>NC_056743.1:18860482-19189925 GCF_019279795.1 Protopterus annectens
CTCCAAAAGTCCCATTCACACTGCCAATGCCTTTAATTCTTTCTTTACCAATGCCATCCAAACTCTTGCTAGCCAACTATCTCCAGATACCACAAATCTCCCTACTTCATCTTCAAACCCTCCCCCATCATTTCAGTTACAACCTGTGTATATCCAGTATATGCTCCCCTTCTCCAAAAACTAAAACCTACCACCCCTTTTGCTGACCAACTCCCAGCTGAATACCTTAAAGAACACATTACATTATTCCACTACACAAAGGTGGAAATTCTTATGACTTCTCTAACTTTCATCATACAGCTCTATCTCCTCTATCAGAAATTATGGAAAAGTGTATCCATAAGCAACTTCTTAACCACCTTCTTCAAAACAACTTACTTGCCAACTGTCAACATGGCTTCAGACCTTATCACAGTACCACCACTGCCCTGTTATCATTCACATATTGTATTAACAATAACAAAACTATTCTTTCCTCTGCAGTATTCACTGATTTATCCAAAGCTTTTGACATGGTTAATCAACTCCTTTTACATATAATGAAATCTCTATTACTTGATCCCTTAGCCATAAATTGCTTCACATCTTACCTAGAAAACAGACAGCAGGCTGTACTCTGGCACAACAATCTTTCTAATCTCCTTCCCATCTCCCTTGGTGTCCCCCTCAGGGCTCCATATTAGGTCCTCTCCTTTTTTCCATTTTTATTACTAACCTTCAGTCAGCAGTTCAACACACTACCTGCATTCAATATGCAGGTGACTACTATTATCTGCTCAGCCACTTCTCAAACCGAACTACAGACCCTTACCCAGAAAGCATTTAATACTGTTGAAGAATGGTTCACAAACAGTTACCTCCTCCTAAACCCCAAAAAACTAAACTGCTACTCTACTCATCAACCCGTAAGTCCACACCCATACATTTCACACTTACTAACAATGGTACTCTTATTTCTCCCGACCCTACTATCAAACCAACAGGAACAACAATAGACAATAACCTCAACTTTGATGGTCATATTAACAGTACAATAAAAACGGTCAACAAGAAACTGGGATCCCTCTATAGAATCAAACCCTTTCTTACACCAGTAGCCAGGACTGCTATAGCCAGAACTCAACTAATCTTTACTTTATGCTTCGCCCATTTATACGAATTTTTCTAAAAACAACCTCAACAAACTGTCAGTATCCTATAATATTACCAGATTTGCTACGGACTCTCCTTTCAGAACTCATCACTGCCTTAATTTAAAACTTGATTGGCTAGAATTTCTACACCATCTGCAATTTCTACAGCTTACTATAGCCCACAAGACCCTGTATCAACCCACCAATACTCCAATACTCTCTAGCCTCTTTACCCAAAAATCCAAAAAATTTACGCTCACACAAGCTACTGTTTAACACTTGCAGATCCAACAACTCAGCAGGCGACTCCCTGTTCTCTAATACTGTTGGAAAGCTATAGAATTTACTACCCACTGAACTCACAACTCTATCTTCTCTTACACTTTTTAAAAAGAAACTCAAACTATACCTCAATACACACTGGTTATGTTCCTGCACTAATCCTGACTAACTTTCTTACTTCTCACCAATAACTATCGTACATCATAGTCTAACCCTGTTTCCTTTTACCATGAAACTGCTAATGAATTTCATAAATATATGTATATAACATCCTCTCATTAATATTATCCTTGCTGTTTACTGTCCTTGCTATGAACAGTCGGAGTATGGTAGTTAGTATTTCTCTAACCATGTTCAAATATTTGCTATTTTTTTTTGAAAAAAAAAAAATATTTTTAGTTCTAACTACAATTTGTAATAACTACTACTACTTTTTATTTTGTATTTCGTATGCATCTTTACTGTTATTTCCTCCTTTAATGCATTTTGTAAGTGTCTTGGAGCTTTTCTCCCAGGGCCTCTACTGAAAATGGACATGTATCCAGTTAGACTAGCCCGGTCAACAAATGTAAAATAAATAAATATGCATGTAATTTAGAACACAAAAAGTTTACCTCCAACTAAAAGCAAATGCACCAAAAAGACTTTTGAGCATAGTGAAGGAAATAAGAGGTATAATAATAGAGAAGAAAGGGGACTGGTGGGTGGGTAACCTGGACTGCAACAGTGAATACACTCGTATCTCTACATTTATGGTAAGTGTACACAACTGCACTATGTTCTTCGTGTTTCACTGTTGCAGTCATTAAATTTGGGAAAAATCCCAAAGCTATGGATGGGAGGATGGAATTATACAGCATTAGGGGCAAATATAAGACCCTGCAGGACAGCAGTGACAAAGCCTGCCCTGGATTTAGGAAAAAAAGGTAAATGGTAAGGTTTTGTGAACGTATGAATTGAGCTCCAAGTAGCAGCTTCTAGAATGTCTTTGGTAGGAACCCCTCTGAGAAAAACTGCAGAAATAGATGCAGCCCTGGTGGAATGGGATCTGATCCTCTTGGGAACAAGGTTTACCATGGTGCATGCAGCAGAAACAAATACAATGGCTTATCCATTTTGAAATAGCCTGCTTTGAGATGGCCTTCCCCTCTTGCCCCTGCAGCAAATGCCACCAGCAGTTGCTCAGACTTTCTTAGAGATTTTGTCCTGTTTAGGCACAATCTTAGTTGTCTGTGTATATCCAATGAATGCAGAATCCACCCCCCCCCCCCGTTCTGCGGATTTGGGAAAAAAGTTGGCAGATGAATGGTCTGGTTAACAGCCACACTGGATACCACCTTAAGCATAAAAGGATTGGTCCCGAGGGCCACCCTGTCCGGATAAAAGATAATGAAAGGCTCCACTGCCATGAGAGCCTGTAGTTCTGAAATCCTTCTAACTGAAGTGACTTCAAAAAGAAAGGCGGTCTTCCAAGAAAGAAATTTTATTTCTGCAGTAGCAGCTGGTTCAAAAAGAGGTAGGGTGAGTTTTTCCAGCACAAAACTGAGGTCCCATGCAGGAGTTGGAGCTCTCCTGGGAAGTCTTAAATTTTTTGCCCCTCTGAGATATTGCTTTAGCAGGGGATGAGAAAAGAGAGGAGTTTCTGTGTTGCAATGAGCCAAGATGACAGTGGCATGGATTTTTTATAGAAGAAAAAGTTAGGCCTTTGTGAAGCATCTCAGTTAAATATTGCAGAATCTGAGGAATATTGGGCATTACTGTTTATTCATTGTGCTTGGTTCCAGACACAGAATCTCTTCCATTTATCAGCATACGATTTTCTAGTACTAGGCCTTTAGCCTCCAAAATGACATCCATCACAGGTTTACTGAGGGATGTGACTGGTGAAATTAGTTGATTAGCCATGCTGCAAGATTCACAGTTTGGAGCTGAGTGTGCAGAATTTGATAGTTCTGCTAAGACAATAGATGAGGAGTCTGAGGCAAGTGCCACGGAGGAAGGTGTGACATATTACTCAGAAGTGGGTACCAGTGTTAACAAGGTCAGTCTGGAGCAATCAGAATCATTTTTGGTTTTTCCTGTCTGACTTAGTAAAACCTTGGAGAGCAGAGGCAGAGGGGGAAAGGCATAGACGGATAGGTTTTTCCAGCTGAAGGATACAGCATCCACTTTCCAAGCTTTTTTGTGATGAATTCTTGTGCAGAATTTGTCTAACTGGTAGAGAGAGGCAAAAAGATCCATGTCTGGGCTCCCACATTTTCGTGTCAACATGCTTAAGATTTGCGGATCCAGTTTCAATTCGTGTGGGTCCATAAGATTTCTGCTTAGGTCGTCTACCAGAGTATTTTGCTTTCCTGGCAGGAATTGAGCTTGTAGATGTATTTGGTAAGTCAAGGCTGTGTTCCACAAGGCCATGGTTAGCCTGCAAAGGGGGTAGGAATGTGTACCCCCCCCTGCTTGTTTATGTACCACATAACTGTGGTGTTGGCCATCTATCAGTAGTTGTCCTGGATGAAGGAAGTCCTTGAAGGCTGTCAGTGCATTCTGTACAGCTAGCATTTCTTTCTGGTTGATATGTAGGTGCATTTGAGGTAGGCACCATTCGCCATGAATGCATCTCCCTGCTAGATGGGCCCCCCAAGCATAGTCTGATGAGTCTATAGTCAGGGTTTGGGTGGCAGGGGGTAGAATGAATGACAATCCCTTGTTTTGGTGACAGGCCTCTGCCCACCAAAGGAACTCCTGTTGCAGGCAAGGAATGAGAGGAATCATCATTTCCAGGCTGTGACAATGTTGACTCCATAAGCTTTTTAGGTACCACTGAAGTTTCCTCATATGCAGTCTTGCATATGGAATTAGTAAAATGCAGGATGCCATGAACCCCAAAGCCTGCAGAATTTGTCTTGCAGACAGCTGGCTTTTGTGGCAACTTGTTTGAAGTATGTTATCAATTGAACTTGTTTGTCTGGCGTGAGGTAAGCCATCTGGGCAGTTGTTTTCAGGCTTGCACCCAGGAATGTAATTATTTGAGAGTGTACCAGTTGTGATTTCTTTTCGTTTATGGTGTACCCTAAGCATGTTAGAAATCCTTTTGCAAATGCCATATGTTGTAGGGAGAGTGTCCTTGTCCTCTGCCTGAATTAGACAATCGTCCAGATAAGGATGAATTTGAATGTTTGTCTGCAAAATGCAATCACTGGTGCCAGGCACTTTGTGAAGACCCTGGACGCAGTAGATAAGCCAAAGGGCAGTGCAGAGAACTGGTAATGCAAATAGCCTGCTTTGAAGCGTAGGTATCTTCTGCACGATTCCCTGATTGGGATATGCAGGAAAGTCTCATTTAAGGCTAGAGTTACCAACCAGGCATTCTTGCCTAGCATAGTTAGTAACTGTTGAAGAGACAGCATCTTGAATTTTGGAATGTCCAGAAATGTGTTTAGAGTGGATAAGTCAAGAATTGGATGCCATGAGTTGTCTTTTCTGGGTACCAGGAAAAGTCTTGAATAAAAACTTTGTCCTTTCTCCTTTTCTGGTACGGGTTGAATAGCCCCCATTATCCATGAGGGACATGACATGTTTCTGGGCCTCTGCTCGCTGATTTGAAGGCAGATCTGGCCATCCGTTTGGAGTTGGCAATGTGTGGAAATGAAATCTGTACCCCTGGGATACTATATTTAAGACCCACTTGTCCTAGGTAATTAGATGCCAACTTTGAGCATGAAGTGCTGGTTTCCCCCCCAAAGGGGCTGCCAAATAACAAGTGCTTGGAAATGGCAGCAGGAAGTCATTGAGACTGTTTACCCTAGGGTGGTGCTTTGCTGCTTCCTGATTTGGAGGTGGAGGCATCCCATTGTTTTGTCCTGTAAGATCCTTGTGACTGAAACCTGAAGCTCTTGGAGTGCCTGGTTTTGACCTGAGCGGCTCTGTTGGGTACTGGAAAGGACCAGTTCTTAGTAAGGCCAGTGTCTACTGGAACTGGGTGGCTGCACTTGAAAGAAATATTTTACAGTTTGCATAGATTTAACTTTGTCTTCCATCTTTTTCAAAACTTCTGCCTTATTACCAAACAGACTGTCCCTACTGTAAAGGAGCATCCAGCAATTTAGCTTTAACATGATCAGGCAGATTTTGCTCCTTGAGCCAAACATGCCTTCTTATCACAGATCCAGTTACGGCAGCCCTGCAAGAGGCCTCCAAGGAATCAAAACCACACGGCAAAGTATGCTTTCCAACTTGTTTAACTGAATGCAATAAATCCTGTAACTCTTTTCCACACAATCAGAAATCAACATAATTTTCTGTTTCAGTAAACCCATGACATGCTGTTGATATTTAAGCATATGAAACTGACAGCTTAAAGCCCTGATTGCTAGGGTTGCAGACATATAAACCTTCCTACCCCATCTATCCAGTGCCCTGGAGTCTCTAACAGAAGGGGTAGGATTTTTGGCAGTAGAAGCCTTAACACCCTTGGGACCCTGAGAAATTGTTTCAGGGTCAGCAGTACGATTTTTGAAAAGAAACTTGTGGGAACCAGGAACCCTGTAATATCTGTCTGGCTTACTAGGAGCCAGAGGCAAAGAATCAGGAGCCATGCTGGATTCTGAGAAAACATCAACAATGTCTAAAACAGGAGGTATAGCCAAGGGCCTATGCTGAGGAAGATGAAAATCCCCAAGCCTCTTTTTGGATTCTGAAAAATCCTGACTCTCCCAATGAAAATGTTCCCTTAAGGTATGCAAAGTCTCTCCAAAAGAAAAATCCTAAGGAGGAGAAGCAGAAGGGATGGATTCTTCTGCATCAAAGTCCTCATAAGGGGGAACAGAAAATTCCTGATCAGAAGAATAATCAGAAGAAATGGAAACCTGATCTGAAGATTCATAATCAGTGCCTTGCCTAGGCCTCTTAGCATGAGTGGGTTGGGAACCCCTGATCAAGGTAATTAAATCCTCAGCCATTTTGATCATTTGTTTTGTAGGCATAGGGGGCCTGAGCACCTGGCTCATGCGTCGTTTTTTTAGACATAGAAGTTGGTTTTTGGCCTTGTTTTTGATGATCGTGTTGGTTTAATATACAAATCTTTAGGCCTGAAAACACCCTAAGAAGCCGGTGCCTCCTCAGCGGCTCCGGACCCATCCAAGGGAGAGACATTCACGGGTTCAATACTTGGAGAATCTCGCGGCATACCAGACTCCGAATGGGTCTTGGTAGAGGCCTGCGACTCAAAAGTAACGAGTATCAGGGGTTGAGCACCTCACTGAGTACCGGCGAACCGACAACTGGCTTAGGGGAAGCTTTGTCATTACCTCAACGGTCTGTCTGTCTTTTTCTTTGCGCTATTTTGTGAATTCCGGTAGTCAGATTGCTAACAGACGAAATTTCAGGATAATTAAAACTTGAATCAAATTATTTAGAAGCAAAAATATACAGACGCTTAATAGCGTGTTGGTTAAATTTAGCATAAAACCGACAGCAAGGCACGTTGTGGTCAGGGCCTAGGCAAGGAATACAGTACAAATGAAAATCCTTATGAGGTATTTGCTTCCCACAAGTAATGCAATTATTAACTTTTACTGACATTGGTAAGGAGCAAGAAAAAGTTTACCAAACGGGGTACTTAGCTTTAGTTTGAAGACTTCGGTTCTGAAACTCGAAAATGAAAATTTCAGGAGTCAGCCGACCGGCACTTGCGAACTGCTTCTGCTTCAGGCACCGTGCGGCAAGAAAGACCGATTAAAATGGTGTCGGCTGCATGTTTTATACCACTGATGACCTGACTTCATTGAAAAGGAGACAGCAACTGACCCAGGACCCAAGACTCTTATTCAGGCTGACTGAAGGCAACCTGCCAGCAGATTACCCAAATGTAATGACTGCAACAGTGAAACACGAAGAACGTAGTACAGCTGTGTACACTTATCATAAATGTAGATGTTAGAGTGTATTCATTAATGCAGTCCGGGTTATGACTGCAACAGTGAAACACGAACGTCTGTGTTTGATCCTCTTCATATTAAGATAATACCATGGAAAAATGTTGATACCAATGACGCCAGCTTTCTTCATGACCTGCTCCGTAGTGACTTTTACAATGTGTTGAACATCTCAGCAGCCAATTCTAATACCTGAAAACATGGATGTAGAGTTTCGTACCCTAATGTAAAATGCAGGTAAAACAAATGTGTTTCCTAAAGGAGTCCAATGGTCTAGACTCCTTATCTGGTAGGTGGACCAACGGAAACTCAGTGGGTTTTCCGAATAATTATTAAAATTACAGCATCAGACACTGAAGTCTTTATCCAAGTACCAAACAGCTTGGCATTTGAGACCTTGTCAGGTGTTTGAAGGACACAATCTATTACACTAGGTTCTTGTCAAGCCTTCTACACAAGATCGGCAACTATGGCCAAAGGTGAACGACCAAACAAGGACAGAGTGGAAAGCCTCCTGCTGAACATCCTCCAGCGGGGACACAGTAAACAGGCAAACGCCCCTTCTGTTTCAACGTTCAGATTTTTCCCAAATTTAGGGGGTCCTCAATTGGGGACAAAGCAGAATCTTCCCCACAGCTATTTTCCACACTAGAGGGGGAGAAGTACAGTTTTGTACCTACCATAAATGTAGATGTTCGAGTGTACACCCTGCTGCAGTCATCACACTTGGGTTATCCTGTCGTCAGGCGGTCCCACAGTCGGCCGGAATTCCAAAGTCTTGGTCCGGCGTCGGTTGTTGTCGCTTCTTCCCTGACGTCAGTGCGCCAGGGGTATATATATATATATATATATATATATATATATATATATATATATATATATATATATATATATATATATATATTGCAACCAATGCCATTTTCTTCAGTTTTTCTTGCCCCAGATGTCAGGTGCCCCCAAAAAGGTGGTCAGTAATTAGTACCAAATTGAGTAAATTTTGCAAAAACACAAAATCCCTCCAGCTATAAGCAAATACACCAGGAAGGTATTGTAAAGATTTTAGCCAGTTAGTTCAGAGGGGATGGAGGGAGGGAGGGTAACCTGGACTGCAGCAGGGTGTACACTCGAACATCTACATTTATGGTAGGTACAAAACTGCACTATGTTCATCGTGTTACCCTGCTGCAGTCATCACACTTGGGTTGAATCCCAAAGCTAAGGATGGGTGGAGGAATCATAGAGGGTTATTGGAGGCTAGAAGACCCTGCAGAACTGCAGTGGCACAGCCAGCTCTAGTATTAGAGTATGCAGCTTCCAAAATCTCCTTGGTTGGAACCCCCCCCTGAGGAAGGCTGTAGATGTAGCTGTTGCCCTGGTAGAGTGGGGCCTAATGGTAGCAGGAACTGGTTTTCCATGAGGAGCATAGCAAAACCAAATGCAATGTCCTATCCATTTGGAAATGGTTTGTTTTGATATAGCCTTCCCTTGTGAAGCTGTAGCATAGGATACAAAGAGCTGGTCAGATTTTCTGAAAACCTTAGTTTTATCCAAGTAGTAACAAAGTTGCCTGTGAATGTCCAAGGAATGCAGGAGTCTTTCTACTTTGTTCTGTGGATTTGGGAAGAAGGTGGGTAAGTGGATGGTTTGATTTAAAGCCACACTGGAAACCACCTTAGGCATGAAGGAAGGATTAGTTCGTAGAGAAACTCTGTCTTGATGGAAAATGAGGAAAGGTTCCACTGCCATTAGTGCCTGTAGCTCTGAGACACTTCTAGCTGAAGTTATTGCTAGTAGCAGGGCAGTCTTCCATGATAGAAACTGTAGATCTGCAGAGAAAGCTGGTTCAAAGGGAGGTAGCGTAAGTTTTTCCAGAACAAAATTGAGGTCCCATGTTGGTGTAGGTGCTCTCCTGGGGGGGTCTAATGTTTTTTGCCCCTCTGAGGAACTGTCTTAGAAGTGGATGCGAAAATAAGGGTGGATCCGTGTTGTAGTGGGCTGAAATAGCTGATGCATGGATTTTAATGGAAAAAAAAGAAAGTCCTTTGTGCAACATCTCAGTTAAGTACTGTAGAATCTAAGGCATGTGAGGCTGAAGTGTGTCTCGGTCTTTAGCTTGGTTCCAGGCACAAAACCTTTTCCATTTGTCCGAATAGGCCTTCCTGGTGCTGCGCTTCCTAGCTTCCAGAATAACATCCGTAACTTCTTGGGAAAGAGGAGCTGGCTGGATGCTTAGGTGATTTGCCATGCAGCCAGATTTAAGGTTTTGAGCTGGCTGTGAAGAATCTGATTGTTTTGCTGTGTGAGCAAATGGGCAATTTGTGGTAAAATCCAAGGTGGGCCCTGGGCCATATTCCTCAAAAGTGGGTACCAGTGCTGGCGTGGCCAGTCTGGGGCTATGAGTATCAGTCGTGGTCTCTCCTTTCTGACTTTCAAAAGCACCTTTGTGAGGAGAGGCAATGGAGGGAAGGCATATACTGTCAGCATTTTCCAACTGAATGAGAGTGCGTTCACTTTCCAAGCTTGGTGGTGCAGTGTCCTTGTACAAAATTTTGTTAGTTGATAGTTTTGAGGACTGGCAAACAGGCCTATGTCTGGAAGGCCCCATTTTTGAGTTATCATTGCAAATACTTGTGGATTCAGTTTCCACTCGTGGGGATCCATGATGTTTCTGCTGAGGTCGTCTGCCAATGTGTTCTTTTTACCTGGCAGGAATTGAGCTTGTAACTGAACTTGGTAAGCCAGAGCTGTGTTCTACAAGGTCATTGCTTGCCTCCAAAGAGGGTAGGAGTGTGTATCCCCTTGTTTATGTACCACATTACTGTGGTGTTGTCCGTCCTTATTGTAAGTTGTCCTGGTTGTAAGATTCTTGAAGGCTGTCAGAGCATTCTGTACAGCTAGCATCTCTTTTTGATTGATGTGCAGATTCCTTTGATCTGCAGTCCATACGCCTTGAACGCACTGTCCTGCAATGTGTGTCCCCCAGGCGTAGTCCAATGCATCTGTTGTCACAGTTTGCCTGGCTGGGGGCAAGTTGAAAGGCTGACCCTTGTTGAGGTGACATGCCTGTGACCACCATAGAAACTCCTGTTGTAGGCAGGGAATGAGAGATATCATTGTGTCCAAGCTGTGGCTGTGTTGAGACCATACGCTTTTTAGGTACCACTGTAATTTCCTCATATGAAGCTTTGCAAATGGTATTAGTAGTATGCAAGATGCCATGAAGCCCAAGGCCTGCAGAAGTTTTCTTGCAGGTAATTGGGTCTTTGTTGCCATTGTTTTGAAATATTGAGTCAGTTGTAGTTGTTTGTCTGGCGTCAGATAAGCCTTCTGGGCCGTTGTATTCAAGCTGGCACCCAGGAATGTCATGTTTTGTGAGGGTATTAGTTTTGATTTCTTTTCGTTTACTGTGTACCCTAGGCAACTTAGAAGATGTTTTACAAAAGCCAGATGTTGTAAGAGGATGTCCTTGCCTTCTGCTTGGATGAGGCAGTCGTCCAGGTATGGGTATATTTGAATTCCTCTTTGTCTGCAGTATGCAATTACTGGTGCCAGGCATTTTGTGAAGACCCTGGGCGCAGTAGATAAGCCAAAGGGCAGTGCAGAGAATTGGTAATGGGTTGAACCTGCAATGAAATGGAGGTATCTTCTGCAACTTTGTCTGATAGGGACATGCAGGTATGTCTCCTTGAGGTCCTATGTTACTAGCCATGCTTTCTTGCCCAACATGGGAAGAAGCTGCTGTAGTGTTAGCATCTTGAATTTGGGTACTTGTAAGAAGGTGTTTAGAATTGAAAGGTCCAGAATTTGTCTCCAGGCATTGTCCTTTCTGGGAACTAGAAATAGTCTTGAGTAAAATCCTTGGCCTTGCTCTCGAGTAGGTACCAGTTGAATGGCTCTCATGTCCATGAGAGCTGTAATTTGTTTTTGTGCCTCTGCCCATTGATTTTGTGGCAGGTTTGGCATTCCTCTTTTCATTGGCAAGGTGTGAAAATGGAATCTGTATCCTCGTGAAATTATGTCTAGGACCCATTTGTCCTTTGTGACAATGTGCCAGTTGTCTGAAAAAAGTGCGAGTTTTCCTCCCAAGGGGGCTGCCAAGAGAGTGTTGCTTGGCCAGATGAGGTGCAAGTCATTGAGTTTGCCTTCTGGTAGGTTGGGACCGGTCTTCTCCTCCCTTCTGTGTTGCAGTGCCCCATTGTCGAGGTTTGTACTGGGCTTGTGGTTGTCCTCTGCCTGTTGGACGTCTAAATTTACCCCTCTGTGGTCTGTCAGTAGCTGGAAAGGACCAATTTTTTGTTGGCCAGTTTCTGCTGAAGCGAGGGGGCTGTACCTGTAGGAAATCTGACTGTCTGCATAGATTTTGCCTTATCCTCCATTTTCTTTAAGACTTCTTCTGCTTTAACTCCAAAAAGAACATCCTACTGTAAGGGAGCATCTAGAATCTTTGCTTTAACATGATCAGGCAGAGTTTGTTCCTTTAAAAAAGCATGTCTACGTATAACAGACCCAGAGACAGCTGCTCTGCAGGAGGCCTCCAGAGAATCAAACCCACATTGTAAGGTGTGTTTGCCCACCTGTTCAGTTGCATGCAACAGATCCTGCATTTCTTTCAATTCAGACTGTTGAGGGAGAGTGGTGATTCTTTGCTTTAACTGTGAGATTAGAAATTGCTGATACTTAAGCATGTGAAATTGGCAATTTAGTGCCCTCATAGCTAGAGTGGCTCTGTCTAGTGCTCTGGAATCCTTTTCAGAGGGTACAGGATTTTTAGCCATAGAAGCCTTAGCCCCTTTGGGACCCTGGGAGATTGTCTCTGGGCCAGCAACAGGACTTTTATATAGAAATTTATGGGAATCAGGCACTCTGTAGTATTTGTCAGGCTTGGCCGGAGCAGTTGGTAGAGAGTCTGGGTTCAAACTGGATTCTAAGTAAACATCATCCACAATGTCTAACACGGGTGGGATGGCAAGTGGTCTGTGCTGGGGGAGTAAAAGAAACTCTCTGAGCCTTTTCTTCGAGTCAGAGTAGTCCTGACCTTCCCAGTGGAAATGTTCCCTCATAGTGTGTAAAGTTTCCCCACAGGAATAGTCTTCAGGAGGAGAAGCTGAGGGAATAGAATCCTCAGCATCAGAATCTTCATAAGGAGAGAAGGAGTAATCTTGGTCTTCTGAAGAGGCTGAAGAAATGGACACTTGTTCAGAGGATGCATAATCTTCCTCTTGTCTAGGCCTTTTGTCAGGAGGAGACTGGGAACCCCTGATTAAAGAGATCAAATCTTCAGCCATTTTGAGCATCTGTTTCTTAGGCATGGGGCCTTGAACAGGGGACTGAAGTGCAGTCCTTTTAGATTTAACAGGAGTCTTCGTCTTAGGATACATTTTAATGGTAACTGTCGTCGGTCTGAAAACGCCTTCAGAAACCGAAGGCGTTTCAGCAGCACCGGCATCTTTATCAGCAAAGTCGTCGGTAGGGCCTGAACAAAATGGTTGCGTCGGCCTGGTACATTCCGTCAAAAGTTCCGAATTGGTCTCTGGTTCCAAATCTGCGGTAGTCAAGGGCTGCGTCGGAGCCTCACTGAGGACCAGAGACCGGACCAGCCGAGGCCTCGGAATTTGGCTTAGGCCTGGGCTGTCTGTCCTTATCCTTGCGTTTTTTGTGCATGCCAGTAGTCGGTTGCTCCGACGGCATACTGTAATTAAATTTTCTACCGAAGTAGTGTTGTGCGAAATCAAAGCGTCTTTTAATAGTACGTTTATTAAACCTAGCACAAAAACGACAACTAGTGACGTCGTGGTCTGGGCCTAGGCAAGGTATGCAATAAGAATGAAAATCCTTATGAGGTATTTGCTTCCCGCAAGAAATACAATTGTTAACTTTTTCTGACATCGGTCTGAGGCAAGAAAAGTTTCCCCAACGGGGTACTTAGCTTTATAGAAGACTTCGGTCTGAAATTCGAATTCGAAAATCTCAGGAGTCGTCCGACCGGCACTTGCGAACTGCTTCTGCTTCGGGCACCGCGCGGCAAGAAAGACTGAAGAAAATGGCGTCTGTTGCAATATATATACCCCTGGCACACTGACATCAAGGAAGAAGCAACAACAACCGACGCCGGACCAGGACTTCGGAATTCCGGCCGACTGCGGGACCGCCTGACGACTGGATAACCCAAGTGTGATGACTGCAGCAGGGTAACACGATGAACATCGCCATCAAGGAGTCAATGTCCTGTTCCATGTCTTATTCCTGAGCGAGCCAAGAGGAACAGCTACCCAAAGGATTAAAGTGCACTGGATATTTGGTGTCTATCTATAGTGCATTTCTTGCTCTTCTCTCGCAGGAGAAAGAATGCCAGACACAAAAACCCAAATATACATGCCAGCAGCCAAGACCAAAACAAGAGCAAGATCCTAAGACTCAGTCAAAAAATGTTGCATCAGGGTCCATACTGTCTGCACCAACAAAAATGCTGGATATCTTTTGTCAGAGATCCAGTCAACACCAAAACTTGGCACTGCACCTCCTAAATCTCATTTAAACAAAAAGCTTCTCTTTACAGTAACACTAAATTAAGTCACTTTGGGCCCAGGGACTACACACAGCAAAGATACTGAAACAAAATGACTACAAGCATGTTGGTGCAGACAGGATAAATGCTTTAACTTATGTGACCTTGGCCCAAACAGCTGGTACAGAAAAAAACTGTCAAGATCAAAGACACTGAAGTGATTATCTGCAAGAACTGCAGAGGGAATACTGTTCTCATATCTACCTGCACAGATAATGTCACTGCTTCCTCTGTTGCTTTGGAACCAGAAGTGGAAGTCAGGACACATCTCAAAACCTTTACCATCTTCTCAAAATCAAAGTAGGGAGGAAAAGATAAACTGCAGCCATAGCAAGAGGGCAGTGCCAGCATATATGAACACTGCCAAGTTGGATCAGAGGGTCTCAACCGAGCCCATATGCTGAAGAATGAAAATTGATATATCAATGGTTCTCTCTCAGGGGCATAATATACTTGAAGACAAGACACCAGCCCTCGAATATTAAGAAATTTAGAGTGCCTAGATATGAAATGCAGAGTGAGTCTGCGTACTAGGGCTACTCCACCACCATCACCCCACTCTGACTACTTCAATCCCCTGAGCCAGTAGAGTCAGGGGACATCAAGCATGTCTGTGATGAAGATCAGGTTCCCGAGAAGGAACCTACCTTATCATTTAAGGAACTGTTTTACCACCAGCATTTTTGCCATTTACAGATCGGTATGTCTGGCAGACACACAGTGGGAGGACAACTTAGGAAAAAACACAAGAGCTTGCTGTGCTTTTAGGAATCACAGAAAATGCAGTTGTGTACACTTACCATAAATGTAGATGTTCGAGTGTATTCACTGTTGCAGTCATCACATTTGGGTTACCTGCCTGCAAGTAGCCCTCAGCCAGTCTTGGAATTTCGACATCGGATGCTGTTGCTTCTTCCATGACGTCAGGTCGTGAGGGGTATAAAACATGCAGCCGATGCCATTACATAACTTTTTCTTGCCCCAGATGTCAGGTGCCCCCACAACAGGAAACAATTACATGGTATGGAACACCCCCAGCAGAAAGCAAATACAAAGATAATAAAGTATGCCAAACAAAAACGACGGATAAAAGTAAAGAGAGGTCAGGGGGTTGGAGGGAGGGTAACCAGGACTGCAACAGTGAATACACTCGAACATCTACATTTATGGTAAGTGTATACAACTGTATTTTGTTCTTCGTGTTTCACTGTTGCAGTCATCACGTTTGGATTAATTCCCAAAGCTAAGGAAGGGTGGAGGTAGTTAAGGAGCATTAGGGTTAGCCATCAGGCCCTGTAAGACTGCTGTGGCAAATCCAGCTATGGATTTAGAAAAGATAGGCAAGTGGTAACCTCTCATCATTATTCCCAGAACTTTTCTCTAACAAATCTAAGGTTTATTAACAGCAGAGATTTAACTTAAAAGATTTGTTAGAGAAAAGTTCTGGGAATAATGATCAGAGCGCCTCACGGATGAGTAAATGTAGCACATGTAGTGTTTATAAATTTATCAGTGATGGACTACATTATGCAGATTCACAGTTTCAAGAGAACATTAAAATGTCCAGGACACTGTAACCATAATATAAGCATGGTTGTCTATGTGGCTACATGCTTATGTACGGTGTTTTATGTGGGGATGACTACAAGGAAATTAAGACATCGTATACTGGAGCATAACAGGGATATTAAAAATAAAAAAATGGTACTGCTTTATTTAATCACTGTAAGAAATGTACTAGTTTTAATAAATTTTTATTTTTTGTCATTGATGGGCTACCCAAGAAAGATTTTAGTGGGGATCTTAGAACCTTACTAGACGTTAAGGGTGTTTATGGCAGTTGCGCCTTGATGCATCTAATGCACCTGGTATTAATGACGGTATTTTGACAGCTTGTGTATTGAAATACAAATCACAGTTTTATAACGTTGTTGTGTCTTTCGGCTTTTCCCGGTTAGGGGTCGCCACAGCGGAACTCCAGTCTGCTAATGATTGGTAGTTGATTTTTACGTGCAGAGTTACCAGCCCTGACGCCCCACTCATGCATGTCTCCACGAAGACGACGCTCTGAGAATCGAACCGGACAGCGTCTTACTGAGATGACAACTCTACCGTATATACTATTTATGTTATAGTTTGTGGTCACCCATCTTTAGGAAAGTGTTTAATATATAGTAGTTTTTGTTGCAACTTATATAAGGTGGATATTAATTTAAAAGATTATAAACGTATTGTTAGTACTATTGTATTTCATGTATTAGGGGTTAGGACTGAACTTGGCTGCTTGAGGGTTAACTTTTTGACAAATTACTGTAGTACTCATGTGATTTAATTAATTGGTATTTAAGGGATAAGTGTTGCACTGTTCACTGACTCTGTTGATGCCCTGTGAGTGAAAGCGCTTATTCAGCTTGTTTGTTCATGTTACATTAAAGCTGATGTTCCTCCTGGCGTCGGATCGGTTTAAATTTACCATTTTTTTTTTTAATTTTATTTTGTCATTTTCTATGATGCCATGGAGAAAGGCCCTGGCAAACCCTGCCCTGGATATGGAGATGGAATCCAGCTTACAGTGTTTAGTGAAGGTGTGGATAGATGCCCAAGTAGCAGCCTCTAGGATAGAGTTGGTATCTACATCCTTGAAAAAGGCCGCTGAGGAAAACACTGCCCTGGTAGAGTAAACTTTGACTAAGCCAGTAAGAACCTTACCATGGTGAGCATAGTATAAGGCAATAGGATTGGATATCCAATTCGAGAAGGTCTGTTTAGACACATGCAATCC
This sequence comes from Protopterus annectens, assembly GCF_019279795.1. NCBI lineage: Eukaryota > Metazoa > Chordata > Ceratodontiformes > Protopteridae > Protopterus > Protopterus annectens. The sequence continues at coordinate 18,877,178 of NC_056743.1, forward strand.
AAGAGTCCTGGGATGGAAGGACACAAATTAACATGTTTTCCTGAAGATTTAGTCTTATGTAAGTAGAACCAGAGTTGTCTGTGTACATCCAGGGTGAGCAGGATCCTCTCATTACTGTTCTGGGGAGAGGGAATGAAGGTGGGTAGGTGAATTGCCTGGTATAAGAACAATTCATTCACAACCTTTGGCATGAAGGAGGGATTGGTCCGCAAGGAGACCCTGTCTTTGTGAAGAGACAAAGAGGGTGGGGGAGCCTTAAAGGCTTTTAACTGTGAGACCTGCCAGGCAGAGGTAATGGCCACTAGGAGGACTGTTTTCCAAGTGCAGTCTTTCAGTGAACTAGAAAAAATTGGTTCAAAAGGTATTTGAGTCAATTTCTCTAGCACAAAGTTGTGGAGCCACAGGACTCCTGGTGAGTCTGACATGAAGGACGCCTTTGAGGAATTGTTTAACTTCAAATCTAGAAGCTAAGGGTGGAGCTAGTGGCAGACCAGCAGAGATAGCAGGCAAATGAGCTTTAATGGAAGAGTATGCTAATCCTGCATTAACTCATTAAACCTGACTATCGTCTCACAGCGCCTCTGTGGTTACATCCGAGCGGGATATGAGATGATAGGATTTTCAATCTGTTACCCCCGAATGTTTTCCAGTGGCATGATGAACTTTAGTGTAGACTTACAGTTGTTCGCATGTTAATACATGCTAAAATCGTAACCATACTTGTTATTCTATAAAAAACGTTGGTTGGGCATCCAAAAATAACCAAGTAAATCACAGAAAAGATGTCCAAATAAACGAGTAGTAGTCACACCATAAGCTCAGCACAAAAAACAAAAGCAGGATGAACATGTAACCAATTTAATAAAGTTAAACACTTTCTTCCCCTGTTAATACGGAGACTTCATCAGAACTGAATAACCTCACCAGTCAAACCCATTTTATACACATATAGTTGATTAATTAAGTTAAAACACCTTGACATTGTAAATTTCTATGATGAAATTCTACACAAAATACAGTACTGGAATACATTCTAAATAAATCATTCAAGTGCATACAATACAATGACATTAAAATACATTTAAGAAACACATTTAAAACATTTACAACACATTTAAAATGCATTTAAACATGCTAGGGCTTTTTTCTTTAGAAATGGCATCAAAGATAAATAATCATTAAGTCCTGGTTCTGTCAATGCATTTAATTTGAGAATCCAATAAAATTCTCTCAAATCCACATCCAACTCCCACCAACCACCTCTTGAGTTGTGTCTTATCACTTCTAGTATTCCAAAACTAAATTTAGTATCCCCTTGACAGACCAAAGAACGTTTATAAAGAGCATTATTAATGTTACCCTTGCCTATGGCATCTAAATGTTCGTATATTCTAGTACAAAGTTTTCTCTCAGTTTTGCCTACATAAAAATGTGAACAAGTTAGGCAAATGGAAATATAGACCACCCCTTTAGTCTCACAATTACCCTTCTGTAAATGTATAGCTTTAGTGTTACCCCCTATATACACATCTTGATTCAAAACAAAAGGACATTGCCTACAACAACCACACCTGGTAGTCCCTTTAATAAATACGGTCCTAGGTGCAGTGATATGTTCAGTCAGTAATTTAAAAAATTTCCCCATTTTATAGACAAACTTGGGTAAGTGACCCAAGGTATCAAACACTTCAGTGTTACCTTTAAATAATAACCCAGTGTTTCTTAATTTCCTTAAGTAGATGTTCACCTGAACCATAAGAAATAACCATACTTCTTGTGTATCCATCTTTAGAATAAAGTGGAGTAGTTTGTTTGTGAATAATCTCCCCACTAGCTAAAAGGGGCTGGTATCTAACAACCCATCCCCCTTCCACCACTTGTTTCGCCACCTCATTCAATAAACTACTAGGGTAAACTTTAACTCTAAACATTTCAGTAATAACTGAAACTTCTTCCAAAAATGTTAATCTGTTGGAGCACATTCTCTCTGCTCTTACCAACTTTCCTTTATAAATATTCTTTTTAGTATAAAAAAGGATGACAACTTTGAAAATCTAAATAACTGTTGGAAAAAGTCAATTTCCTGTAAATTCTGGATTGAAATTTGTTTTTTTCTTTATCCCTGGAAATTATTACATCTAAATAACTAATCTCCACTTATGAGAAATTTCCTGTAAATTTGAAAAATGGATATCAGATTTATATAAAGCAAAAAAGTATTTAGATTGGCTGTTGAATCAGTCCAAAGAATAAAAATATCATCCAAAAACCGATTATACGTCAACCACATCTGAGCATAATTACTTGTTAATATGCGTTTAGTCTGATGACTTGTCCTTGCTCAGAAAATACAGAATACATATACATTTCTGGTTCATTTAGATAGATTTTTGGATTTACTGTTTACGTTAATTTTTATTTATGGTTTCACTTACCATATTTTTATACTCATATATATATATATTTATACATTGTTTAAGTTTATAGTTTTTAGTTAATAGTTTGGTAATTTTGTTGAAACATTATGTGTTTATAATATTTATTGGTGTCTGACATATATTCCTTTATGAGAATAAGATTTATATAGCATTAAGGTTTATTTTATGTTGTGTGGCGAGGCTACTTTAAAATTTTCCTGCTTGTTAAGTAGGCTGACATCAATTTACTCAGCTGAATAGTACATAAGGAGAACCAAAACTGTTTTATAACTTTGTCTGAAGAAGGCAAGTTAATGTGCTTGCCGAAAGTGCTCACATTAAAGTTTTTTTCTTTATTTTATTCCGTATTGGTGTGACAGTATTCATTTTTTGCCAGCTTTTATGGTTTCCTGCTGTGCCTGTTTTTACTAATATGTGTTGCTTTTCCCATGAATAAAGGACCAAATTTGCATAAATGGGGGCACATGTTGCCCCCATTGCTACCCCCTGCATCTGTTTGAAAAATTCTCCTTCAAACATGAAAAAATTATTGGACAATGTGTGTTCCATAACAGCCATAATAAAGTTGATCATTATATTAGAAAGAGAGGTTAGTTCCCTAACAGCTTCATAAAATAAAATAGACATTCCTTCTGGGGGATGGAGGTGAACAAGTCCACTACATCTATAGTACAAAATATAATTTCCTTATTAAACCATCTTTCGTTGAATTTAGCCAAGTCGTCCCAGGAATCCTTCAGTAAATAATCAACAGCCTTCACCGATTCTTTCAAAATTCTGTCCACAAACATACACAATGTGCGTGCGGAACTGTTTTTGGCTGAAATTATTACCCTAAAAGGTTGTTCTTGGATGCTCTTGTAAACTTTTGGGATACCAAAAGCCGTGGGTATAAGGGGATGGTCAGTTGTCAAAAAATTAAATAAATCTTGGGAAATTACTTTCTGAAATTAAGTATCTTCAAGAAAGAGCTGCATTTTCCAGTGTGCCAAAGTACATTCATTCCTAGATGAAATTTGATACTTCTCAACATCTGAAAAAACTTTTAATTCATTAATGTAATCAGTGCTATAAAAAATCACCACACCCCCACCCTTATCAGGCTTCATAATCCTATACATGTTATTAGTTGTAAAATAATTTAAAAGTGTATGTTCATCTTTCGTTAAATGCACATTGGTGATTCTCAAATTTGTTTTGGATATCACCCTCACATGCTCTTTCAAAAGCCAATATTAAAGGGTGAAGTGGTGAAGTGCAGTCTTTCAGTGAACTAGAAAAAATTGGTTCAAAAGGTATTTGAGTCAATTTCTCTAGCACGAAGTTGTGGCCCCCAAGGGTGGAGCCACAGGTCTCCTGGTGAGTCTGACATGAAGGACACCTTTGAGGAATTGTTTAACTTCAAATCTAGAAGCTAAGGGTGGAGCTAGTGGCAGACCAGCAGAGATAGCAGGCAAATGAGCTTTAATGGAAGAGTATGCTAATCCTGCATTAACTCATTAAACCTGACTATCGTCTCACAGCGCCTCTGTGGTTACATCCGAGCGGGATATGAGATGATAGGATTTTCAATCTGTTACCCCCGAATGTTTTCCAGTGGCGTGAGGAACTTTAGTGTAGACTTACAGTTGTTTGCATGCTAATACATGCTAAAATCATAAACATACTTGTTATTCTGCTGCTATAGTTATAATTCAGTGTGCATTATATGCTAGTCACATTAAACTTTTCAAAGAAATTGACATTGTAAGCTTTTGCAATCCAAGCCACTACTTACATAACATCTTCACCCCCCGACCTAATTTTCTTTTTTCCAACTAGATAAATAAATAGAGGGTCCAGCAGCAGGTATTTCCTTTCTTTTAGCTATTTGCAGATTTTACCTGCTGCTGGCGCTCTCTATTTATTCTGGGCACCGGTTTCACAGATTGACACTCGAGATATCTCACCAGTTTTGCTGTAGATCAGGAAGTTCCGCTGGTTCTGTGGCTTTTAATTCAGATAAGACCAAAAATGCTTACTGTTGTAATGTGGTCAAATTGGCTACTGTTATTAGCAAATGCATTATCTGCCTGTGTGTATGAGACAGCAATAATGAATGCAGAGTGTGTGTATGAATGCAGAAGTGCCTGCGTGTGTTTATGAGAGAGCGAATGGTGAATGAATGAATGAATGAATGAAAGAATGCAGTGTGTGTGTGTACGAATGCAGAAGTGCCTGCATGTGTGTATGAGAGTGTGATCGGTGAAGGAATGAATGCAGAGTCTGTGTATGAATGCAGATGTGCCTGCTGTGCGTATGAGAGCGATTGGTTACGGAGTGAATGAAGAGTGTATGAGGGACTGATGTACTGTGCGCGTGTTAGAGGGACTGATGTACTGTGCGCGTGTATGAGAGACTGATGTACTGTGCGCGTGTATGAGAGACTGATGTACTGTGCGCGTGTATGAGAGACTGATGTACTGTGCGCGTGTATGAGAGACTGATGTACTGTGCGCGTGTATGAGAGACTGATGTACTGTGCGCGTGTATGAGACTGATGTACTGTGCGCGTGTATGAGACTCTGATGTACTGTGCGCGTGTATGAGAGACTGATGTACTGTGCGCGTGTATGAGAGACTGATGTACTGTGCGAGTGTATGAGAGACTGATGTACTGTGCGAGTGTATGAGAGACTGATGTACTGTGCATGTGTATGGGACTTGTTCTCTGGAGGAAGATCTCTGTTTACATTTTCTTTCCTGTGCAGGTTGGTCCACCTTCTGACACTGACATGGCTTCACGAGCAGGAGAACGACGAGCGAGTACGTGGGTATGTGGCCATACCTACATTCACTGGGCTGCCAGCCATACCTCCATAATAGAACCACTACAACTTGAGCTTCCCCACATCCCGTGTGCAAGTATATTGTATTGCAAGAAGAAGGATGCATTGGAGCGGGGTACTGCAGTGGTTGGAAGAAAAGTGTTCCATGTATCATGAGCCCGACATTCATGTGCTGCACACTAGTGGGAAAGATGTCATCAGTCAACCACTCGGAAGGCTACGGATTCAAATCAGAGCAATTTTGGAACACCAGCAGTCGTGATGGCCACGTTATCTTTTTGCGTGGTTTGACATTCCTTGACAGATATAGCAAACAGTCAACAGGCAGTGCACAAGGCCAGACGTTTACAGAATGGGTTCATGCATGGCTTGATGCACAGGGTAGGTGGATCTACAATTTGCCATGACAGCATCACCAAGGAAGATGTTAAGGCATTCACCTGAGAAGGGCATTGCGTTTTTCTTGACTGACCTCCACAATAGCACAAGAACAGCTATGCAGAACTGGTAACATGCAGCTTGTGAGAAGAATGGAAAACACCCATGACCAAGTAGGACCAGTATGGTAAGTAAAACTCTTATGAAATGTGTTAGTTTAACATATATATTTTCCGAGTTTGGCAAATAACTGTGGTAAGGATCTGGTGAAGATGCTGAGAAAGAACTGTTTCAGGAGAGTGCTACCACATATAATCTAATGTGTTGGTGACCATCCTGCAATATTTTTTTTATTCTGCTTTTATCAGGCATGTGTAGAGGTTAGATGATAGGAAGGGCTTAGTAATACAGAACTTGATCTATTAGATCCATTGTTGAATGGACATATGTAAAGAGAAAAGGCGTAGGTACGGCAGACTCCTGACACTGAAGGAGGTAGTTTGTAGTGGTATCAGCTGTCTGAGTGGGTAGCCAGCACAGCTATCGGACAGATCAGATGACCTTGCCTGCCACTAAAGTCCCATGCCTGTCCTGGCTTCATTAGTGGAGTAGCGGTCCTTACCTTGCTTTTTCGCTTTACTTGTACCCATTCAGCAGTATGTTGGCTACACCAAGAATGTGCACATTTGCAATCATGTGTGTCTACATGGTAAGACAACTGGGTCAAATATCAGTTTATGGAAATTATGATTTCTTTTATATTTTAGTCAATAACTTTGCAAGGTAGCAACTGAATGCGCAACGTAATAGCTCATTTTGAAGACAGTACTGATAGTTCCAACAAGGTAAAAGAATTGTGCCTGTATGTTGCACACATGTACAGATATCAAAGTTGGTTTAGAACTTAGGTTATGGAAATTATGATTTTTTTTCATATTTTGGTAAATACCTTTGCTTGGAAGCATGGCAGTGTGCCAAGTAATACCTCATTTTGAAGACATTACTACTCCTTACAACATGGTAAAAACTGTCTGTGCACTGTACACATGTACAGATATCACAGTTTTAGTCTTGTAGGATTATGAAAATTATACATTTCCAATACGTATTATTATGCCCTATCTTTGCAAGGGAGCATGGTGATGACACAAATGATGCATCAATTGGAAGCAGACACGGAGTCGCACAACTTCCACACTATGTAGCCTCTGTCTGTTACAGGTGTTGAGATTATGCTTTATCAATTATAATTATATCATATTTCTGTGAATATTTCCGTAAAGGAGCATCACACACTAATGGTTAAGGTATCATTTTAAAGCTGACATTCATACTAACAAATTAAATTCAAATTGTATGGTTCTACATAGTACATTGACCAAGACATTCTGCTTTCTTTTTACAAAAGGTAGAAAATATGCACACTATCAACATTCATTGCCAATTATTTAATAATGACTGATGCACACTATCAACATTTACACTGTTGGAAAAGTCAGTGTCTTCTGAACAACTTTTGCAATTACATTTTTAGTGTAGCTCTTAAGAGTTATGAACATTTGTTTTCTGTATGGTATTAGAAATTGACTTTCTGAAAATGAGCTCAGGCTGCACTGTTGCTCCAATGGTGGAATTAAAGCAGTCAGCTTTTTCTGAGCTGCTCCAGAGTGACTGAGTTAAGCAATTCACACAGATAGGACAGGACCATAGGTAGATCCGCCTTCAATGGGTACTAACTCCAGACGGAGAACTTCTTCCATTTGGAGAGGTATGATTTTCTAGTAGTAGGAAGGTATCTGAATGGAATCAGGGCTGTAACACCCAAAGGGTCAGGTGGAGGGTTTCCAAATGCAGGTGGAGGAGTAAGCCCTTGATCGGTGTTAGGTCCACTCTGTGGGGTAACTAGTGGTGACTGTTCTTGGGAACCAATGCTGTCTTGGCCAATAGGGAGTCAACAGGAACACTTCTGGCTTTTACTGTTGGACTTTCAACAGGACTTTCAGAATGAGTGGAAGGGGAGGGAATGCATATAGGAATTTCCTCTTCCAGGAGACTGAAAGGGTAACTACTCCCATCCCAGAGGATGGTATTCTACGGAACAAAACTGAAGGAGCCGTTTGTTCATGGGGGAGGCAAACAAGTTTATCGCTGGAATACCCCCCCACGGTGGACAACATCCAGAAATACATCCCTGTGAAGTATCCATTCATGGACTTGTGTTCTGAACTGCTTAGAGTGTCTGCCACAGTGTTCTGGCTAAAGGGGATGTACAATGCCTGAAGGGATGCATCCAGGAGGTGAGCTAGATCCCAGACCTGCACTGCTAGTCTGCACAGGAGATGGGATCTTGTACCCACCGCTTGTTCATGTACCCTAAAACTGTTATGTTGTCTGTGTGTACATGTAATGTCCCTGGTTTAATAGAGATTGGAACTTTTGCAGAGCAAAAATTAATGCCCTCATATCTCTCATTTACACAGTCCTTCACTTGGGAGACCACTCTCCTTGAGCTGTGTGGAGATCCAGGGCTGCTCCTACCTTATGTTCAATGCATCTGTGAATAGGACTCAAGTTGGTGGCAGAGGGTGAATGTGGAAACCTGGATTTAGAGACAGTTGTAAATCCACCCCTGGAGCTCCTTCTTTAGACATGCAAGGAGAGAAATTAGGTGTTCTAGAGGGTGAACATGCAGAGACCATTCTGATTTGAAGAACCATTGGAGTTTCCTCATGGGAAGCCTTGCTATAGGAAACACTGGGATGGTGAATGCCATCAGACCCAAGATTGAGGAATTGCCTAGAAGTTGGACTTAGGTGGTGTCTCTGCAAAAAATTAGGGAGATGATCTGTGCCTTGGAAGGTGGGGCAGACACAATCATACTTAGGGGTTTGGAATCTGCAGCCCAGAAAAATGTGATCTTGGGCTGGGACAAGTGATGATTTCTTGAAGTTAATGATAAAGCCTAGGCTTTGAAGAATGGCAATTGCCACTTGGAGGGATTTGTTCAATTCTACTTAAGTGGTTTGGATTAAGAGGTCATCCAGGTATGAGAAGATTAAGATCCCTGGGATGCTTGCAAAAGGCTACTACTGGAGCTAGACATACTGTGAAGACTCTTGGGGCTGTGGAGAGTCCAAAAGGCACAGCCAAGAACTGATAGTGTGAGGATCCCACAGAAAATCATAGGAATTTCCTGCATCTGTGGTGGATGGGAATATGGAAATAGGCATCCTTGGCATCTATTAGAAATGCCTGAGGGAGGATAATGGGAAATATTGTTTGCAGGGTTAACATTTTGAAAGAGGGGACTATGAGGAAATGGTTTAGGTAAGAGGTCTAGAATTGGTCTCAAGGGTCATTCCTTCCTGGAACCTAGGAAAAAGCGGGAGTAAAAGCCTCTTGCTCTTGGGGAACAGATTCTACAGTGCCCTGTTCAAGGTGGTCTTTTAGGACTGCAGGGGAAAGGGAGGGGGATCTTTTGGTGATAGGGGAATTCTCCTGAAAATAAGCACCTTGTGTCAAGCCATGAAGTACCCCCCTAATGTGATGAGGCTTAACACCCAAGAGTACTGAGTGATGAATTCCCAGGGAAGGGAAAAGTGAAAGCCACTGGGAAAGGGGGGCTTGGTTGCTGCAAGAGTCACGAAGAGGGGACAGTCCGATCAGGAAAGAGCTGTTTAATTATACAGGAAGCAGAGGCAGAAGGAAACTGCTGGGTTGTCTTAGGCCTTTAAGGTCTATATTGCAGGGCTCTGGATTGCCTGCATACGTAAGTTTGATTTGCAGGGTAATTCCTATGAAATTTAGGTACAAGGGATACCAAAATGTGCTTGGTCTTTAAGTTTTTTACTTTTTATCTTGCAGGGATTTGAAGAGCTGTGCAGAACATTTCCCAAAAAGTGCAGTATTTTCCAAGGGGCATCCATTAGTTTTGCCTTGATGTCCTCGGGTAGAGGCAGAAGCCTAAGCCTAGCAAACCTTCTGAGGGCAGAAGAGGAAGTGACTGATCTACAGGAGGCTTCTACATCACATGTGCATCTGATAGAATGTCTGGCTACCTGAGAAGAGGTGGCAAGGAGGGAGGATGCCAGGGCCTTATTTTCACAATCAGGCATGTCTGACATCAGTTTTGAAATTTGGGAAAGGAGTTCCAAGTTGTGCTTTTTCATGTATGTCTGACAGCTATCCTAGCCTTCAGAGCATAAACTGAGGTATACATTTTCTTTCCCAGACTCTCCAGCTGTCTGCAAAACTTATCTCAGGACGGGAAGAAGGAAGCGACCTGGAGGCATTATCAGAGGCAATAGCTACTACAGAAGGATCTGCAGCAAGGGCCTTGAAGAGAAATTGGCAGTCCTTGGGTACTTTGCAGTGCGTGTCTAGCTTTTTTGGAGCTGGGGGCGGACAGTCTGAGTGGGTGGAAGTGGATGCAAAAGCAACTAAAAAGGCAGATATTTCAGAAGGGATGACTGAACGACAAGACTGTATCTGGAGGAGGTTACAGTAACGCCTCTGGACCTCAGACATCTGTGAATTGTCCCATTTGAATTGGTCACGCATTATCAATATAATTAGCCCAAAATAAATCTCCTCCATGGGGGAATCAGTCCCATTAGAATGCTCTTCAGGGGAGGCATAATCTAATGGAGAAGGGATTTAGAAGGAATAAATCAAAGTATCATCCTCTTCTTCAGAAGAGGAATCTTCATCTGAGTTAGGATGGGACCTAGGTCTCTTCTGAGGGGAAGCAGGGTGACCAAATGGAACCTTAAGTGCCATAAAGGCCTTAAAGATGCCTTGTCAAAAGTTCAGCCATTCCCTTCTGTGGGTCAGGGGGAGGAGAGACATGCTTGTTTTTTTGCTTTTTCTTTGCAGGCTTATCTATGCAGTGCAAAGGAGTAGAGCGAGACGTAGGACTACATTCCACAATATCCGAACCGACATCCTCCCAAACAATTATCTAGGTTACTCCCCTAGGACACTCTGACACAATAAGCCTTTGTTCTCCCTGGATGTCAAGAGACTGATGTCTGAGAAGTCTCTCAGGATGTACAAACATCTAGAGCCAAGGTGGCCTGGGAAGCTGGTTTGGCCTGTGGGTCCAGATTCGTGTCGACGCATGTCTCCAAACTCATGTGCTTCCGGACTGAAGTCCGAGCGACAAAGCTTTGGTTTCGGGTCTCTGTTTTTTGGCCTTTCATTTTGCAGACTATCGTAGAGTCCATCAGGGAATCCACCTCACTCTTCACTAGAAGCTTAAAAAGTTGGCTGAGTAGGTCGCAAGGGACGATAACAGACTTCGGAGGGTCTTCGGTACAAAGGATAGGCAAATGGAACAGTTTTTGTGGTCTTGCACAGGGCCGAGGCAAAAAAAGGCACTGCGTATGATTATCTTTATGTGGAATCTGTCTTTGTGTCACACTTCACTTTACTAGATGATATGAACCTCAGTAAAGAAAAAGGTAGTGAAAAAGGTTCCCCCAAAGAGGCACATCTTAAAAAAACAGTGATTCCGTCAGCAAATCGACATCCGGGACTGGTAATCCGTCCAGCAGTAAAGACATTCTGAGGGTGATGTGGAAAATATGTCTCTTATGGCTGACATTTGTTGCGTGTACGTCTCTTATGGCCAACATCTGGCCACCACAAGGAATACTGCAACCGAAGACATCAGAGGTTTCTCCCAAAGCATCCACAACCACTACCTTATGTCCCACATGACGGGGAAACTACACACCCTGTAATAAATGGGTAAAGCCAGAGGCAGGTTCCAAGGCAAACAGCACAGCAGTTATCAAATTAAGACTAATCTTCCACAAAACCAGACATCCTTAAACCTATACCACCACAAACATACAGCACTTGCATTTCAATCCCGGGCTTCAAGATTTGGAAAATGGCTATACAAAAAGTTCACTTTCCTTTCCCATTTCTGAAAAGGAATCAATGCCCTACCTATTCTAGCAAGCAAACAGTACATGCTATAATAAATTTATCACCACATAGCTATGCCATGGTATCCATACAATTAATCAGATGACTCGGTGCTAATCCAAGACACGCCGATTGCTATGAATCCTTTCTGCAAAGATAATGTTCAAATGATTGTCAAAGCCTCAACTAATTGCAACAATATTTTAACGTGTCACTAATCTGGGTTTGCCTTTTCTCTCAGACAGGTTAAATTACCTCAGATTCTTTCTGGGCACTATACATTTCGGATGGACATAAAAATGGTTCATTTGATCAGTGCTCTACCCTAGATAACAATTCCATAAATCTGTACGTAATTGCTATAACAAGCTTGGCTGGGGAAACAAAACTCCAAAGATGACTGGTGGGGAGCTGAAAAGAGCTGCCATGTTCAGTAGGCTCATCAGTAGTGTGTCTATACAGCTGTCACCTCACAATCTACAAGCATACAACCAACCATATAAAAGGCAGCCATCAAGCCCAAAAGGGGCTGTAGAATCTGGGTCACAATGTTTTCGCACACAAAATTGGAAGTTGTGTACTTACCGAAACTTGGCACCTGGATCGTCCATTTTCATTCTTCATCACTGATGGATCATGGATCAGAATCTCGGATCCAACTCAGACCCATTTTTCAGACTCTGGTACCAGTTTCAAGCTCCTCCCTCTACAACACTCTACAGTGGAAGGACCTTCCATGTTGGCCTGTACCTCCGAGAAATATATACCGAACAAGAGAGGTCCCAGGACTGAGCCTTGTGGGATGCCACTTGTAACTGGTTTGGAGTCTGATATGGCTCCAGCAATTCTAACCATGTGGGTTCTGTCCTTGAGCCAGTTTGCAACCCATCTAGTGACATAGGGGTTTATATTTAAGCTGGTGAGCTTATCTATAATGCCCGAGTGGGGTATTGTATCGAAGGCTTTTGCGAGGTCCAGGTAGGCTGTGTGGACCACCTTCCTCACGTCAATGGCCTTAGTGACTGTTTCAAAGAAATCGACCAGGTTTAAGAGGCAGGATCTGCCCTTAAAGCCGAACTGGGTAGGATCCAGTGTCTGTAGGTCCCCAATATCTTTATTTATGAGGTCCATGATGATCCTTTCCACAGCTTTGCAGACCAAGCTACTCAGGCGTATGAGGCGATAGTTTCCAGGATCCGTTGAGGCACCACCTTTGTGGAGTGGGACCACTGTTGCTGTACGCCACTCTCTGGGTACATATCCTGTAGTAAGGCTGAGACTGAACAGTAGTTTTATGTTTGGGTTTAGCTCTTCATGGAGTTCATGTAGGACGCAGCCTGGGACACAGTCTCGTCCCATTGATGCTGTGCTTTTTGCTTTGGAGAGGGCGGCTCTTACCTGAGCATCTGAGATGTCAGGGGGGCAGCACTCTGCTGGGATAGATATTTGCCCTTTTGGTGGGGGTTTGCGCTGAACCTGTCAGCTAGGATGTTGGCAACGTCTGTGGGTTCGGTGTATTTTTTGTCATTTTGGACTAATTCTGAGCATATCTGGGAATTCCCACCCAGGTTCCTAACATAACTAAAGAAAGCCTTGTGATTATCCTTAGTGTCCTGCGCAATTTTTCTCTCAAAGCTGGCCTTAGACTATTTTATGAGTGCCCGTAGTTTTTTGCCAATACTGATCAGAGATGCCTTCCCTTTTTGGGATTTTGCTCTATCATGTAGTAGCTTCCTCCTTCTATTGTATAGTTTGTTTATGGCTGGGGTCCACCAGACAGGACGTCTGCCTTTGGAGGATTGGGTCTTGGTTTTATTTGGGATTGCATGATCCATGCATTCCTGAAGGTGTTCATAGAATGCGTTTATAAAGGATTCTGCGGTCTGGGCCATATTTTCCATAGGCCCGGGGGCTTTGAAGGATTCTGCCTCGGTTTTGAGGAGTGTGAAATTTGCTTTAGAGAGGTTTTTCACTGTGGTTTTCTGGGCAGGGGGTGGGGTCGGGATGTGAATATCCAATGAGATTAGTTTATGGTCTGATCTTACCAGTGAAGGATACACTTCTCGTCTGGAGCATAGAGTCCCCATGTTGGTGATGATCAGGTCCAGTATGTTCTCCCCTCTTGTGGGACTGGTAACAAGTTGTTCCATAGCATTTGAGTTTATAAATTCTAGGAACCTTTGGGCTAGGGTGTTGGAGCTAGAGTAATGCTCCCAGTCTAAGTTTGGGTAGTTGAAGTCGCCCAATATAATGGTGTTTGGAGACACCTTCATATTTTCCAGTTTTCTCAGGAAGGCCGAGTGGGGTTCCTGGGTTTGGGAGGGTGGTCTGTAGCAGGCTATAAACTGGAAGGCAGTTTTACCCACTGTTAGTTGCACATGGATAGTCTCTGATGCTTCGTGCTGTGCCACCAAACTGGAGGTGTGGGTATCTTTGACGAATATTGATACTCCCCCTCCTTTTGTGGTTCGGTCCAAGTTTTGGGGCTGAAAAGCATGGTATGAGGTATAACCTGGTAGTGCTGGGGTGCTCTCGGGAGCCTTGAACCAGGTTTCTGTTACTGCACAGATATCGATGTTCTCCATGCTAAGGAGAGTTTCGAGTGCGTGCATCTTGAGGTTTAGACTTCTGGCATTGAGCAGCATTACTCTTAGTTTCTTATCCCTTGTGATACCTATGGAGGTGGGTTTGTCTTTTGAGCCTTGCCTAAAAAAGGCACTATGGGGGTAGCAAGAGCCTTTGCCAATATCTGAAAGCCCAGCGGTGACAGGTGCAAGCCGTCCCAAGCGAAGCATTGTGGCTTGTCGAGCATGTCATCCCAGGCTGACAGGCATTCGATCCCCTTTGAATGACACCAATACTTAAGCCAATTGTTGAAACTGATCATCTTGTCTTCATATTGTGGCATCATTCTTGGTGAAGGTAAGATGCTACTCAAGGTCAGGGTCATACCGGCCTGGGCTACATGCTCAGAGAGCTCCTCTATGTCTCTTTTCATGAAGTCCAGGGAGGTAAGTCTCAGGTCATTCACACCAGCATGGACAATGACAGAGTCATATTTGTACTTGCCTTGGAGTGACCTGAGTGCTTGTGTTATGTGGTGGATCCTAGCGCCCGACAGGCAGCTCACCGTGACCTTCTCCTTGTTCAACCTGGTGAGCGGGACGTCAGTGTGCCTGACAATAGAGTCACCTATTACAAGTGTATCAGGTGTGTTGTTTAGCCTTAAGGGCTGTGACTGTTCGGCACACTGGCTTTGTGAGCTATGTGTTGCATGCATTTTGTTTTGGGGTAGAGGTTGCTTGGGTGTCTGCTTTGGAGGTCTCTGCTGCTTAGGCAGATTTTTATTTAAAGCCGCAGAGTATGTTTTTGTGCGTTTATGTGTTTGGTTTGCTGTCATGGTAGGTCTATGTGAGACTGGAATTGTAGTGAGTGTGGTTTCCTTCTCCTCCTGACTGGCTACGCTAATACTGAGTTGAGAGAGCTTAGCCTCCAGTTTGGCTATATGGTTGCATCTCTCACATGTGTTGGAATTTGTTGGGAGGAAGAGAGGGTTGTCTGTGTACATGAGGCAGTTGTAACATTGCCTCAAGATTCCCAGATTCACCAGCTGGACCAGAAAGGAGATTGACAACTGACCTTTGGACATGCTAGAATAGTACTGGGAATTCCTTTATAATTGAAAAAAAGGGCCAATGGGGAACAAGGTACTCAAGGGGAGTTTGTGAGGGTGTAGTGCTTTTAATTTTTTAGTGCTGACTTATATAATTGCTTTAGTGAGCAAGTGCCAGGTAACTTAAATGCAATGTGTTACAGGTAACTTAAATGCAAAAATGACAAACAGTAACTTTCTTTCAAGTAAAACAAGGAAATAAGTACAGTAAGCAATGCAGATATCACTAGGGATCCACAGAAGAGCCGAAAAGCCGCATTTTAGGTGGAATTAGCATTTCAGGGAAATAACAAACAACAAGCATACAAACAAAGCTAGATTCAGCAGGCCTGGATCTAGTCTATGCTACAGCAAACAAAGGTGTACCAATTTCAGTAAGAAACAGTTCAAATATGCAGGCACTATAAGCCTTTAACCAGAAATTCCCAGCTCAGAAGGGCAGAGTCCAGCCTCTCCTCCCACATGAGTGCAGACCACAAACCTTCTTAATGTAAAATAACTGGCCTGAAGCCCAAGTGCTTAAACCAGAACTAAAACACTTTTAGAATAACAGACACTGAGCCCTCAATCAGCAGTTCCCAACTTAGAAGGATGTAAGCTACCTGTTCTGCCACTACAGTGCAGACCACAAACCTTCTTAATGTAAAACAACTGGTCTGAAGCCCAAGTGCTTAAAATAAAAGGCTTAGAATGAGTTACACCAAGCAGTAATAAATACAATTGAGTACTTTTAAGATGACACAAAAGCAAAATAAAGTAGGAAGAAACACAAATACAGCCCCTCATGGGGCAGACATCGTGATTCCTTTGGAAAGCTAAATCTGTCTCAATGCACAGACTGCGAGAACAAATAGCCCTACCATTTGTTGTCAGACTAGACTTCCATTCATTTAGAATGGACCACCTAAAAAAACTGCCAAGTTTGAGAGTCTGCAGCTCGTGTGTCATTGACTGGTATGTGCTGAGTTTTACAAATGTTCCTATTGATGTACTACACATTCTCTGAAAGAAACTTGCAAAAGTGTTAACAAATTACCAAGAAAAAAAAGACTTTTCACAAGGAGCTGTTTTGCAAGTTTCAATTCCTGGCCAAGTTACTCCTCCCATCTCCCCTCCTTCAGTGGGCTACAGTCTCACATTTCAGGCTTGGGTTGATTCAACTATTTTGTCAGCTTTGCATAACAGACATCAAAATAATCACAGCCTGGTGTGCCACTAAAACTGCTCCCTTATGTGTCTCTTCACTTCTGAATAGCATTTCCCCAGGAATAAAAAAAAAAAAAAAAAAAAAAAAAAAGCACACATCAGTCCAGAGTTTGGGCCAACCGATCCATTTCTTATTGTGCACAGTAAAAAACAAAGTTATGTCTTACCATAACGTTCCATGTGCATTGTTCATCTCGCCTTTGTTCTTACACATGGGTTCGGAGCCGATCCTCGGCTCAGAGTCGGCCGCATCACAAGCTCTGCATCTAAGAGAAGCTCGAGACTCAGTGTGTATCCCATGATCCTCTATGCTATCCCTCAGATCTAGTTTGCAAGTAACTATTTCGCTCCAATACCAAGTGTGTCTAACGCCTACGCAATCACACATCAAACCATGAAACATTAGAACATTAACACATATATGTGTAAATATGGAATGTAACCTAGCATTGAGAGGATATTGTAAGACATTTAGAAATAGACCAATCAAACCCTAGTCATACCAGTTCTTCCAGAACGTGGTGGGGGAAGGAGGGAGGGAATTTAAGAACAAAGGCGAGATGAACAATGCACATGGAATGTTATGGTAAGACATAACTTCTTTATGTGACATTGTTCAATCTCGACGTTTGTTCTTACACAAGGGAAGCGTCCCTAGCTTCGTAACCCTGGGTGACTCACGGAAGAACGTTCCTGAGCACAGTGGAACCAAAGGAAGTCCTGTCTTTAGAGGCCTTGCCCACCTTGTAATGTGTGATAAATGTATGAGGCTTTGACCACGTTGCTGCTGCACAAATAGTGTCCAACGGTAAGCGAGCCGCATGGGCCAAGGAAGTAGAAATGGCCCTAGTAGAATGAGCCTTAGGCTTGAAAGGAAGTGGTTGATTAGAAGCTGAATGAACAAAATTGATGCACTCGGATAGCCACTTGGATAAGGTACCCTTTGAAACCAGCATGCCTTTCCTACTGTCTGCGAATGACACTAATAGCTGATCAGATTTCCTGCAAGCTATAGCTCTGTCTAGGTAAAATCTCAGTTGCCTATGTACATCCAATTTGTGTAACATGTATTCCAATTTATTTGGTTTTTGAAAAATATAGGGAGTTCTATACATTGGTTAATATTTAACACCGAACAGACTTTGGGGAGAAACGACGGGTTTGTGTGTAAGGAAACTCTGTCTAGATGGAAAATCATGCAAGGTGGACTCACTGACAAGGCTTAAAGCTCCGAAATTCTTTGAGCTGAGGTAACAGCAATAAGAAAAAGGGTCTTCCATGACAAAAACTTCAGTGGACACGAAGCAGGTTCGAAGGCCGCTAGCATAAGCTGGGACATCAAGTTTAGGTTCCATGGGAAAACTAGTTCTCGAACGGGTGGGCGAAGGTGGAAAGTACCCTTCATGAAGGCCTTACAAAGCCAGTGGGACATAATAGTGGACCCACCTTCACCTACATGGAAGTTAGATATGGCTGCTAACTGTACTCAGGGTGGATGTAGAAGCCCCTTCATGAAAAAGAATGGATAAGAATTCCAATATTTTGTGTATCGGGGCTACCAGAGGATCAATACCGTAATCTGATCCCCAACACACAAAGCGCTTCCATTTGCTCCTGTATAGCTTTCTGGTGGAGGCTTTATGAGAAGAAATTAGAAAGTGTTGTACTGCAGAGGACAAAAGGTTCGACCTGGCTAAACAGGGAAGCAGAGCAGCCAAGCTGTCAATTTGAGGGATTGAAGGGATGGATAAGGAACTCCCGACGAGTGAGTCAATAAGTCTGGCACTGGGTCCAGAATCCAAGGTTCCTCTATCTGATGGGATCGAAGGAAAGGAAACCATCTGTCGAGGCCAGAACGGTGCTATCAGGATGATCGTCCTTTCCAGGTCCCTGGCTTTCTGAAGAAATTTGGGTATCAAAGGAACAGGAGGAAATGCGTACAGGAAAGCCGGGGGCCAATCGTGCACTAGAGCGTCCCTGGGGACACTCCTTGGAGGGGGAAGTAGGGCAAAGTAGCTTCTGCATTTGGCATTCAAAGGGGATGCAAATAGATCACAGCAAGGCTGGCCCCATCTGCGAAAAATCTTTTCCGCCACTTGAATTTTCAGGGACCACTCGTGTGGTAACAGGATGGCTCTGCTCAGCCTGTCCGCAATGACATTGGATGACCCCGGGATGTGCGATGCCATCAGAAAGTGACCCTTGGACGCAGCCCATTGCCAAATTGTCAGGGCCTCTCTGCATAACGGGTAAGACCTGGTTCCGCCTTGTTTGTTTATGAAACAGACCACTGACATATTGTCCGTCTGAACTGCTATTGTTCCCAGATGCAAAGATTCGTGAAAGTGTTGCAACGCCAGAAACACTGCTCTCAACTCCAGGACATTGATGTGCAGATTGTACTCTGTTTTGGATCATTCTCCTTGGACTGTTGCCCCTTGAAAAAGCCCCCCCCCCCACCCCATCAGGGAAGCGTCCGTGGTTATGGTGGCTGTAGGGCTGGGCAGGACAAAGGGGCGACCTATCGTCAGATCTTGACTGTCCATCCACCATTGAAGATCCCGCTTGAAATACTCCGTGATCAATATGTTGTGTGACAAAGGGAGTTTCTGGAACGACCACTGCGTGAAGAGCAGCCACTGTAGGACCCTCATGTGCATTCTGCCCAGAGAAACTGCAATAAGAGAAGCTGCCATCATGCCTAGGACTTTCAACACTTGCGCGGCAGGGGCTATTCTGCTCTGCAGGAGAATAGCGATCTGATCCCTGAGAGATGACACCCTTATCACGGGAAGCTTAATCACCGTTGCTGTTGTATCCAACTCTGCCCCTATAAATGAGACACGCTGTGAGGGCGAAAAGGTAGACTTTTTGAAGTTGAGTGAGAGTCCTAAATGGAAACAGAGGTTGAGTGTGTAAGTCCCTGGCTTGTGCAAGACGATGCTCGGTGGTGACGGTAAGGAGCCAGTCGTCCAAATATGGAAACACCCGGAATCCTAGCCGTCTCAGGTGAGACACTACTACTGCCATGCATTTGGTGAACACCCTGGGGGCTGAGGTGAGACCAAAGGGCAGCGCTCGAAATTGGAAATGACTGGCCCCCAGCTGGAAGCGCAGGTATTCCCTGGACGCTCTGGCCATTTTGATGTGGTAGTATGCATCCTGGAGATCTTTCGAGCACATCCAGTCGTCCTTCTGTATAAAGGGAAGGATCGATTGTAGCGTGACCATCCGGAACTTTTCCTTCCTCATGAAGGAGTTGAGTTTGCTGAGATCCAATACTGGTCTCCAGTCCCCTGTCTTTTTTGGAACTAAAAAAAACCTTGAGTAAGTTCCGGACCCTCTCTGGTCCGCCGGGACTGGTTGGATGACTCTCTTTTCGAGCAGCTTTGCAATTTCTAAGGCTGCTGGATCTCGCAGATGGGGTGGAACATCTGGAAATCTCTTTTGTGTGGGGGGATGGACAAAGGAAATGTTGCATCCTCTGGTTACTATGCTTTGTACCCAAGAATCTGAAGTAAGGCTTAGTCAGGCCTCTGGGTACAAAGCCAAGCGACCCCCGACCGCCTCCAGAGTAGGACAGTCAGGCCTCCACTCAGGAGTGCTGGAAAGGCTTCCCAGGGACAGTATCCCTGTCACCCTGATGCTGCGGACCTCCTCTGCCGCCTGGCCGGCGTCTTCCATTTCTTCCCCACCCCCTCTGCCTCTGGAGGGGGCATCACTCTGTGTAGCCTGGTAAGATCCCAGAGTCTTACAGAACCACATTTTTCCACCTCTTTGCCCTTTGGGGTATGGTCTAGTCAGAGAGGAAAAACGGACCCCTACGGCAGACAGGGTCTTACCTTCTAGCTCACACCGAGTGAGAGTCTCCTTTAGCAAAAAGAAGCTCTGCTTATTTTAAAGTATAAAACTATGTCTCCTTGTGGGCTCAATGCTGAGTTCAATTGGAGAGTGTTGCTTAATTAATTGCTTAATTGTTTAATTGAGTTACTAGTTTGTTATAAAATGTGGATGCTTGTATACAATTTTATTCTCCTTGAAGGCTTTGGCCGAGATGTCAGAGATTTTATTAAAGAACTTTTTGGATACTGTGGTCGTTGTTTGCTACTTGCTACTTGGTGCCTTTTCGTTGTTTTTGAGAGTCTCCTTTACTTTGGGCCCAAACAAGGTGGCACCATCAAAGGGGGCATTGGCAAAGGAAGACTTAAAGGCTTCCGCAAAGGAGCACAGCCGCATCCAGGATTGTCTACATAGAGCAATCGCTGAGGCTGCAGCCCTACTCGAACCCTCGGCCGCATACGAGATGAGCCTCATGGACGAGTTGACTATTGAAGTGAGGGTGTTTAGCTGTGATGTCACTTTGTCCGAGACAGCAGCATCTGTGTTACCCTGGAGGGCATCTCCCAGCTCTTTAATGAGATCCCTCTGAAGTCGCGTAAAATGCGTCAGGTAGTTCAGCGAACGGATGGAAAAGGTCGCTGAACTAAAAACTCGCTTCCCATACCTGTCCATAGTCCTAGAATCCTTATTAGGAGGATGGACAGAGGAAGATGCTTCGGACATTTCCTTTTTCGTGGCTGCCGCTACCATCATAGCATCGACTGGGACTCCTTTGGTAAGAAAAGTCTTGTCCTGGGGGGCAGTAATGTACTTGTTCAGTCTCCAAGGCACTGGTTCCACTGTGTCTGGTGTCTCCCATGCCCTTCGAGTTATCAGGTCTATTAGCTGGAAGGGTGGGGTCACCCAGGAGGTAGAAGGTTGACCCCAAACGCCTTCAGCAACACCGATTCATCTTCAGTGGGGGCAAGTGACTGCCAATCACCCCTCTGCCTTAAGATCTCCAGGATGTGAGCAAATGAGACATCCTCAGAGGGGGAACGTGGGGACCCCTCTGCCTCATCCAAATCGATGTTAGAGATTCCTGGGGGGAATCAATGTGACTCCTCTTGCACAATCTTTTCCTCGGAAACTCAACAGAGGGGGGCATCTGGTGAAGCATCCGAGGAACAGGGGACAGCCTCTGGGGCTAGCTGAGGTGTTGGGACTCTACGCTTGGAAGGGATCGCGGGTATAGAAGTAGAACGTGGCCCTTTAGGGGAAGGAGGAGAAGACTCTGATGAAATAGATGTCTTCTCAGACAAGACTTTTTTCATAAGATCGAAAGCCCCCGACCCTCGGGCCGAGGATTCCTCCGGATCCGAAGAAACGGGAAGCCTCCCCGACACCAGAACCAGGGGCTCCGACTCAGAGGACGGAGCCGAACTGATCTGCACAGAGGCCCCGAGAGGGAGAGTCGGGACCGAAAATTCAGTACAGCTCTCTGCCCCGGAACCAAGGAGAGATAGTCGGCTCTGCGACTCTTCGATAGGCTCCGAAGGCGAAGTCAGCGGTGCCGATCGCACAGTGGAAGGCTTCGGCACCGAGGGTTCCACTATCATCGGTTCATCTTCTCCCGGCTCCGAAGACTGAATAGGTCTCGAAGGAGAATCCGTTGGAGACACAGGGAGGGCTTCCAGTTTCAACACCAATTGGGACGAAACCGCAATAAGCTTGGACAGAGCCGTGTTCTCCATAAGCTTCTGTACGACACGGTCCACGTCAGTTTCAGATAAAGGCCTGGAAGAACAGGTCGAAGGGGCAGAAGACGACACCGTTCGAAGAATCGACGGTGGAGGCAGCTCCGACACCGGTTCCAAGACCTGGGGTTCGACCAAAAATAATAGTTTGATGCTCGGCCCCGAGGTCTGTGGAACCGGCGAACAAACTCTGGAAGAGGTGCTCGGAGCCGAGGACCTGGGCTCCCGACAACTTCAACGTCTTCGACCCCTTCGAAGACCTAGAAGTTTGGTCAGCCTTCTCCAAGGCTTCTAAAATGTCTGGCTTGATTAAGCCTCTGTCTATCAGCTTCCTGCACCTCTCCATCATGACTCTTCCACTAAAGGAATGACAAATGGAGCAGTCTTCCTGCAAGTGGAGGGCGCCAAGACAGTAGACGCAGGAAGCATGATTGTCGGTGGACATTTTTTGTCCACACCGACACCTCTTAAATTCAGATTTAGCTTTTTCCGACATGTCCAACAGATAAACAATTCACACACTATCTACTGTAAGAATGTATAAAGGAATAGAAACACTACACACAAAGTTAAATGCAAATCCAACTAGTAGTAACTATCTAATTTAAGCTACTAACAAACTACTGTCAGAGCCCTGACAGGAAAAGAGTAAGCCTAGATACCACAAAAAAGGCTATAGATACTAAATGTGTATATATATATATATATATATATATATATATATATATATATATATATATATATATATATTAGTAACAAACACCACTAACTATTGTAGAAAAAACACACACTCTATACTATACAGCAATATAACAACTCTTATGAAAATATAAGAAATAGAAAAAATTTCTACTGGCCCGAGCTCTCTCGACGCGATCTTGTTGCAGCGGAAAACGAGATCTGAGGGATAGCAGAGAGGATCATGGGATACACACAGTCTCGAGCTTCTCTTAGATGCAGAGCTTGTGATGTGGCCGACTCGGAGCAGAGGATCGGCTCCGAACCAGTGTGCAAGAACAAATGGCGAGATTGAACAATATCACATCACAGTTTATTATGCATTCTGGCTGCTAACATGGTTACCTTTACATAGTTATCTTATAGCATAACCTGAACTTATGGTATTCAATGTTGCTTTACAACAGTTCTCAGTTTCTTAACAATGACCACCCTCTGATGTGACACAGTACTTTGTCAATATACTGTAAATACATAGATTAATACAAATATTTGTGCACATATGACATGTACAATAATATACACATACCATCATTAAAACAAGATAAATGCAATATAAATCATATCAATATAGTTATAATTTCTAGTTTATGACCCCGTTTGTCTATGGAAACTTCTTTTTGAATATGTTCAAGCAGCTGTATATTTGTGGTATATTATCTTGTTTGTTTCTCAATATTCTAACCACTGTGTATGCTGCATCAATTGTAAAACTGATTTTACTCTTTTTATATTTTCTATGCTCTTTGTACAAAATAGCTATGTTTGCATAATTTATTTTTATTATTTTTTATAATTGTTTAAGTATCTGAAGCTTTTCTCCCCCAGCCTCCGCTGAAAACGGTCATCCTGTGTCCAGTCGGACTAACCTGGTAAACAAATGGAAAATAAATAAATAAAATATACTACGAAAATCAATCAATATACCAATAAAAAATCCAAAACTTAAAAAAAAAAACACAGAAGGAAGGAAAATGTTATATATATATATATATATATATATATATATATATATATATATATATATATATATATATTATAACATATACAATATATTATGCAAAACAACGTACCCAACACACTAGTCATAGGTGACTCTATAGTCAGGCACAGTGATGTCCCACTTACCACGCTAAACAAGGAGAAGGGTACTGTCAGCTGCCTGTCAGGTGCCAGGATCTGCACATAACCCATGCACTCAGGTCACTCCACAACCAAGTACAAATATGACTCTGTCATTGCCCATGTTGGTGTGAATGACCTGAGACATGCCTCCCTGGACTACATGAAACGAGACATGGAAGAGCTCTCGGATCTTGTAGCCCAGGGAGGTATGACCCTAGCCCTGAGTAGCCTTCTGCCATCGCCCAGAATGATACCACAGTACAAGGACAAAATGACTTACTTCAACAATTGGCTAAGCTTCTGGTGTCATTCTAAGGGGATCTGTCTGCTTGGGATGACATGGTCGACAGACCATGATGCTTTGCCAGAGATGGCCTGCACCTGTCACCCATGGGATTCCGGATACTGGCTAAGGCTCTTGCCACCCCTATAGTGCCTTTTTTTAGACAAGTTTCAAATGCAACAGGAACAGGCAAGCAAAAACTGAGGGTAATGTTACTCAATGCTAGAAGTCTAAATCTCAAAATGCACTCACTCAAGGCACTCCTTAAAATGGAGAACATTGATACCTGTGCAGTGACTGAGACCTGATTCAAGGCTCCAAAGAGCACCCCTGCACTACCAGGCTACAACTCATACCACACTTTTCGGCCACGTAACCTGGACCGGAACACCAAAGGTGGAGGTGTGCCCATATTCATTAAGGATATCTACACCTCCAGGCTAGTTGCTCAGCATAATGCATCCGAGGTTATCCAAGTGCAACTAATTCTGGCCAAAACTGCAATCCAAATTGTAGCTTGCTACAGATCCCCCATCATGCTCCAGGATTCCCACTCCTCTTTTCTTACTATACTGGAAAATATTAGGGTTCAAACACCCTAATGGGCGATTTCAACTACCCCACCATTAACTGGGAAAACTACTCATGTACCAACTCCTTCGCTCAACGCTCTCTGGAATTCATAAATTCCAGTGCCCTGGATCAACTTATCCACACCCCCACCAAGGGCAACAATATCCTAGACCTAGTCATTACCAACATGAACGACTGGTGTTCCACACCCGAAGTCAACTCCTTGTCGGTCAGATCAGACCATAAGCTAATCACCCTAAACATCCACATCCCGCCCCCACCCCACATTAAGGAAACCACAGTAAAAAATTATTCCATAGCCAACTTCATGCTTCTTAAGATAGAAGTGGTGAACTTCGTGGCACCCATGCAGACGGCCAGTACAGTTACAACTGCTGAATCCTACACAAATGCACTCTATAAGCACTTACATGAGTGCATGGCTCGTGCTATCCCAAACAGAACCAAGAAGCTATCCTCCAAAAAAAAAAGGAAGCCAATCTGGTGTTCCCCTGCCATAAACAAACTGTACAACAGAAGGAAGAATCTGTTGCAAAAGAGAGTAAAATCCCATGAGTGGTGGAGCTCCCTGGTCAGCCTCAATAAGATGCAGAGATCCCTTATAAGAGCATCCAAAGCTAGCTATGAAAATAAATCGCCACCGATTCAAGGACAACCACAAAGCATTCTATACCTATGTCAATATTCTCAATGGCAACAACCAGATCTGCTCTGAGTTATAGCACAACTGCATGAAAATTACAGAACCAACTGATATTGCCAACATTCTGGCAGATAGGTTCAGTGCTAACTTTACCACCCACTCACACCCTAAAGGGCCCATATCTATACAGGAAGAATGCAGAGTCCCTGTAATCACAACTACACAGGTAAAAGCTGCACTTTCTAAAGCCATAAACAAAGCATCCATGGGACTGGACAACATCCCAGGCTGCGTTTTACACAAACTTCAGAACGAACTGGCTCCCCACCTAAGCACCATGTTCAATCATAGCCTCACATCAGGCTTGGTGCCCACTGAATGGCGCACAGCAACAGTTATCCCAGTCCACAAAGGGGGAGCCACCACTGATTTCGGGAACTATCGTCCTATTAGCCTGATGGGCTTGGTCTGCAAGGCCATGGAACGTATAGGTTAATAGGTTCACAGGTAGGTACTAGGCTATCGGCCCTGGGGCCTATATAAAAGCACAACGAAAAAGGTACCGTGGCTTTTACCACCCAAGAAAATTATTTTCCTGTGCCACTGTCGAGCAGAGCCACAGAGGTGATCCCCAGGGTGAATTTCCAATTTCCCATCCAATCAACATTTTTTTTGAAGAGTGCTAATGAAGAGCTTTGTTTGATACAGATAGGTAGTTTATTCCATAGTATGGGAAGTCTCTGGGACAGGAATCTATCCCTCCGGCATGTTCTGTTTATTGTGGTGACAAGGTTTAGGTCCCTAGAGCGTGTAGCTTGGAGGGATTGGGATTTCTTTAAGTTGAGCATGTCCAAAAGCTCTGGGTTTGACATAGCTTTGTATGTTAGGCAGAGATCACCTATGAGTAGGCGATATCCGACTGAGTAAAGCTGGAGTTTTTTTAGACGATCTGCGTAGGGCATCTGTTTGAGGCCGGTAATCCTCTTTGTGAGGTATTTCTGCGGCCTTTCCAGTTGTTGTAGATGTCTTGTGAGGTACATACCAAAGGGGCGTTGTACTCTATAATGGGTCTAATGAGTGATGAGTAGAGGGGAACAATGACCTCATTCTGGATGAGAAAAGTACAGTTTTGCACCTACCATAAATGTAGATGTCCGATAGGTATGCATCTGCAGTCATAACATATGGGTTGTCCTGCCTCAGGCAGCCCTTCGGTCGGCCGGATTCCAAAGTCTGGGTCTGGCCTCGGCTGATGTCGCACCTTCCCAGACGTCAGAGAGTCTGGGGTATAAAAGCATCAGCCGACGCCATTTTCCTCAGTTTTTCTTGCCCCAGATGCCAGGTGATATATATATATATATATATATACACACACACATGTATATACAAACAAATACACCATAATAGATTCCCCCAGCTAGCTAAAAGAGGGGTAAACACCCTAGGAATACCACAGAGGGGTAGGAGGGAGGATAAATCTGACTGCAGATGCATACCTATCGAACATCTACATTTATGGTAGGTACAAAACTGTACTATGTCCTTCAAGGATGCATCTGCAGTCATAACATATGGGTAGAATACCATAGCCAATCTGGGGGGAGGAGGTACTAAGAAAAAGATGGTGTAGTTAAGATCCCCTGCAGGACTGCAGTAGCAAAGCCTGCTCTGGATCTGGAGTATAAAGGTAGATTGTAATGTTTGGTAAATGTATGCACGGAGCTCCAAGTCGCAGCTTCTAAAATGTCCTTGGTAGCCACCCCTCGTAGGAAGGCTGTAGTGGTGGCCGTGGCCCTTGTGGAATGAGGCCTGATGTTTGCAGGAACTGACTTTCCATGAAAGGAGTAACAAAATCGAATGCAATTTCCTCTCCATTTTGAAATTGTCTGTTTGGAAATTGCTTTTCCTTGCACCCCAGCAGCATGTGCTACAAATAGTTGGTCAGTTTTTCTGCTACTTTTAGTTCTGTCCAAGTAGTAGCGTAGTTGTCTGTGTATATCCAGGGTGTGCAGAAGTTTTTCCCCTCTATTCTGTGGATTTGGGAAGAACGTAGGCAAGTGAATAGCTTGGTTCAAGGATACCCTAGATACCACCTTTGGCATAAAAGTAGGATTAGTTCTTAGTGTAACTCTGTCCTGATGGAAGATAAGAAATGGCTGTACTGCCATTAAAGCTTGTAACTCAGATACTCTTCTTGCTGAAGTTATTGCCAGAAGGAATGCAGTTTTCCAAGACAGAAACTGAAGATCCGCTGTTGCTGCTGGTTCAAAGGGAGGAAGTGTTAGTTTCTCCAAGACAAAGTTGAGATCCCAAGCAGGTAAAGGGGGTTTTCTTGGAGGTCTGATATTTTTGATCCCTCTCAGAAATTGCTCGAGGAGAGGGTGTGAGAAGATAGGTGGATCCACATTGTGTTCTTCTGAAATTGCTGAGGCATGAATCTTAATGGAAGAATAGGAAAGGCCATTGTGGAACAGTTCTGCTAAGTATTCCAGAATATGTGTCATGCTTGCCACTGTCACATCTAAGCCTTTTGATGTGTTTCAAATGAAAAATCTTTTCCATTTAGCTGAGTATGTCTTCCTTGTGGAAGGCCGGCGAGCTTCCATGATAATGTCCTTCACTCTCTGTGATAAAACATTTTGTTTTGGATTTAAGGGATTTTCCAGGCAGTTAGCTGCAATGTTTTCAAATTGGGATGCATGATCTTGTAATTGTTCTGCGTCAGAAGAAGAGGCCATAGGGGGAGAGGCCATGGTTTTGCCTGTGACATGCTCCTCAATAGTGGATACCAGTGTTGCCTTGGCCAGTCTGGAGCCATCAGAATCACTCTTGGCTGTTCCTCCCTGATCTTCAGTAGAACCTTGTACATTAAAGGAAGAGGTGGGAAGGCATATACTTTTAGAGCTTTCCAGCTGAAAGAGAGAGAGTCCACCCTCCATGCTTGTGGGTGGTATGTCCTTGAGCAGAATGTCCTCAGTTGATGGTTGAGGGGGGAAGTGAACAGATCTATCTCCGGCGTTCCCCATGCCTTTGTTATGAGTTGGAAGATGTCTGGGTGCAGCATCCATTCGTGTGCATCCATGGTAGTTCTGCTTAAGCTGTCTGCCAGTGCATTTTCCTTTCCTGGCACGAACTGGGACTGCAGTTGGATATTGAGTTTCAGGCATAGCTCCCATAGATTCATAGCCAGCCGGCATAGAGGGTAGGAGTGTGTGCCTCCCTGCTTGTTTATGTACCACATGACCGTGGTGTTGTCTGTCCTTATTAACAGGTGGCCTTGATGGAGGAAGGGTTTGAAAGCCTCGATTGCATGCATCACTGTCAGCATTTCCTTTTGGTTTATGTGCATGTGTAGCTGTCCTTGAGACCATAAGCCTTGGATACAGTTGCCCTCCATGTGTGCTCCCCATCCTCGGTCTGAAGCGTCCGTGGTGATGGTTTGTTTTGTTTTGGTTTGTTGAAAGGCAACCCTCTGTTGGACTGGCAGGCCTGAGCCCACCACAGGAATTCCTTTTGAAGGCAAGGAATGATTGGTATCAAAGTTTCCAAACTGTGACTGTGTTGAGACCATACACTCCTTAGGTACCATTGTAATTTTCTCATATGCAGCCTGGCTTGTGGTATCAGAATTATGCAGGATGCCATGTAACCCAGTGCCTGCAGGATTTTCCTTGCAGTAAGCTGAGCTTGTCTTGTCAGATTCATGAAGTAATCCGGAAGTTGTTTTTGTTTTTCTTCTGTGAGAAAGGCCATTTGGGTGGTTGTGTCTAGATCCGCACCCAGAAAGGTTATCCTTTGGGATGGAACCAGTCTTGATTTTTGGATGTTGACTGTGTATCCCAACGCCTGTAGTAGGTGGATGGCATAGGCCAAGTCTTTTATCAAATTTACCTTGTTGTCCGCTTGTATAAGGCAGTCACATCCAGATAAGGGTAGATTTGAATCCCCTGAAGTCTGCAGTGTGCAATTACTGATGCCAGGCATTTCGTGAATACTCTGGGTGCAGTAGATAAGCCAAAGAGCAATGCTGAGAATTGATAATGCTCTGATCCTGCAAGAAATCTGAGGTGTCTTCTGCAATTTGGTCGAATAGGGACGTGCAGGTATGCCTCCTTGAGATCTACAGTCACCAGCCAAGACTCCTTGCCCAACATGGGAAGAAGTTGCTGTAGGGTCAGCATCTTGAATTTTGGCACAATGAGGTAAGTATTTAGTGCGGACAGGTCGAGAATAGGCCTCCATTGATTTTCTTTTCTTGGTACAAGGAATAGTCTGGAGTAAAATCCTTGGCCTTGCTCTGAAAGTGGTACCTTTTCTATAGCTTTCATTTGAAGCAAGTTGTTGATCTGCTTTAAAGCCTCTGCCCTCTGATTTGGTGGTAGGTTTGGCATTCCGTTTCTTTTTGGCAAAGTGTGGAAGTGGAACCTGTATCCTTTGTCTATTATTTGCAGTGTCCATGTGTCCCTTGTAATATAATGCCAATTTTCCGAGAATAAAGCAAGCTTTCCGCCCAAGGGTGCTTCCAGTTGAGCCATGGTGGGCGGAATCAGAGTAAAGTCATTGAGCCTGTCCTGGTGTAGTAGTAGTTGTTGCTGCTGTTGCACTACCTCTCTGGTTGGCAGGCTGCCACTGGCAGCCTCTGTAAGAGCCCCTAGATTGGCCTCTGCCTCTGGGGCGTCTGTTCCTGCCTCTCTGGGCTCTGTCCGAGTCTGGAAAGGACCAATTCTTAGTAGGCCAGTTTCTGCTGAATCTCGGTGGTTGTACTTGCAGGAAATCCTTAACTGTTTGCACAGATTTTGCCTTTTCTTCATACTTTAAGACCTCCTGAGCAGAGGAGCCAAATAAATTTTGTTTCTCCATTGGAGCATCCAGGAGTTTAGCTTTAACATGGTCTGGCAAAGATTGTTCCTTCAGCCAGGCATGCCTACGAATAACTGCCCCAGTCATAGCTGACCTAAATGAAGCCTCCAATGCATCATAACCACATTTTAAGAAATGATTACTAACCTGCTGTGAGTTGTGTACCAAATCCTGAAGGGATTTACAGTCAAGGGGCTCAGGAGAAGAAAGCTTCTTGTTCAGTTCATCTAACAAATACTCTTGGTACTGTATCATATGAAATTGGCAATTTAGTGCCCTGACGGAAAGAGTTGCAGAAGTATATACCTTCTTTCCCCATCTCTCTAAAGCTCTAGACTCTCTTTCAGAAGGTAGAGGATTTTTGGCAGAGGTAGCCGCAACCCCTTTAGGGCCCAGAGTAATAGTTTCTGGGTCTGCAGAATGGGCTTTATACAGATGAAAATGAGAATCCGGGACCCTATAGTATCTATCAGGTTTGGCAGGGGCCAGGGGGAGAGTATCAGGGGCTGTAATGACATCATTGTACACATCATCAATTACATTCAAAACAGGAGGTATAGCTAAGGGCCTATGCTGAGGCAAATGTAAAAAGGTACTTAATCTTTTTCTAAAATCAGAGAAATCTTGACCTTGCCATTGAAAATGCTCTCTCATGGAGTGTAAAGTCTCACCAAAGGAAAACTCTTCAGGAGGGGAGGCCGAAGGGATAGATTCTTCTGCATCAGAATCCTCATAGGGCGAATAAGCCTCCTCCTGGTGGTCTGACAACTCAGAACCATCCAAGGACTCATCTGAAGAGTGTGGGTCAGAAGGCTCAGTCCTGGGCCTTTTGTCTGGTGGAGGGTGAGAGGCCCTGTCCGGGTGAGGTTGTGAACCTCTAATTAAAGAAATAAGGTCCTCTGCAAGGCTGAGGATCTGAGAACTAGAGGAAGGCCTCTGGGATGTAGTCTTGGGAGGCAAAGCTTTAGAAAGTTTAGCAGCTTTAGCCCTAGAAAAGGCCTTAATGGACATGGAAGCAGGGGGCTTAGCTGCCCCACGTGCAGGAGCAGATATGTCCAAGGGTATGGTGTCGGACATATCCTGGGCACTGGTTTCGGTAGGTAGCTCGGTAGCAGACTCAGCCGGGGCCTCCCGGGCCGCGGTGGTCGGTTGAGTGGATTCGAATGAAGGAATCTCAGAGGACTCGGTTTCGGCCGAAACCGAGACACTCGTGGTAGGCCTTACCGTGGTTTCAGCCGAAACCGCGGGCCGCGAGTGTCGGTCCTTGTCCTTCAGTTTTTTCACCAAATGTGATGTCGGAGTCTCCGACGGCATTTTATATGCAAAACTAGCCCCAAAAAATTCCTCTGCAAACTCCGACCGACGTCTAAGAGTTCGTCGGTTGAAGGAAGCACAGGCTGAACAGGACAATACGTCGTGGTCTGGGCCTAAGCAAGGAAGGCAGTAGGAATGGAAATCCTTATGAGGTATTTGTTTCCCACAAGTTAAACAATTATTTACTTTATCTGACATCGGCTGAAGCAAGAAAGAGTCCCCAACGGGGTACTTAGCTTTTTCGAAGTTTTCGGTAGCTGAAATCACTGGATCTGATCGACCGGCACTTGCGAACAGCTTCTGCTTCGGGCACTGCGCGGCAAGAAAGACTGAGGAAAATGGCGTCGGCTGATGCTTTTATACCCCAGACGCTCTGACGTCGGGGAAGGTGCAACATCAGCCGAGGCCAGACCCAGACTTTGGAATCCGGCCGACCGAAGGACTGCCTGAGGCAGGACAACCCATATGTTATGACTGCAGATGCATCCTTGAAGGACATCCTTTTGTGATGAGGTGTGCCACACAAGGATTTCCTGACTACTGTGGCGATGTGATTATCAAAGGAGAGAATACTGTCCCACCTGTGTCCCAAAGGTCTCTTATCACACTTTTTTGGTGTTAAGTATACTACCACCTATGTTGTAGTTCATGGGTACAGAGTTTTTACCAAAGAGGATGACAATGCACTTTTTGGCATTGAGCTTGAAGCCTTGGCTTACCAGACATCTGTCTCAGTGAGGCCCTTTTGTAGGTTGTCCACATCATTAGGAGTTTCGATTATGGCTCCTAGTTTGCAGTCATCTGCGAACTTCGTTAGCTAGAGACCTTCTGTGTTAGCCTGTACTTCAGAGAAGTAGATACCAAACAGGAGAGGACCCAGGACTGAACCCTGTGGTACACCACTTGTCACTGGTCTGCAGTCAGATTTGGAGTCTGCTACTTTCACAGTGTGAGTTCTGTCAGTGAGCCAGTTGCCAACATCTTGTGACATAGGTATTTATTCCTAGTTTAGTCAGTTTATCTATAATTCCCGAGTGGGGGATGGTGTTGAAAGCCTTGGCAAGATCTAGACAGGCTGTGTGAACTACCTTACCCTTGTCTATGTCTTTGGTGACTGCTGCAAATAAGTCTATCAGGTTTAGGAGACATGATCTGCCTTTTACAAACCCGAACTGGGTAGAGTCCAGAGTTTGGAGATTACCAATGTCTTTGTTTATAAGTTCCATGATGATACGTTCCATGGCCTTGCAGACCAGGCTCGCCAGGCTAATGGGGCGGTAGTTCCCGGGGTCCATGGTGGCTCCCCCTTGTGGAGTGGGATAACCATCGCTGTGCACCATTCAGCAGGCACAAAGCCTGAGGTGAGGCTATGATTGAAAAAAAATAAACAGCCTCTGCAAGGCTCAAACCCAGGACCCTGCACACCATAGCCAAAGTGATTTACTACTAAGCCCTGTCAGATATCATCATGGAACTCAAAGACAATGGTAACCTCCAAACTCTGGACCCCACCAAGTTCGTGTTTGTTAAAGGCAGATCATGCATCCTGAACCTAATCGACTTCTCTGAGGCAGTCGATGAGACTAAGGTGGTTCACACAGCCTATCTTGACCTTGCCAAGGCTTTTTTCACCATTCCCCATTCTGGAATTATAGCTAAACTAAGGATAAAACCCTACGTCACAAGATGGGTTGCCAACTGACTCACTGACAGAACCCACACTGTAAAAGTTGCAGTCTCCAAATCTGACATCAAGTGACAAGTGGAGTATCACAGGGTTCAGTCCTGGGACCTCTCCTGTTTGGTATCTACTTCTCTGAAGTACAAACTAACACAGAAGGCCTTGATTCAGACATGTACATTCCCCCTGTGTTTGTCAGTATTATGTTTCAATGCATTGTTTTGGAGTGTAGTCTCACTGCTACAGCTGCTGCTACTCTCTCAATACAAGTATCTGCTTTGGAAGTTTTCTCCAGGAGTCTGCTGCTGAGAGGATGAGAGACATGCTACAGGTATACAACTAAGACAAACTAGATAAAGCAATAGTAAGAAAAAGTACTAGGTCACATCAGAGGCTTGGGAGGTCATTGTTAAGAAACTGAGTACTGTTGTAAAATTTATCATTAAATACCATAAATTCAGGTTATACTATAAGAGAATAACTATGTAAAGATAACCATGTCAGCAGCCAAAATGCATTACAAGTTGAATATTTTACTGTGCATATTTTAAATCGATAGACTGGGCTAAACTCTGGACTGATGCGTTTGATTTTTTTTTTTCCCCCTGGGAAATGCTACTCAGAGGTGAAGAGGCATAGAGACATACAAGGGAACAGATTTAGTGGCACACCAGGCAGTGATTTTTTTCTATGTCTATTGTCACGCAAAGCTGACTAAATAGTTGAATCTAGTAAAGCTGGAAATGTGAGACTGTAGCCCACTGAAGGAGGGGAGATGGGAGGAGTAACCTGGCCAGGAACTGAAACTTGCAAAATTGCTCCTTGTGAAAAGTCTTTTTTATCTCAGTAATTTGTTGACATTTTGGCAAGTTTCTTTCAGAGAATGTGTAGTACATCAGTAGGAACAACATTTGTAAAACTCAGCGCATACCAGTCAATGACACACGAGCTGCAGACTCTCAAACTTGGCAGTTTTTTTCAGGTGTTCCATTCTAAGTGAATGGAAGTCTAGTCTGACAACACATGGTAGGGCTTTGTTCTCAGTCTGTGTATTATGGGACAGATTCATAGGTTCATAGGTTCATAGCTTCATAGGTTCATACTAGGCTATCTGCCCAAGGGCATTTATAAGCCTAGCCCATAGTTATGTGGCTTTCGCCACCCCTTTAGTTTGAATAAAACTATGCCTATCATTTTGCTGTGCCTCTGTCAAGCAGTGACGCTGAAGTAATCCCTGGGGTATATCTGCAATCTCCCATCCATTGGTCAAGATTCCTCTTGAACAAGACCAGAGAGGTGCTCTGCCTCACATGTACCGGGATTTTGTTCCACAGCATAGGGAGTCTCTGGGTGATGAATCTGTCCCTCCAGCACGTTCTATTTAGAACCGTGTCAAGGTTTAAGTCTCGCGCCCTTGTGGTTCTGAGGGATCTAGATTTTTAGAGGTGAAGCATATTCATCAAATCTGGGTTTGACATGGCCTTATATGTCAGGCACAGGTCACCTCTGAGCAAGCGGTATGAGACTGAATAGAGCTGGAGTTCTTTCAGTCGGGCAGCATAAGACATATTTTTGAGACCCTTTATCCTTTTGGTGAGGAACTTTGGGGCCTTTCAAGCTGCAGCAGGTGTCTGGTCAGATACATTCGAACGGGCATTGTACTCAATCATAGGTCTAATAAGTGATGAGTACAGGGGACGATGACCTCCCTTGATCTAGATGTGAATCCCTTCATGATCAGGTGGGTGATATAGAAGGTTTTCCTAACTACTTTAGCAACATGAGTGTCAAACGAAGGCTACTGTCAACCTGGGTCCCCAGATCTCTGATGACTTTTTCTGTGCTCAGTGGATTGCCACCTATATGGTAGCTAGGGGTAGCCTTGTTTTTCCCAAAGGGTATGACTATGCATTTTTGGCGTTTAACTTCAGGCCATGGCTCTGGCACCAGTTATCCATTTCTGTGAGGCCCTTCTGGAGGATATCTGTGTCAGATGTGTTTTCGACTATGGCCAGTTTGCAGTCATCTGCAAACTTTGTCAGCCATAACCCTCCTGTGTTTGCTTGTACTTCAGAAAAGTAGATGCGAACAAGAGTGGACCCAGGACTGAGCCCTGTGGGACACCACTTGTGACAGGCTTTGAGTCTGACATGGCTCCAGCAACTCTGACCCTGTGGGTTCTGTCACTTAGCCAGTTTGCAACCCATCTTGTGATGTATGGGTTTACATTCAAGCTGATGAGTTTTTCGATGATACCTGAGTGGGGTATTGTGTGAAGGCCTTTGCCAGGTCGAGGTAGGCTGTATGGACTGCCTTTCCTCATCAATGGCCTTGGTGACTGTCTCGAAAAAGTCAACCAAGTTTAAGAGGCAGGATCTGCCTTTGACTAAGCCAAACTGAGTTGGATCCAAAGTCTGCAAGTTCCCTATGTCTTTATTTATGAGTTCCATTATGATCCTCTCCATGGCTTTGCAGATAAGGCTTGTCAAGCTAATGGGCGGTAGTTTCCATGGTCTGTGGAGGCACTGCCCTTATGAAGTGGGACCACAGTCGCGTGCGCCACTCCTTGCACGTATCCTGAGGTGAGGCTAAGATTAAACAGCTGTCCTAACTGTGGGTTTAATTCCTCATTGAGTTCATGAAGCACACAGCCGGGGACACCATCCGGTCCCATGGATGCTGTGTTTTTTGCCTTAGTGAGGGCAGTTCTCACCTGGGCGTTGGAGATGTTTGGGGGCTACAATCCTCTGGAATAGATATCTCTCCTTTTGGGGAGGGGAGAAGTTTGCACTGAACCTGTCAGCCAGTATGTTGGCAATGTGTGTAGGTTCAGTAATTTTCACATCATTTTGAACTAATTCTGAGCATATCTGGGAGTTTCCTCCTAGGTTTCTAACATAGCTAAAGAAGGCCTTATGATTCTCTTTAGAGTCCTTGGCGATTTTCTCTCAAAATTTGCCTTGGATGATATTATGAGAGCTCTTAGTTTTTACTTATAATGATCAAAGGTGTCTTACCTTTCAAGGATTTTGCTCTATCTTGTAGTAGCTTCCTCCTTTTGTTGTAGAGTTTGTTTATGGCTGGGGTCCACCAGACTGGACGCTTGCCTTTGGTACAGAGAGTCTTAGTTTTGTTTGGGATTGCCTGATCCATGCAGTCCTGTAGGTGCTGGTAGAAGGCATTTGTAAGTGACTCAGCGGTTTGAGTAATGTTTACCACTGGCTCAGGGGCCTTAAAGGAGACCACACTAGTTTTTAGAAGTGTGAAATCGGCTTTTGAGAAGTTTTTCACTGTGGTCTTTTGTTTCAGGTGGGCGGGATGAGGACCTCCAGTGAGATTAGTTTATGATCTGATCTCACCAGTGAGGTATACTTCGGTGTTGAACATTTTGATCCCATGTTCGTGATGATGAGATCAAGTATGTTTTCTCCTCTTGTGGGGATGGTGACTAGTTGTTCCATGGCATTTGAGTTTATGAACTCCAGGAATCTTTGGGTTAGAGTGTTCGGGCTTGAGTAGTGTTCCCAGTCTATATTAGGGTAGTTAAAGTCACCTAGTATGATGGTGTTTGGAGATACATTTATCCCCTCCAATGTTTTCAGGAAGGCCATGTGAGGTTCCTGAGTTTGAGAGGGTGGCCTGTAACATGCTACAAATTGCAGAGCAGTCTTGCCTATGGTTAATTGCACCTGGATGGTCTCCGATGCATCATGCGTTGCCACCAAATTCCCAAAGGAATCACGATGTCTGCCCCCACGAGGGCAGACCAGAGTAAAAACAAAATAAAATTAGGAATGAGTACTTATTTTGCTGCAGGCAGCTTTGGGAGGTGCAATAAATCATGGCAAGGTAAAAAATATATGTTTTCTTCATCATTTGCCCGTAGTGGTCCTTTAAACAGTTGTAATAAGCGGAGGAACAACACTGCACACAATTTTAACTTTCTATTAAATACGCAGACCGCAGAACTCTAACAATGCTAGGAAAACAGAAACACTGCACACAAAAAAAAATATATATATATATATATATATATATATATATATATATATATATATATATATATATATACACACACACACACACACACACACACACACACACACAAGGACTAGAAAAAAGGTCCTGAATAATCACAGACCTAAGAATAACAATATTAGCATTAACTAGTACACAGGATACCAACGGAGAACAAGGGCCAACGGCCAATCAGTTCTCAACAAAGTAACTGATTTAACAAGGAAAATACACTTCTAAACTATTCTACACACTCCTAATGTTACTAAACACTATCTAGTAAGGAAAAAAATTGCTACAAAAACCACTAAAGTATTAATATAAAAAAGATGAAACAGCCACGGCCAAGCAAGAAGCACTTCTGAACTCCTAGTCGCGGCAAACGAGATCTAGGGATTGTACTAGTGCACTATGGGACACCTACTTTGCCACGAGCCAACTAAGAGACTTTGAGCTTTGTAATAGGGAGAGTCGGAGCAGAGGATCAACTCCGAACCCATACGCAAGAATGAAGGCGAGATAGGACTACAGAATATCTTGTGATAGTAATAATCCCAAGTCAGATCTGATGAACACTTTGGTTCCATGGGAGTAGACAAAGGTCTCTGATCTGAAGTGGTCGGCTCCAAAAATTTAAGAGGTTTGGCTGAAGCCTCTAAGGAAGCCCATGAGGTCTTCTGAGGGTGCTTCCTGGGATCTAACGAGCCATGAGAAGACTTAGATTGGGTCTGAAACCCTGGAGGCAAGAAAGAGAAAGCAGAGAGAAGCCCTTCCAAAATAAGTTTGTTTCTGTGATAGGCAACAGCTCTCAGATTAAATCCTTCACAGATATTACAAGCCGATAACAGATGCTCTGGTGCAAAAACGTATGCGCATCAGATTGTGGAATTTTACGCCCACAATTAGAGTAACGCTTAAGTTTATCCAACATTTTTTGAGAGTTCATTCAACACAAGCAGCCACACTGACAAAATTCTACTGACAAAAACTTGCTTATCCAATCAACAACTTAACTATTTTAACAAGTTTTAATAAAATTAAGCTATTTAGCTATTTAAACTAACCAAAGCAGATTAATAACTAAGTAGTCAAAAGTGCCAACAGCACTGAAAAACCAGGAGAGAATGACAAAAGCTTTAAAAGGAAATCGACAGCAGCAGTCACTTAATGCCTGTGAGAACTATAAAGGGAGGGGAAAAGAGCCATGTACAAAAAACCCAAAAAGAAAACTTTTAGACTTAGCTTTATGAAAAAGGTTCTCTCTCACTAGAGACTGGAAATCTGCATCTAATCACAACAGAGGCAAACGACATCTGAAGAAACTGGGGAAGGGGTAGAGCATTGTGGGTACAGGGAGAAGCTTGAGACTGGGATCCAAGTTTGGAAAATGCATCCAAATCGGATCCATGACCCATCAGTGAGGAAGAATGAAAAGGACAACATCAGATCAATTACTTAAGTTCTATATACAAGCTAACGAACTATAAGCAAAAGGGTCCCCAACTCCACTAAGATAAAGACCTCTATAATAGAAGACAGAGAAAACTCTCTACATTTATGGTCAGCCCCCAAGGACTATGCCAAAGAGAGCCGTGTATGTAGTTAAGTACCTATAGGAAATCTGTTGATTAACAGCCAGTCAAGCAGGTGAAGGAAAAGCAGGCCAATTGGAAGCAACACTCAGCTACAGCAAATTTGAAGTGACTACTGCACAAACTCAGAAAAACAGATGCCAAGTCCACATCCAGGTTCCCAAGATCAAATGCAGAACTCCTGTAAGGCAGCCTTCTAAAAATTGCATGTAAATATGCTGGCTGAAGATGCAGATATCAAAATTGGGATGAAAACTATCCTTCTCCCTTCAAAGTCACAAGCAAGCATGGAAGATTACACTCATGTCACTTCAGCAAAGATGCCCAAATCAAAATGACTGGGAGGAAAGGTAATTTGTACTGCAGATGGGTGATATTCCTCCATATATTCCTGCTCAAATGACTTTGCCCCTCCACCCACTTAATCATTATGTGACACCAAGCCATTGCATGTTTGTCAGTTCTGCTGATACAAGTCTCAGTTTATTAACAAGTACAATAAGACAGCTAAGTCCACTGACAAATCAGTTTCCAAAACCCTTCTGAGCAGGATGTTCTGGGCAGGTCCAAGCAGCTCCACTGAAATGGGCTGAACCACCAACTGATGTCTAAATAGTGGACATATAAGCTCCAGAACACAGATTTCATCTAGACCTTCCTGATCCTTTGTGATGGCAATACAAGTCAGAGACCTTGTCTGGCAGTTAGTACAGAAGATTAAGGCTCTGAACTGTTAAATCATCTGCTTCCTGTAACCAAAGGGTTTGATACCCACCACCTCCATTTGTCCCTTGTGTCAGAGAATGTCAATTAAGCAGGCAGTGCTCCAGCACTAACCCTAAGAAACTAGCATGTTCAATGGACTTATCTGGCCAACAAATGAACACTGATTATAAAAAATCTTTTTCTTGAATTCATCAACCAGGCCATCCTGCTTAGGTAGAAAACTGAGCCATCAACCCTCTGAATTCACAGTTTTAGCTGAAGTCATGGTATCTAATGTGAAAGCAGTATCTGCAGATCTTCAAAACACGTACATTTGAGATTAAACTTCTTCCCCAGTGCTCTCCCCCTCACTAAGCAGGCCTGAAGGTAGGAGCGGATGAAATTAACTGAAGGGGCCGTACTCTTCACCATGCAGAAAAAAAGAAATAAACCTTACTACACATATTCAAAGAGCTCCAAACTTATTAGGTAGCAAAGTGGTATTATTCTGTTGTCTCAGAGGTGCAAGTTGCAGCAGACAGAGCACACAAGAGCTAGACACTTACTGAGTCATTCCACCCACTCAGAGGTAGTGCCTTGTAAAAAAGTAGAAGCCTAATGGAAAACAGCTTGGGTGCTTACAGGTTACTGTAACTGCATCCTCAAATAAAAAACTCAGACGGAACATGGCTTCTTTCCTGAACGATGATGTCCCGTAGGAGAGTGATCGTTTCCGGTTAGTTTCAAATGCAAGGCCACTTCCAAAACTGATTCACTGGCAATTGGGAATGGGTGGTACAAAGCCAGACACAGAGTAATAAAGTAGGATCTATTTTGGACAGAATTCTACTATAAACATATCTGTATACTACATACGTACACACACACATATACATACACATCTATGTTTAACAATTCCATAATAATGTACAAGTGTAAAGATTACTGTACTAAATTACTCTTAGGAACATCTGACTCGGACAGTCCAATGCCAGCCTAAACACCACAGCTTTTCATCCTTCCCCTTTCTGTATGGGCAGATGCACTCCCAGAAACTTAAAAATACTGGTGTGTATTACTGATATCAGGCAGCACTACCACCAGCTCTTTCACTGGTACCCTGAACTACTGTAGTCTGGTGCCATAGCACTAGCTTCCCTGCTGACAGTCATCCAAAGAGAAGTAGTCCTACCAGAGAACAACTTACCCTTTCTCTCCAAGTTATAAAGTCTACCCTAAACACTGGCCAGAAGAAGAGGGAAAGAGACTAGGGTTCTCTACCCACCCAAGATGCCTCATGGATTGAGAAATTACATTGGAAGGAGTGTGAGAATGCATACTCCAAGACGAATATACTCAGATGTGTACAATTCTGTCAAGTTGCTAAAAAAACTGCACCATGCTGATCATACAATTCACTGTTGTAGAATTGATGGTTGGAAACACTGCCACAGATTACGGGCAAGTGGATGGGTTGTCTTTGGGATGACATGGTTAAGTGCTCATGCAAAATGGTCATGACAAAGCCTGCCTCAGAAAAAATATCCACATACCAATGTTAAATGCAGACACACAAAGCTGTAGCTTCTAAGATGGATTTTTATTGGATCGCCAACCTCCCCAAATAAAGCAATGCTGGCAAAAGTGGGCCTAATGGACTTGGCACTAACATAAGAGACTTGCCCACAAGAGAAAAAGCAGCAGATGCAGTAGGATAACCACTTGGATATTGTCCGTTTGCAAAATGGCCTCCATTCCCTGCCCTTAGTAAATGAGATTAATTGATCAGAATCAGATTATCTAGTTTGCTTCATTTCGTTTAAGTAAAATCTCAGCTGCCTGTAAATAAGCCAAGGAATGTAGGATCCTTCCCTTTGTATTACTCCATCAATCCTGAACAAAAAAGTGGCCTAGTTCAGAGATATGCTGAATATGGTGAAAACATGACCAAGACTTGTCCACTTAACTACCCAACGTTTATCATGCTACATCATTTACGTTGCCTATGATGTAAGAAATGAGTCTACCTAGAATACGTTCCACTGCTTTACAAAAGGCTGATGGGCTTACAATTACCCAGGTTTTAGACGGGTTGCCGTTAAGAGTCACAATTGCTGTTCAGGAGACATCAGGCAGACGTTGAACATTTTAAGGACAGGCTCAGATAAGTGCATACTTAGCACTGCTAAGAATTCAGCCTGACAAACTGTCTGGCCCCATGAAACATCTGCAGCCTTTTTTAAAGGACTACATCTTGTTCCAATGTGATTTTAAAGGGGCGCTACATTTTCAGGGATAACAGGGACAACATGGACAGGTGGGGGTAAACTTCACACTGAATTTCACTAATATACAGGCTATTTCCTTGGAATCAGAATGTGCAATATTATGGATAAGCTTGGTACATTGCTAGACACTTTCTTAATTTCCTAACATAACTAAAGACTGGTAAATTACTTTGGTAGACATAGAAATATTAAGTTTGTATTCTCCTTTACATTTTTTAATAGTGCTCTAAAGTTTCTGTTGGCATGTTTATGTGGCTGTGAAGTACGGAGGTTTTTTATTTTTTTTCTACACAATTTAATTTACCTTCTTTTGTAATGCAGTTTATTAAAACAGGAGGTCCACTACAGGGTATCATTCCTAAATTTACTACAACTAGGGCAAAAAAAAAGAGAATTTTCTAGTCAGCTGTTTAGGTGCCGATAAATCAAACATGGATGTGGTAACCCACAGGCCCATTCGCAAAGTAGTGCTGGGAATTTTGTGCAGGTGTATGAGCTAAACTAGGACTGCCCTGAAAAGTCAATAAAAATGCTCACATTTGGCAAAGGGATAGTACCACTAAGCCAACTAGAAAAGATAAGAGACTTGTGGTCAAGATGAGATGTGGGGGACAGGCAGGAACTAGGTTGGAAAGGACCAGATCAATTGCATTTTAGTCTCTAGTGGATAGTTTTACAGTTTGCACGAGTGCACTGGTATGAAAGTCTGGGAAGCACTTAACATATCCATTTCAGATGTATACGGGTGCAACTCAGTGTCGGGATAAAAGTCCTCCAACAAGAAGGTATTTGGTTTGGTATTTAACCACTCAGTGTTGAGACAATTTGAATGATATAGGGAACACTGTGCTCTATATGCAGCTAAGCAATTAAGTAATAGCATCTTCTCTTTCAGCTGTTCCCGTTAGGGGTCACCACAGCAGATCACCTGTTACAATTAATTCCCGTTCTCTGCATCTTGCTCTGTCACACCAACCACCTGCATGTCCTCCTCTCATTACATCCATAAACCTTATCTCAGGCCTTCCTCTTTTCCTCTTGCTTAGCAGCTCCATCCTTAGCATCCTTTTTCCAATATACCCAGCATCCCCTCCTCAGCACATGTCCAAACCAATGCAATCTCACCTCTCTACCTCGGTCTCCAAACCGTCCAACCTGAGCTGACCCTCTAATACACTGATTCCCAATCCTGTCCACCCTCGTCACACCCAGTGCAAATCTTAACATCTTTAACTCTGCCACATCCAGCTCTGACTCTTGACCTTTTGTCAATACCAACGTCTCCAACCCATATAAACTAGTTGGTCTCACTACCCTCTTGTAGACATTCCCTTTCACTCTTACTGGTACCAGTATGTCACAAACTCCTGACACTCTTCTCCATCCATTCCACCCTGCCTGCACTCTCTTCTTCACCTCTCTTCCACACTCACCATAATTGTGAACTGTTGATCCCTATTACTTAAACTCATCCACCTTCGCCAACTCTACTCCCTGCATCCTCACCATTCCTATCTAATGAAGTAATAGCTGGAATTCTTAAAGGTAATGTGAATCTCCAGAAGTTCACAATTAATGCAGTATGTGATGTGAGGTAATGAAGTTTACACTTAAGATACTTTCTCCCTAATTACCCAAAGCCATGAAGGCGTGACAGCTGCAAAAACCATGGCACCAAGTGCCATCACTGCAATGCAACCATGTTTTAAGTCACTACACAAGTACAAACAATAAGAGCTCCAGGTGGATATCAAGTTCTGCCATCTTTTGATTAGGACCACTATCTCAGATCAGTGCCACCATGTTGCTTGTCCAGTTTTTTGTTATGTTGTTATATCCAGCTGGCGACCCCATAACACTGTCTAAATTTGATTTTGCTATATAGTTATGTTCAGGAGGAGGATGCTGCTTAAAAATTGAAGTGTTTCAGGAGGGAATGAAAAAATGCAAGTGCCATCATCTCAATAATCCATGTCAAAGCAACAGGGATCTAAATCTGATGAGTTTAACCCTCCCCACAAACTAAGAAATCTGACATGTAAGACTTTTACTCAAACTACTGTTGACAATTACATACCAGTAGCTTTCTTATATATATTTTTTACATTTTTTATACGTTTT
Organism: Protopterus annectens; assembly: GCF_019279795.1. Classification (NCBI taxonomy): domain Eukaryota; kingdom Metazoa; phylum Chordata; order Ceratodontiformes; family Protopteridae; genus Protopterus; species Protopterus annectens. Next base: position 18,921,172 of record NC_056743.1, read on the forward strand.
GGCAGTATAGTGATGAGTACAAATGTACTATACTGTTGAACTACGTTTGTAAAAAGGTGGCAGAACATTTTTTATCTTTTGTATTTTTAAAATAGTTGATTTTATCTAATTGATTAATTAGTGATTAATGAGAAAGGCGAGCTTTTTGAATATATAAGGGAGTGTTATCCCATTAGGTATGTTCTGATGAAATCTTTTTATTTAGATGAAAGCGCTCAACCAACTGCTTGTACCTTGTTAAAATAAAGAGAATTGAATTACGTGTGGATTCTGGCGTTTCCTTGGATACTATTGCTTTGTTCTTCCATTGTGGACTGTTCACTTCCAAGGTTTCCTATTTTCTCAATTTGAAATAATCTTATGTAAGCATGGCATAAAGTGCAAATGGTGGTTATTTGACCATTCCACTGCTTAAAACCAACAACTCATTTAAAAGAGAAGGCAAAATAAAACGAGTTAGAAATGTGACAAACTACTTCCACCCTGCCTTCTGCCAGTTCTGATGACTGATAAATGTCAAAGAGCTGAACCTAGTCATTACATCTACATCGTAAGGTGCAAGCATAATTACATTTCAGTCCACAATTTTCTGAACCACAGACAAACCATCTTTCACTGTCAACCCTTAGCACAGGAGAAAACCAGTTCTGTTGGTGTAGAGGTTAAAATCCTCAACTACGGCCCAGGTAACTTGTGTTGAATTAGCAGCAAAGACTAACCGCTCAAACTGTCATCAGGATGGTGGGTTACGCCTAGTCTTAACGGGAAAATGCAAATGGGTCCAACCAATGCCAAAACACTTGAGAAGTACTGATGCAAAAGATAATCTAGAGGTCTCAAAAACCCTCAAAGCTACAAAAGCAGTAGCCCTCACTATAAGAACCCGTGAGTGTACACTTGCAAGGCAGGAACAGTAAAGGCTTGCAAGGTACTGCAAGCTGTTTGTCTATCTTACACAAAACAAAGAAAACATGCTCATTACTGAGATGCCAACAAGGATACAAACTGCTAAGACCACCTTGGATAACAATCAGCTGTTGTCCTAGGTGCAGTACACCCAGGACCTACAGAAACACTTATGACTGCGGAATCCTGCACAAATGCACTCTATAAGCACTTACACGAGTGCATGGATCGTGCTATCCCTAACAGAACAAAGACGCTATCCTCCACAAAAGGGTAGCCAATCTGGTGGTCTCCTGCTATAAACAAGCTCTACAAAGTACAGTTGTGTACACCTACCATAAATGTAGATGTTAGAGTGTCTTCACTATTGCAGTCATGACTGTAGGGTTTCTCCCCTGCCGGCAGGCAGCCCTCGGTCGGCCAGAGTCCCAAAGTCTGGGTCCGGCGTCGGCTGTTCAACCATGCTCCCTGATGTCAGAGCGCCAGGAGTACAAAGCTGACAGCCGACGCCATCTTCTCCAGTTTTTCTTGCCCCAGATGTCAGGAGTCCCAAAATGAGAAAGGTCCCATATCCTTTGCAAATACACCTCAGAAGAATGGTGAAAAAAGGAACTACACAAAAGTAAAAATAAGAGGGGACAGAAGGGAGGGAAACCCAGACTGCAACAGTGAAGACACTCGAACATCTACATTTATGGTAGGTGTACACAACTGTACTATGTTCATCGTGTTTCACTGCTGCAGTCATGACTGTAGGGTAGAATCCCAAAGCTGAAAGAAAGGGAGGTGGTCATAAAGAAGAAGGCTAAAAGGCCCTGCAAGACTGCAGAGGCAAAGCCTGCCCTAGACTTAGAGTAGAGAGGTAGACTGTAGTGCTTAGAAAAAGTATGCACTGAACTCCAAGTTGCAGCTTCCAAAATGTCTTTGGTAGGAACTCCCCTGAGGAAGGCCGCAGAAGTGGCAGCAGCTCTGGTGGAATGAGTCCGTATACTCCCTGGGATTTGCTTTCCATGGTGTGAATAACAAAATCTGATTCCATGAGCAATCCATTTAGAAATGGTCTGCTTTGAAATGGCTTTACCTTGGGAACTTGAAGCATAAGAAACAAACAATTGTTCTGATTTTCTGATGTCCTTGGTTCTGTCCAGGTAAAAACGTAGTTGTCTGTGTACATCCAAGGAATGTAAGATCCTTTCCCCTTTATTTTGAGGAGTGGGGAAAAAAGTTGGCAAGTGGATAGTTTGATTTAAAGCCACTTTGGAAACCACCTTAGGCATGAAGGTAGGATTACTCCTCAAAGACACCCTGTCTTGATGAAAAATATAAGGTTCCACAGCCATAAGAGCTTGTAACTGTGAAACTCTCATGGCAGAGGTTAGGGCTAACAGGATAGCTGTCTTCCAAGATAAAAACTTGATGTCAGAAGAGGCAGCAGGCTCAAAAGGAGGCAAGGTTAGTTTTTCCAAAACATAGCTGAGATCCCAAGCAGGAATGGGAGGAGATCTAGGAGGTCTTAAGTTCTTAGCTCCTCTGAGAAGCTGTCTCATGAGCTGGTGGGAAAAGACTGGAGGGTCTGTATTATAATGAGCAGAAATAGCAGAGGCATGTATCTTAATGGAAGAGAAAGAGAGACCCTTATGTAAGAGATCTGTCAAGTAAAGTAAAATTAAAGGAATGTTCGGAAGAAGAGGATCAGAATCCTGAGCCTGCATCCAGGAACAAAATCTTTTCCATTTTCCTGCATAAGATTTTCTAGTGCTAGGACGTCTGGCTTCTAAAATGACATCCATAACCTGCTTGGGTAGGAAAGAAGAAATCAAAGGCCCTGGATTAACCAGGCCGCCAGGCTGAGAGTTCTGACATGTGAGTGTAGAACCTGACCCTGATATTGGGACAGAAGGTTCGGAGACTGAGGTAAAACCCAAGGGGGCTCCAGACATAGGTTTTTTAGAGTTGGGTACCAAAACTGTCGAAGCCAATTTGGGGCCAGCAAGATTATCATCTTGGGCTTGTCCTGTTTTATCTTTAATAAAACCTGTGGAAGAAGAGGAAGAGGCGGAAAGGCATATCCCGATAGATTCCTCCAACTGAATGATAGGGCATCCACTTTCCAAGCTTCTTTGTGGAAAGTCCTGGTGCAAAAATTCTGTAGTTGATGATTGAGATGGGATGCAAAGAGGTCTATATGAGGACATCCCCAGACTGCTGTTATCATCCTGAATATTTTGGTGTCCAGCATCCACTCATGTGGATCCGAAAGGTTTCTGCTCAGACTGTCTGCCAGGAAGTTTTGCTTCCCTGGTAGAAACTGAGCTTGAAGATCCAGATTGCAAGCTAGAGCTGTGTTCCATAGATCCATGGCTAGTCTGCAAAGGGGGTAGGAATGAGATCCCCCTTGCTTGTTTATGTACCACATAACTGTGGTGTTGTCTGTCCGTATTAGTAGTTGTACTGGTTGTAGAAGATTCCGGAAGGCCATTAGAGCTTTCTGAACGGTTAACATTTCCTTTAAATTGATATGCAGGTGCTTCTGATCCTTTGTCCAAAGGCCCTGCAGACAGTTGCCCTGAAAATGGGCTCACCAAGCATAATCCGAGGCGTCCGTGGTTAAAATCTGACTGGCAGGAGGCAGACAGAAGGGTTTCCCTTTTAGAGCACATGCCCTGGACCACCAAAGAAATTCCTTTTGAAGGCAAGGCAGGACGGAGATCAGTATGTCTAAACTGTGGCAATGCTGAGACCATACACTTTTTAGGTACCACTATATTTTCCTCATGTGTAGTCTTGCATATGGTACGAGAAGGATGCAGGAGGCCATGTAACCCAAAGCCTGCAGGAATCTCCTTGCAGATAGCAGAGTTAAAGTTGCCAAGGTTTTGAAAGTTGAAGCCAGCTGTAATTGTTTTTCGGATGTCAGAAATGCCATCTGGGTTGTGGTGTTTAGAAGAGCACCCAGAAAAGTTATCTGTTGTGATGGTGTCAAATTTGACTTTTTTATGTTTACAGAGAATCCCAGGAACTTGGAGGTTCTGTACAAATTCTAGATGCTGGAGTAAGACATCCTTGCTGTCTGCCTGAATGACACAATCGTCCAGATAAGGGTAAATTTGAATTCCCTTGAGTCTGCATTAAGCTACTACTGGAGCCAGGCATTTGGTGAAGACCCTGGGCGCAGTAGACAATCCAAAGGGCAGCGCAGAGAATTGAAAGTGCCTCGATCCGGCCTTGAACCTGAGATATTTTCTGCGTTCCTGCCTGATGGGAATGTGTAAATATCCCTCCTTTAAATCCAAAGTTACCATCCATGCATCTTTGGACAGCATTGGAAGTAGCTGCTGTAGAGTAAGCATCTTGAATTTTGGAATCTCTAGAAAGGTGTTCAAGACTGACAGATCCAGAATGGGTCTCCATGAGTTTTGCTTCCTGGGGACTAGAAAGAGCCTTGAGTAAAAACCTTGTCCCATCTCTGAAAGTGGAACCAGTTCTATGGCTTTCATAGCCAAAAGAGCTTCCACCTGGTTTAAGGCCTCTGTCCATTGATGTTTTGGAAGTTCTGGCCATCCGCTTGGCCTTGGCAGGGTATGAAAATGGAATTTGTAACCTCTTAAAACCACATCCAGAACCCACTTGTCTTGGGTTATACGAGTCCAATTTTGATAAAAAAGAGAGAGTTTTCCTCCGAGAGGAGCTTCCAGGCAAGAAGTTCCTGCAGCCCAACAGAGGGAGTCATTGAGTTGGTTTCCTATGAGTTTGTGACCTGTCCTCTCCTCCCCTAGGAGTGGAAGCAGTCCACTGTCTTGGTCTATAAGAAGCTTGTGTTTGAGGCCTTCCTCTGGAGCGTCTATATCTACCCCTCTGAGGCCTGTCTGAAGTGGGAAAGGACCAATTTTTAGAAGGCCAATTCCTGCTAAATCTTGGTGGCTGTACTTGTAAGAAATCTTTAACTGTTTGCATGGATTTCGCCTTATCATCCATCTTTTTAATCACCTCTTCAGCTTTTGATTCAAACAAAACATTATGCTGAACAGGAGCATCCAATAATTTAGCTTTTACTTGTTCTGGCAAATTTTGTTCCTTTAGCCATGCATGCCTTCTAATGACTGTACCGGAGGCAGCAGCCCTACAAGAAGCCTCCAAGGCATCAAATCCACAGTGTAAACCATGCTTCCCAACTTGTTCTGTGGCATGTAGTAAGTCATGCAATTCCTTATCATCTGCACAGTCAGAAATGGAAGTAAGCTTTTGTTTTAAAACAGACAAGAGAAATTGCTGGTATTTCAGCACATGAAACTGACAGTTTAAAGCCCTGATGGACAAAGTAGCAGACGTGTACACTTTTTTGCCCCATCTTTTTAAGTATCTAGAATCCTATTCAGTGGGAATGGGATTTTTGGCAGAAGCGGCCTTAACTCCCTTAGGACCCTGAGAAATGGTTTCAGGGTCAGCAGAAGGGTTCTTGTATAAAAACTGGTGGGAATCAGGAACCCTGTAATATCTATCAGGCTTAACAGGAGCAGGAGGAAAAGAGTCAGGGGTTAAGTTAGCCTCCGAAAAAGCATCATCCACAATATCCAAAACAGGAGGAATAGCCAGGGGTCTAATGTTGGGGAAGAAGAAGAAAATCCCTTAGTCTTTTCTTAGATTCCGAATACTCCTGTCCTTTCCAGTGGAAATGTTCCCTCATTTCATGCAAAGTTTCCCCAAAAGAGAAATCCTCAGGGGGAGAAGCTGAAGGAATGGATTCCTCAGCATCAGATTCCTCATAAGGAGGGAAAGAATATTCCTGATCAGAAGAAGAAACTGAAGAAACAGAAGCCTGATCAGAGGAATCATAATAAGCATCCTGCCTTGGCCTTTTATCTTGAGGGGGATGTGAACCCCTAATCATAGTAAGTAAATCCTCCGCCATCTTGAGTAACTGTTTCTGTGACTTGGGAGCCGGTTCAGAAGAGGCCTGTGTTGCAGTCTTTGATTTAGAAGGAGTCTTTGCCTTTGTCTTTGCCTTTGCCTTTATTAGAAGCTGAGTAGGCCTGAAAACCCCTTCGGAAGCCGGTACCTACACAGCGGCTCCGGACCCATCCTTAGGAGCATTGTCCGAAGGTCCTGCAAAGGAAATATTTAAAGGCCTGGTTGGCTCCTCATGAGAGTCCGTTTCGGCCATCGGTTCTGAAATGGCCGACGACAGGGGCTGCAAAAGCGCCTCACTGATGACGGCCGAACCTGAAGCTGGCTCCGCTTGTGCGCTATCATCAGATTTGGACCTCGGAGGCCTGTCTTTATCCTTGCGACGTTTGTGAACTCCGGTAGCCGGAACCGTATCCAACGACATTTTGTAGTTAAAGCGCCTACCAAAGTAATGAAAAGCAAAATCGTACCTTCGTTTAATTGTACATTGATTGAATCTAGCACAAAACAGACAGGTACGTTGTGGTCAGGGCCTAAGCAAGGAATACAGTAAGAATGAAAATCCTTATGAGGTATTTGCTTCCCACATGAAATACAATTATTAACTTTTTCTGACATCGGACTGGAGCAAGAAAAAGTTTCCCCAATGGGGTACTTAGCTTTGAGTGGAGAAGAAAGTCTTCGGACTGAAGTTTTATCAGAAAAAATCATCAGGAGTCAGCCGACCGGCACTTGCGAACTGCTATCACCGCACGGCAGGAAAGACTGAAGCAGATGGCATCGGCTGTCAGCTTTGTACTCCTGGCGCTCTGACGTCAGGGAGCATGGTTGAACAGCCGACGCCGGACCCAGACTTTGGGATTCTGGCCGACCGAGGGCTGCCTGCCGGCAGGGGAGAACCCTACAGTCATGACTGCAACAGTGAAACAACTATGAACATCAGAAGGAAGAAACTGTTGCAAGAGTAAAATCCCAGGAGTGGAGGAGCTCCCTGGTCAGCCTCAGTAAGAAGCTGAGATCACTCAAAAGATTCTCCAAAGCTAGCTACAAAAACAAGATTGCCACCAATTCTAAGGATAACCACAAAGCATTCTATGTCAAGAATCTCAATGGCAACACCCAGATCTGCTCTGAGTTACAGCACAATGTCACAAAAATTACAGAACCAACCGACATCGCCAACATCCTGGCTGATAGGTTCAGTGTTAACTTTACACCCCTCTCACCCCCTAAAGGGCGCATATCTATATCAAAAGAATGCAGAGCCCCTGCAATCACAACTGCGCAGGTAAAAACTGCACTCTCCAAAGACAACACAGCATCCATGGGACCGGACAACATCACAGGCTGCGTTCTTCACAAAATTCAGAACGAACTGGCCCCCCACCTAAGCACTATGTTCAATCACAGCCTCACGTCAGGCTTTGTACTCCTGAATGGCACACAGCAATAGTTATACCACTCCACAAATGGGGAGCCACCACAGACTCCAGAACTATCGCCCTATTAGCCTGACTAGCCTGGTCTGCAAGGCCATGGAACATATCATGGAACTCAAAGACACTGGTAACCTCCAGACTCTGGACCCCACCCAGTTTGGGTTTGTGAAAGGCAGATCATGCCTCCTGAACCTGATCGACTTCTTTGAAACAGTCACCAAACCCAAAGACGAGGGTAAGGGATTTCACACAGGCTATCTTGACCTCGCCAAGGCTTCCGACACCATCCCCCATTCTGGAATTATAGATAAACTCAATAAACTGGGTATAAATCCATACGTCACAAGATGGGTTGTCAACTGGCTCAATGACAGAACCCACACTATAAAAGATGCAGACTCCAAATCGGACTTCAAACCAGTGACAAGTGGAGTACTACAGGGTTCAGTCCTGGGTCCTCTCCCTGTTTGATAACTACTTCTCTGAAGTACGGGCTAACACAGAGGGTCTCTGGCTGACTAAGTTCGCAGATGACTGCAAATTAGGCGCCATAGCAGAGTCCCCAAACGACGTAGACATTCTACCGAAGGGTCTCACTGAGACAGATGCCTGGTGTCAGAGCTATGGCCTCAAGCACAATGCCAAAAAGTGCACCGTCATCCCCTTTGGTAAAAACTCTGTACCCATAAACTACCACATAGGCGGCAGTCCACTTAACGCTGAAGGTGCGATAAGAGACCCTCAGGTGGACAGTCTTTCCTTTAATGATCACATTGCCACAATAAGTCATGAAATCATTCTATGTGGGCACACCTCATCACAAAAGGGTTGTCATCCAGGAAAAAAAGAGAGGTCATTGTTCCCCTCTACTCGTCTCTCATTAGACCCATTATAGAGTCCCCGCCCTTTTGAAATGTACCTCAAGACATCTGCAACAGCTGGAAAGGCCACAGAAGTACCTCACAAAGAGGATTATAGGACTCAAACAGATGCTCTACGATGACAGTCTGAAAAAACACCAGCTTTACTCTGTAGCATATCGGCTACTCAGAGGTGATCTCTGCCTAACAAACAAAGCTACGTCAAACACAGAGCTGTTGGACATGCTACACCTAAAGAAATAGCAATCCCTCAGAGATGCACACTCTAGAGACCTAAACCTTGTCACCACAATGGACAGAACAAGCTAGAGGGTTAGAATCCTGTCCGAGATTTCCCATACTCTGGAACAAGCTAACTTATGTCAAGCAGAGTTCCTTATTGTCACTCCCAAGAAAAATCTTGATGAGTAAATGGGAAATAGGAAATTTACCCTGGGGATCACTTCTGTGGCTATGCTCGATAGGGGCACAGGAAAATAACTTTCTTGGGTGGTGAAAGCCAGGGAGCCTTGTTGGCTAGGCTTACATAGGCCCCTGGGCCAAAAGCCTAGTACTTACCTATGAAGTGATCCGGCTGGAAAGGGGGCTTTATGGATGGCATGTGTAGTGGAGAAAAGCATACAAGCAAAACCCAATGATGATGAGGCGAATACACTGGTACACACCAAGGAAACAGGAGTTAAGATGGTCACTGATCAAACCCACATACACCTATCTACACAAAAGAACTGGAAGAAAGTTGTTGTGTCTTTCGGCTTTTCCCGGTTAGGGGTCGCCACAGCGGAACTCTGGTCCGCTAATGATTGGCAGTAGATTTTTACGTGCCGAGTTGCCAGCCCTGACGCACAACCTTCAACGAAGGTACGCCCATTCATGCATGTCTCCACACAGAAGATGCAATAGCTGAGAATCGAACAGGACAACGTCTTACTGTGAGGTGACAACGCTACCACAGCACAAACTGGAAGAAAGTCCCAAAGCAAAATGCTTCTAATGAAAGCAAAGCACAACTAAGCACAAATATTAAATGATATATATACTAGCTACATCTTCTCCCCAGACATTTTATCTTTCACTTCATGGCAAGAAGTGAAGGCAAGGATGGAACACCCCTGCATCACGTCTCTACTACTGTAGTGAATTGAAGTGCACACAGCACAGTCCAGAACCATGTCCATTTTTAAGCTTCTGAAATCTGTAAATCTAGTGTTACTTCATGGCAAGTGTGTTAAACAATTTTTAGGCCCTTATACCCATGAAGTTAATTCTAAGGCTTCTCCTGCAGGCCTGCTTCCCAATCCCTTGGTAATAGCAGGCACCAGAAAGGAGAGAAAGAAGCAGTAAATCATGGCCATCACCCAGCAAAGGATAACCTTTACAAATGGCAACAAACCCCCTTCCCCCAAAGTTAAATACACTGAGTCACAATCCTTGTTTTAGGTCACTGTGGGTGAATGCTTTTCAATTCACAATCCTCAGAGAGCTGAGCACTCTTATGGTAGGGTCATACTCCCTTGGATCACCACCTGCAACAGGATTCTGCTGACAGATCAAGTCTGGCCTCGCTCATCACCATCTGCTCTTCATGCACTCAAGCCTATAATTGGTGAGAACATCTGCACTGCTTTCAGGGTCCATCTACTCTGCCATGCCACTGGTTGAACAGTTCTCATGTACTACAGAACACAAAATGCCACCTTAAAGAAAACAAACACGGACAAAATTAATGTCTGCAAACAGCAGCCACCACAGTCATTTCAAGCCAGAGACTTACCTGTTCTGCAACCCATGGTAGCGAGCATGCTTCTGCTATTGCAGTTAAGGCTTCTTTAGCATTGCTCCCACACTTTACATCTCCGATCTTATCCACTAGGCCATCAAGAACAAGGTTGCCAGATGTTTTGGAAAAATTACCCTTCTGTGCAATTAAGGCTACAATCTTCAGCTTATTTTGCATAACCTGCAAGTGAGCAGCAAAGCAGAATGCACAATTAGCAAAGCCAACTGCAATGACAAGAGTACAATAAGGATTTTGAACACACAACAGGACAAACTTACATTTGTAACATCTTAAATTTACATTGGAAACAGCATCACAAGTACTAAATACGTACTCACCACAACAAATTATCTTTAACCAGTCGATGGAAACAGCTTCACAAGTACTACATAGGTACTCACCACAGCAAATTATCTTCAACCAGTTGATGCTTTAGAAACAGAAATCCCTTCAGCTTCAAAAGCCATCTATGAAAGGGACTCGCCTTCTCTCATTTCAGCTGTGTCCAGGGATGGTCTCTTCCTGACATCACCGTTTTACTCCACTACATAAATGAAACATTGGGGTACATTTCCTACTTTTGCCATATTTTGCTCAAATATCCCATTAAGTTATGTGGATACTTACAAACTTTTAGTGAACTATACAGAGCAAGGGAAGACTACAGTTGATAAAATCCTAATATCTGCAGCCAATTTAATACAATCAAATGCTGCAATTAAGTACTTCATAAAAAAACAAGGGCTAACATATCTATTCAGGACACTCCTTAGCACATCTATGCTTTATCCTGTTCCATTTTTAAGAAATCTCTCACACTCCATCTCTTTGCTAGCAAAGACAACACCGAGTGCTGGTCAGCTGGCAATTGAGCGACTGAGGAGGACTGGAAATGATAAAAATGTGGACATCTGCTCAGCTACAATGCTGTATGCACATACCTGTCCTACTTATAAGAAAATTCAAAAACCATAGCTAAACAAAGGGTGGCACTCAAGCACATAATTATCTTAGACACAAAAGAGGAGACAGACCCCTCAAAACAGCTGCTGCTAAGAAAGTTAAAACCAGCTACCCCACATTCTGGATCAACAATCATGCTGAACTTCAAGCAAAAAACAGAGGTACATAGCAGCCAAATAACTGACTGACAAGTAGGCTCGACTGCCTGATTTGTCACTGAAAAAGCGATCAGTGTCGGAACAGATGACATTTTATCAAGAACCAATATCTACAATGTATACCTTTTTAAAGCAAGTTTGAAAAAAATAGTGGAAGTAATTATCCCTACAGTGGAGAAGGCTCTGACACCATCATTTCCAAAAGGTAATAACTCTTAACTGGAAAGATAATGCAGCCAGCAATCCACTTGTGAAGGGTTAGCTTGTTAAGCACTAGCCTTTACCCACTTTCCATTGGGGAGGGAAACCACTATGCAGACTTACTAAATATTTGAAACTGCTTCAAGTAAACTACATCTCACTGTGTGCAACAATGGTGTAAATGTCTCTCGGTGTTCCACTTTCCCCACTGCAGGCACAGAAAAGTACAGTTGTGTACCTACCATAAATGTAGATGTTCGAGTGTATTCACTGTTGTAGTCATTACTCTTGGGTTATTCCTGCTGGCAGGCTACCCGCAGTTGGCCAGAATTCCAAAGTCTAGGTCCGGCGTCAGTTGCTGTAGCCTCTTCCCTGACGTCAGTGCGCCAGGGGTATAAAAGATGCAGCAGACGCCATTTTCTTCAGTTTTTCTTGCCCCAGATGTCAGGTGCCCCCAAATATGTAGGCTAAAAAAAATTATGCCAAGAAGCATGCATGTACTAAAATAAACATTTCCTTAATCTACAAGGAAATACACCACATAGTTGTATAGAATAGAGAAGTAAAGAAAAGTCCCAGCAAAGAAAAAGGGGGATGGAGGGTGGGTAACCTGGACTGCAACAATGAATACACTCGAACATCTACATTTATGGTAGGTACACAACTGTACTATGTTCATCGTGTTTCACTGTTGCAGTCATTACACTTGGGTTGAATCCCAAAGCGGAGGTCAGGTGGCTGGGCCTAAATAGGATTAGGAGAAGCTACAAGGCCCTGCAGAACTGCAGTGGCAAAGCCTGCTCTGGATTTAGAGTAGAGAGTTAACAGGTAGTGCTTGGTGAAAGTGTGCACTGAACTCCAGGTTGCAGCCTCTAGAATGTCTTTGGTTGGTACGCCTCTGAGGAATGCTGCTGAAGTGGCTGCTGCTCTGGTTGAATGTGGCCTAATGCCCTTAGGCACTGATTTGCCATGTTGTGAATAGCAGAAACGAATGCAGTGTCCTATCCATTTTGAAATAGTCTTCTTTGAGATAGGCTTTCCTTGTGATCCTGCAGCATAAGCTACAAACAGTTGCTTAGTTTTTCTGAAAGCTTTTGTTTTGTCCAAATAGAAGCGTAGCTGTCTGTGTATGTTCAAAGCGTGCAGAAGTCTCTCCCCTTTATTCTGGGGATTTGGGTAAAATGTTGGCAAATGAATGGTTTGGTTAAGAGCCACACTGGATACTACCTTTGGCATAAATGTTGGGTTTGTCCTAAGAGAAACCCTGTCCTGATGAAAAATGATGAAAGGTTCCACAGCCATTAATGCCTGTAACTCTGAGCCTCTTCTTGCTGAAGTTATTGCTAGGAGCAGAGCAGTTTTCCATAAGAATTTTATATCAGCTGTATTGGCTGGCTCAAAAGGAGGAAGTGTGAGCTTTTCTAAAACAAAATTGAGGTCCTATGTAGGTGTTGGTGCTCTCCTTGGGGGTCTTATGTTTTTTGCCCCTCTGAGGTACTGTCTTAGTAGTGGATGAGAGAAAATAGGAGGGTGCGTATTGTAATGAGCTGAAATGGCACAGGCATGGATCTTAATTGATGAGAAGGATAGGCCTTTGTCCAGCATCTCAGTTAGGTATTGTAAAATCTGAGGTACATTTGGAACAAGTGGTTCGAGTGCTTGTGCCTGGTTCCAAGCACAGAATCTCTTCCATTTTTCTGCATAAGATTTCTTAGTGCTGGGCCTCCTGGCTTCTAAAATGACATCCATAACAGCTTAAGACAGAGGTGTGGTTTGAGTGGCTATATTATCTGCCATGTAGCCAGATTTAAGGTTCTGAGTTGACTGTGCAGAATCTGACTGTTTTGAGTCAGAAGATGAGGAATTTGAGGTAAAGCCCAGGATGGGCCTAGAGAAAAGCTCTTTAGGATTGGGTACCAGTGCTGGCGTGGCCAGTCTAGGGCAATCAGAATCATTTTTGGTTTCTCTTGTTTGACTTTTAGGAGCACCTTGGGAACAAGAGGCAGTGGAGGAAAGGCATAAACTGTCAGTGTTTTCCAGCTCAATGATACAGCATCCATTTTCCATGCTTGTGAGTGATAAGTTCTTGTGCAGAATCTCTGTAGTTGGCAGTTGTGAGGGGAAGCAAAAAGATCTATGTCTGGGTGTCCCCATTTCCTTGTTATCATGCTGAAGACCTGTGGATTTAGTTTCCACTCGTGAGGATCCATGAGATTTCTGCTTAGTTTGTCTGCCAGAGTATTTTTCTTTCCTGGCAGGAATTGTGCCTGCAGATGTACGTGATAGGTCAGTGCTGTGTTCCACAAAGTCATGGCTTGCCTACAGAGGGAGTAGGAATGTGTGCCCCCTTGCTTATGTACCACATAACTGTGGTATTGTCTGTCTTTAGTAATAGTTCTCCTGGATGTAGTAGATCCTTGAAGGCCATCAGGGCATGCTGTACAGCTAGCATCTATTTTTGATTAATGTGAAGATGCATTTGTTCCTTGGGCCACGTGCCCTGAATACATTTTCCTGTCATGTGTGCCCCCAGGCATAATCTGATGCATCTGTTGCTATCGTCTGCCTGGCTGTGGGTAAGGTGAAAGACGGTCCCTTGTTGCAGTGACAAGCCAGAGCCCACCATCGAAACTCCTGTTGCAGGCAGGGAATAAGAGTTATTATTGTGTCCAGGCTGTGGCAATGTTGAGTCCAAACACTTTTCAGATACCATTGTAGTTTCCTCATATGCAGTCTTGCATATGGAATTAGTAGAATGCAGGATGCCATGAAGCCCAGAGCCTGCAGAATTTTTCTTGCAGGGAGCTGGGTTTTTGCTGCCATCATTTGAAAGCAATGAGTCAGTTGCCTTTGTTTGTCTGCCGTGAGATAAGCCATCTGGACAGTTGTATTTAAGCTTGCACCCAGGAATATTATCTCTTGAGAGGGCACTAGTTTTGACTTCTTTTCGTTTACTGTGTACCCTAGGTAAATTAGTAATCTTTTTACAAAATGCCGGATACTTTAGTAGAATGTCCTTGCTCTCTGCTTGAATAAGGCAGTCGTCCAAGTAGGGATATATTTGAATTCCTTTTTGTCTGCAAAACGTAATTACTGGTGCCAGGCATTTTGTGACGACCCTGGGCGCAGTAGATAAGCCAAAAGGCAGTGCAGAAAATTGGTAGTGCATTGAGCCAGCTATGAATCTGAGGCATCTTCTGCAAGATTGTCTGATTGGGACATGCAGGTATGCCACCTTGAGGTCCCAAGTAACTAGCCAAGCCTTCTTGCCCAGCATGGGTAGAAGTTGTTGCAGTGTTAACATTTTGAATTTTGGAACATCCAGGAAAGTATTTAGGATTGACAGGTCCAGTATTGGTCTCCAGGCTTTGACCAGGAAAAGTCTTGAGTAAAATCCTTGTCCCTGTTCTTGCTGTGGAACTCTTTGAATAGCTCATGTCCATGAGAGCAGTAATTTGTTTTTGTGCCTATGCCCATTGGTTTTGTGGCAGGTCTGGCATGCCTTTTGATTTTGGAAGGGTGTGAAAGTGGAACATGTAACCATTAGAAACAATATTCAGTACCCATTTGTCCTGGGTGTTCATGTGCCAATTTTGTGAGAAAAGTGCTAGCTTTCCCCCTAAGGGTGCTGCCAAAAGGTAAGTGCTTGGCATTTGTAGAGGGAAGTCAGTGGGACTGCTTCCTATAAGGTTGTGATTTGTCTTCTCCTCCCTTGGGGGCTGAAGCACCACATTGTTTAGGTCTGTATGAGCCTTGGGGCTGAGATCTGCCTCTTGGGTGTTTGTATCTGCCTCTTTGTGGCCTGTCTGACACCGGAAAGGACCAATTTTTAGAAGGCCAGTTTCTGCTATATCTAGGTGGCTGAAGCTGTAAGAAATCCTTTACTGTCTGCATTGATTTTGCTTTATCCTCCATTTTCTTTAACACCTCTTCTGTCTTAACACCAAACAAACTATCATGCTGTAGTGGAGCATCCAATAATTTTACTTTAACGAGATCAGGTAAACTTTGTTCTTTTAACCAAGCATGCCATCGAATAACAGAGCCTGTAACTGCGGCTCTGCAAGAAGCCTCTAATGAATCAAAACCACATTGCAGAATATGCTTTCACACTTGTTCAGCTGCATGCAATAAATCCTGCATTTCCCTATTGTCAGGACATTCTGAGTTTGTAAGCATTTTCTGTTTTAACAAAGACATTAGGTATTGTTGATATTTAAGCATGTGAAACTGGCAGTTTAAAGCCCTTACAGCGAAAGTAGCACAAGTGTAAACTTTTTTCCCCCATCTATCTAGAGCTCTGGAATCCCTATCAGAGGGAACAGGGTTTTTTGCAGTGGAAGCCTTAACCCCTTTGGGACCCTGAGAAATTGGTTCTGGGTCAGCAGCAGGGTTTTTATAAAGAAATTTATTAGAGTCTGGGACCCTGTAGTACCTGTCTGGATTGACTGGTGCAGGGGGTAAAGAATCAGGAGACGGACTGGATTCAGAGAAAACATCATCAACAATATCAAGCACAGGGGGGATAGCCAGGGGTCTGTGCTGAGGCAATAAAAGAAAGTCTCAGAGCCTTTTTTTGGATTCTGAATAATCCTAGCTCTCCCAATGGAAATGCTCCCTCACGGTGTGCAAGGTTTCACCAAAAGAGTAATCCTCAGGCAGAGAGGCTGAAGGTATAGATTCTTCTGCATCAGAGTCCTCATAGGGAGGGAGAGAATACCCCTGATCTGAAGAGGAATCGGAGGAAATAGACACCTGGTCAGAGGAATCATAGTCAGTGTCTTGCCTAGGCCTTTTGTCAGGAGGGGGATGGGAACCCCGGATTAAAGTAATTAGGTCTTCGGCCATTTTAAGCATCTGTTTCTTTGGCACGGATGACTGTCCAGGAGAATGCTGTACTTGTTTCCTTGTCTTTAATGGTGCTTTTGACTTTGCCTTGGCTGCTGTAGTGGACTTAATAGTAAGCTGTGAAGGTCTGAAAACACCCTCAGAAGCCGATGTCTGCTCAGCGGCTCTGGACCCATCTGAGGGAATAGTTTCCGCAGGCCCAATACCTTGAGTTTCCAGAGGCCTAGGTGTCTCCACGTGGGAGTCGAATGCGGCCTGTGGCTCTGAGGTAGCGGGTGTCAGGGGCTGCGAAAGTGCCTCACTGAGAACCGGCGACTGGCCTAGAAGAGGCTTTGTCGTCAGTTTTGGACCTCGGATGCCTGTCCTTTTCTTTGTCTCTGCGTTTTTTTATGAATTCCTGTCGTCGGTTGTTCCGACGGCATTATGCAGTTAAATCTTTGGCCAAAGTAATGTAAAGCAAAATCAAACCGACGCTTAATAGTGCGTTGGTTGAATCTAGCACAAAACCGATAACTAGCAACGTCGTGGTCAGGGCCTAGGCAAGGAATACAGTAAGAGTGAAAATCCTTATGAGATAATTTGCTTCCCACAAGAAATACAATTGTTAACTTTTACTGATATCGGTCTGGAGCAAGAAAAAGTTTCCCCAATGGGGTACTTAGCTTTGTTGAAGACTTCGGCTCTGAAATTCAATTTCAAAAATCTCAGGAGTCGGCCGACCGGCACTTGCCAACTGCTTTTGCTTCGGGCACCGCACGGTAAGAAAGACTGAAGAAAATGGCATCGGCTGCATCTTTTATACCCCTGGTGCACTGATGTCAGGGAAGAGGCGACAGCAACCGACGCCAGACCTAGACTTTGGAATTCTGGCCGACTGCGGGTGGCCTTGCCAGCAGGATAACCCAAGTGTAACGACTGCACCAGTGAAACACGATGAACATCAATAGAGAATACATTGCTTCATGGACAACTCAAACCGCTATAGATGCAGCTGACAAAGCCTGTGGCAGAGGCAACCAAAAAATATACATTAACAGAAAACTTCAATGCCATGCAAACAGCAGGTGACAGTAGTGGACAGGCAAGTCCGTCAGTCAGACTCAATTCCTTCTGAGGAGAGGGCTTCAAATATGAGAAGAAACAACACTCATTTAACGAACAATGCTATTAGCTGATGCACAGCAAAATTTCAGTCTTACACAAGTTCACAAACAGCAGAAATAAGACATGTACCATGACAGTAGAATAAATGAGGACAGGACATACAGCAGCATACTATGAAAACTGACGGAGGAAGGAGGCAAAACTAACCTGCCCACACTGAGAACTGCTTGCATATGACTGAGTGTAGCACAAGCCATACTAGCCACGTCAGCCTGAAGTGTTCGGCATAACTGGCAGCCAGGCCGTTAAGTGAATCCAGATATCAAGGCAATGATCCAGCATTCTTTTGGCAGCAACTAGAAAAGCCTGCTGTATTAACAGGGATTTGAGAACATAAACGCATCTTTTTCAACCATGTGATAAATCAACTTTCATCTTTCGTGCCAAAACTTCGCAAAAAGATAAGGAATCAAAAGGAAGAGTAAGCATATCCCCAGCACAACAATGAATGCATGCCTACAATGTCTCTTACCCAATGCTCAGGGAAAATTCAGAGTGGCAGTTCTGATACCAAAGTATGAAAGTATGCAAGCAAATCACACCTTCACAAGCAGCAATGGTGCTTTAAAAAAATGCCTCCTATGCTACTAAGAGTTGAGCACTCTCAAGAATCACAGACCTTCATCTTGGAAAGACTTGTAGACAAGTGTTATCAAGATGGCCCTAATGCATCTTAAGAGTTCAAAAAAGCTATACAAGCTACAGTGCTCAGCTTCCTTCTTACATATATTCCATGCGCAAATACTCTGCACTTGCATTTTGTTGGTCATCAGATTTGGAGTTTAGTCTGCATTCTAGTGAAAGCAGAAGAATGCAATTTCTAACCCTCTAGTTACTGAGGAACCTTTAAGTGTGTGCTACTTTGTTACTGGGCAGTGGGGTTGCTTGAATTCTTTTCGACTTTTCTGCACTGCTATAAAATTACCTCCATCTGCATAGCTTTATACAAGCACACATGCGCGCAGACATTAAACTTTCTCTTAAAAAGATTTCATAAATTTCTGCATATTTATCAATAGTTGTGTAATGAGTCCCTGGTTTGCAGAATGCAGCATGTTGCTATACATGTACAGTTTTGAGATTGTTTTTAGACAAATGGCACTCTAGAAAATAATCTCCAAACCCCAATGGTGCCACTTCCCTGCAACATAATTTAGCGAACATCTGGAACCATGGATCTGCACTTTTCAACCATCTCTGTAGTTAACCTGGTTGTAATAAGTATCCTGAGACAAAGTAGCAACTATCTCATGTTTATTGAGAGCAGCCAACTACTAAAACAAACCATAATGTGCGAGAGAGGTAGGTATGCAATGCTACTGGGGTCAAAGTACTCAGAAAGTCGCTGTAGTCGCAAGAGGTTGCCAGTAACACACTACCACACTATACTTGCTACACACAATATAGACCAAACAGACTTGCATATATGAGGCCTTTAAAAATAACCTACCCAAACCATGAAGACCTCCTGAGTGCAACCCAAGTACCATTAGCAACCTCAAGCACAACTCCGGCAGCAGCCACCATAAAACACACTTCAGATTTGCAGTGTTTCACCTCAAAAGCCCATTAGGCAAACCTCCACACAAACCAACATCCAAGTGATAGGTGATTATTTAATAGAAGCACATTGATGCACCACGCACCAGTATGAGGAGGACAGTTACAGTCAGTTGCTTATCAGGTGCCAGGATTTGATACATTATGAATAAACTCAAGTTCTTGTTACCAGAACCACATTACAGTAACAGAACACATGGGAGTATGTGATTTGAGACATACCACCTGGGCAAAACACAGACAAATGATTGAGCTCTTGAAATGTGTATTGAAGGCAAATAATATTTTTCGAACTAATGGTACCATTCTTAGGTAATACCAGTCTTTAAAAACTACCAGTATAGCAAAAACAGTATCTGGATAAAGTACAGTTTTGTACCTACCATAAATGTAGATGTTCGAGTGCCAATACAGCTGCAGTCATAACAGATGGGTTATCCTGCCGTCAGGCGGGTCCTCGGTCTGCCAAATTCCAAAGTCTGGGTCTGGCGTCGGATGTCGTCGCTTCTTCCCTGACGTCAGTGCGACAGGGGTATAAAAGAACCAGCAGACGCCATTTTCTTCAGTTTTTCTTGCCCCAGATGTCAGGTGCCCCCAGAAGGAAGGCAAAACATAAATTTATGTAATAATGCAATGTAATATAATCAAGAAACAGTAGTTGCAAGCAAATGCACCATAAAAGAATACCCCAATCAGGTTGTATGAGGAGGTGTTTGTCATTAGGCCTGTCCCAAGAGGGGATGGAGGGAGGGAAACCTGGACTGCAGCTGTATTAGCACTCGAACATCTAGATTTATGGTAGGTACAAAACTGTACTATGTTCATTGTGCATACAGCTGCAGTCATAACAGATGGGTAGAATCCCAAAGCTAAAAAGGGGTGGCAGGCACTAAGTGGAACTAGGAGGAGCAAGGATGCCCTGCAAGACTGCTGTGGCAAAGCCCA
This sequence comes from Protopterus annectens, assembly GCF_019279795.1. Lineage (NCBI taxonomy): Eukaryota > Metazoa > Chordata > Ceratodontiformes > Protopteridae > Protopterus > Protopterus annectens. The sequence goes on from NC_056743.1 coordinate 18,940,922, forward strand.
CTCTAGATTTAGAGTAAAGTGAAAGGTGATAGTGCTCGGAGAAAGTGTGCACAGGACTCCAAGTGGCTGCTTCCAAAATGTCCTTGGTAGGAACCCCCTGAGGAAAGCTGCAGAGGTAGCTGTGGCCCTTGTGGAGTGGGATCTGATGCTTGAAGGCACAGTTTTTCCATGAAATGAGTAATAAAAGCGTATGCAGTGGGCTATCCATTTTGAGAATGTCTGTTTGGAGATAGCCTTTCCTTGAGCACCTGTAGCAAAGGACACAAAGAGTTGCTCGGATTTTCTGAATTGTCCTGTCCAAATAATAACGAAGTTGTCTGTGAATGTCCAAGGAATGTAGTAGTCTTTCCCCTTTGTTTTGTGGGTTAGGGTAAAAGGTAGGTAAGTGGATAGTCTGATTCAAGGCTACACTGGATACTACCTTTGGCATAAAGGAAGGGTTGGTTCGTAAGGAAACTCTGTTCTGATGGAAAATGATGAAAGGTTGCACAGCCATGAGGGCCTGTAGCTCCAAAACCCTGCGTGCTGAGGTGATAGCCAGAAGGAAGTCTGTTTTCCATGACAAATATTGTAGTTCTGTTGAAGCAGCTGGCTCAAATGGAGGCAGGGTCAGTTTTTCCAAAATGAAGTTGAGGTCCCAAGCAGGTGGTTTCCTTGGGGGTTTTATATTCTTAGCCCCTCTGAGGAACTGTCTTAAGAGAGGATGACAGAATAAAGGAGGATCTGTGTTGTATTGCGCAGAAATGGCTGAAGCATGGATCTTGATGGGAGAAGGAAAGTCCACTGTTTAACATCTCAGCTAGGTACTGTAATATTTGAGGTAAATTTATTACCCAAGGATTCTGGCCCTTTTTCTGATTCCAGGCACAAAACCGTTTCCATTTGGCGGAGTAGGCTTTTCTAGTAGAAGGTCTTCTGGCCTCCAAGATGACATCCTGCACCTCCTTGGAGAGGAGGGTCTGTGTGGAAATCAAGGGATTCTCCATGTGGCTAGATTGAGGGTTTTTAGCTGGCTGTGAAGAGTTTTGAAGTTGTGCTGGGACAACAGAAGAGGCACTAGAGGCAGGATCCATGGTGGGGAATGCGTCAGGCTCTTCAGGAGTGGATACCAGTGTTGTCTTGGCCAGTCTGGAGCAATGAGAATCATGTTTGGCCTCTCTGCTCTGGCTTTTAATAGAACTTGGGGCAGCAGAGGGAGAGGTGGAAAGGCATAGACTGTCAATATTGTCCAATTGAAAGAAAGTGCGTCCACATTCCAGGCCTGTGGATGACAGGTCCTTGAGCAAAATTTTTTCAGTTGGTAATTTCTGTGGGTAGCAAAGAGATCTATGTCTGGCTGTCCCCATGCCTGAGCTATCTTTGTGAAAACTTGAGGATGCAACTTCCATTCGTGTGGATCTGTCATATTTCTGCTTAGGCTGTCTGCCAGTGTGTTTTCCTTCCCTGGCAAGAATTGTGCTTGAAGTTGGAATTGCAATTCCAGAGCTGTGTTCCAAAGGGACATGGCTAGTCTGCACAGGGGGTACGAATGAGTTCTTCCCGGTTTGTTTATGTACTACATCACTGTGGTGTTGTCTGTCCTTATCAATAGCTGGCCTGGATGCAGTAGGTCTTTGAAGGCCATAATAGCATTTTGCACTGCTAGCATTTCCTTTTGTTTGATGTGTAGGTGCTTCTCTTTTTGGGACCATTTTCCCCGAATGCACTGATCTGTCATGTGCGCCCCCCAGGCGTAGTCCGAGGAGTCTGTTGTGATGATTTGATTTGCTTGAGGTACGCAGGAGGGGAGACATATGTTTCTTTGGCATGCTTGAGCCCACCACAGAAATTCCTTTTGAAGACATGGAATGAGTGGTATAATTGTTTCCAAACTGTGGCTGTGTTGAGACCATACGTTTTTTAGGTACCATTGAAGTTTCCTCGTAAGCAGCTTTGCAAATTGGATCAGCAGGATGCAAGATGCCATGAATCCCAGAGCCTGCAGGACTTTCCTTGCAGTCAGCCTGGTGAAGGTTGCCATTTTGTTGAAATATTAAGATAGTTGCCCTTGCTTCTCTGGCGTGAGTTAGACCATCTGGGTGTTTGTATTCAAGCTGGCACCCAGGAAAATTATTGTTTGAGAGGGTATTAGTTTTGATTTCTTTTTGTTGACTGTGTATCCCAGAAAGTTCAACAGTTTTATTACAAACGCCAGGTGTTTCAGAAGTATGTGCTTGCTGTCCGCTTGGATCAGGCAGTCGTCCAGATATGGGTATATTTGTATCCCTTGAAGTCTGCAGAAGGCAATTACTGATGCCAGGCATTTCGTAAACACTCTGGGCGCAGTAGATAAGCCAAAGGGCAATGCAGAGAATTGATAATGGGTTGAACCTGCAAGAAATCTGAGGTATCTTCTGCAATCTTGTCTAATAGGGACATGCAGGTATGCCTCCTTGAGGTCCAATGTTACCAGCCAAGACTCCCTGCCCAGCATAGGAAGAAGCTGCTGTAATGTGAGCATCTTGAATTTTGGTACGTGTAAATATGTGTTTAGGACGGATAAGTCTAAAATAGGTCTCCAATCTTTGTCCTTCCTTGGTACCAGGAATAGTCTTGAATAAAAACCTTGACCTTGTTCTTTTGCAGGTACCTCTTGAATAGCTTTCATGTCCATGATAGCTGAAATTTGCTTTTGTGCCTCTGCCCTTTGATTTTGTGTCAGGTTTGGCATGCCTCTCATTTTTGGAAGGGTGTGAATGTGAAATCTGTAGCCTCTTGTCTATAATGTCCAGGATCCATTTGTCTTTTGTGACAATATGCCAAATTTTTGAGAATGCCAGTTTTCCGCCTAAAGGTGCTGCCATTAAAGCTTTGCTTGGCATGCAAAGGGGAAAGTCATTGTGTCTGCTTTCTGAATGACTGTGATCTATCTTCTCCACCTTTTGGGGTTGATGCTTGCCATTGTCTGGCTCTGAATGATCCTTGAGATTGCCCTCTACCCCTCGGGCGCCCGTATCTGCCTCTTTGTGGTCTGTCCGTGTCTGGAAAGGACAAATTTTTTGAAGGCCAAATTCTGATGAAATGTGGAGGTTGCACCTGTACGAAATCTTTCACTGTTTGCATTGATCTTGCCTTTTCCTCCATTTTCTTTAGTACCTCCACAGCTTTAACACCAAACAATACATCTTTTTGAAGAGGTGCATCTAGTAATTTAGCTTTGACATGATCTGGTAAGGTCTGGTCCTTGAGCCAAGCATGTCTATGTATGACAGACCCTGTAACAGCAGCTCTACATGAGGCCTCTAAAGCATCAAAACCACACTGCAAGGTATGTTTACCCACTTGCTCTGCACTATGCAACAAATCCTGCAACTCCTTTAAATCTGGTTGCTCAGGTTGTGTCGTTTTGCTTTTCAACTGAGATAACAAAAACTGTTGATACTTTAACATATGGAACTGACAGTTTAATGCCATCATGGTTAAAGTGGCCGAGGTATACACCTTTTCCCCCCACCTTTCTAAAGATCTGGAATCTCTCTCTGAAGGTAACGGGTTTTTAGCAGTAGAGGCCTTAATTCCCTTGGGACCCTGTGAAATAGTTTCCGGGTCAGCAGCATGGCTTTTGTATAGGAACTGGTGTGAATCAGGAACCCGGTAATACCTATCAGGTTTAACAGGAGCTGGAGGTAAAGAATCTGAGTTGAGGCTGGCTTCTGTGTACACATCATCTAACATATCTAAGACAGGAGGGATAGCCAGAGGCCTGTGCTGGGGTAGCAAGAGAAAATCCCTGAGCCTTTTCTTGGAATCTGAGTAATCTTGGTCTTCCCAGTGAAAGTGCTCCCTCAAGGTATGTAGGGTTTCCCCAAAAGAATAGTCCTGGGGGGGGGAGACCGAGGGAATAGACTCCTCTGCATCAGAGTCTTCAAAAGGGGAATATGTATATTCCTGGTCCTCAGAATGTTCTGTGGTAATAGAGGCTTGATCTGAGGAAGGGTAGTCCTCCTCCAATCTGGGCCTTTTGTCCGAGGGGGGTTGAGAACCCCTGATAAGAGTAATCAAATCCTCAGCCATTTTGAGCATCTGTTTTTTAGGCATGGGGCCTTGAGAGGGGGTCTGTGGTCCTTGTTTTTTAGTTTTCATGGCTGCTTTAGATTTAGTGAAAGCCTTAATGGAAAAGGAGGAAGGCCTGAAGATACCTTGAGAAGTGGCAGGCCTGTCTAAACTCTGAGTTTCCCCACCAAGAGTGGCGTCTGTATCTGTAGTCGGAATGGGGGCCGAGGAGCCTGCGACCTCAGGCGCAGAAGACACCGGTAATGAAGTGTCATCGGTACTCAGGGACTGGGTAGGCGCCTTGCTGAGAACCGGAGCACCAGTAGTCGGCTTTAGCATGGTGTCGGTAGAAGTCGCGGACCTCCTATGTCAGACCTTATCTCTGCGTCTTTTACTCAAAACTGGAGTCGGAGTATCCAACGACATAATGTAATTAAATTATTTACCAGAATAGTGGTGGGCGAACTCTGCCCGACGCTTAATAGTGCGTTTGTTGAATCTAGCACAAAAGCGGCAGGCCGAGACATCGTGGTCTGGGCCTAAGCAAGGAATACAGAAAGAGTGGAAATCCTTATGCGGTATTTGCTTCCCACATGAAATGCAATTAATAATTTTGTCTGACATCGGTCTGAGGCAAGAAAAGTTTCCCCAACGGGGTACTTGGATTTCAAGAAGACTTCGGCTGAAATATTTTCGTAAATCTCAGGAGCTGGCCGACCGGCACTTGCGAACTGCTTCTGCTTCGGGCACCGCACGGCAAGAAAGACTGAAGAAGATGGCGTCGGCTGGCTCTTATACCCCTGCCGCACTGACGTCAGGGAGGAAGCGACAACCAACGCCGGACCTAGACTTTGGAATTCGGCCGACCGAGGGCCCGCCTGACGGCAGGATAACCCATCTGTTATGACTGCAGCTGTATGCACGATGAACATCAAAGGTATTGCTGCTCAACGCAAAAAGCCTTAAAAAATGCGTACAAGCAATTCCCTACCTTGGCATGCACAGATATTTCCATGGTCATGGAGTCCTGGTTCAAAACCACCGAGAGCACCCCATCAGTTATCCTGCCTACCAAGCGTTAACACCATCTACAACAGACAAAGGCTTTAAAAAACAGCAGTGTCTATATTTGTAAAACTAAAGTTACCTCTACTCTCACTACAAATGATAACTAGGAACTCCAAGTCACACTAACTATTAACGCGTCATATCACAGCTAACTATATGACCTTTATATGTCCCCCTATGGAACTTACCTCCACTCTGACTAGTATGGAGTCTCTGTGCATTAAGCACAACACCCTCTACCTTCCATCACCTGGGAGAATTATACATGCCTTAACATGCATGTCCACAGCTTCCTGGACTTCATAAAAATTGTCTGGACCAACTATTCTGCACTCCAAATAGAGGGAGACAAAATCAAGGATTTGATCCATACTAACATGGGACAGATATGCTGTTTACACACATCTCTAGTTAAAAATAGGACAATAAAAATCAGTCAATTTCACCACAGGACTGAAGTTGAAACCAAAATCTCTAATGGAAGATTATGCAAAACATATCTAATAAAACAAGTGATGCCCTGAATAAATTCAACAACCCTTTTAAACATGATGACCCCACTGTGTATGCAGAACACTTTACAGCCAAATTTTATGAACATGTAAACAGCTGTATAGATACATCTGCCACGCTGAAGAGAACACTATGCCAAATTAAAAAAAAAGCCCCTATGCTAAAACCCACACAAATGGTCTCCACAACAGATAAACTGCTCAAAAAAATAAATGCAAATCCAAGCATGCAAAAAAGTATAGCTTTGTACCTACCATAAATGTAGATGTTTGAGAGTTCACACTGCTGCAATCATTACACTTGGATTATCCTGCCATCAGGGTGTCCCGCAGTCGGCAAGAGTTCCAAAGTCTTGGTCCGGCGTCGGTTGCTGTCGCCTATTCCCTGATGTCAGTGCGTCAGGGGTATACAAGATGCATCAGACGCCATTTTCTTCAGTTTTTCTTGCCCCAGATGTCAGGTGCCCACAAGTAGGTATGCAATACATATTGCTAATCAAAAATATACAGTAAAAACAATACCTTCAGTTATCAGCAAATACACCCCAAAGGTTGTATAGGACAGAAAGGTATAGATAAGTCCAGCTAGTTCAGAGGGGATAGAGAGAGGGTAACCTGGACTGCAGCAGTGTGAACACTCGAACTTCTACATTTATGGTAGGTACAAAACTGTACTATGTTCATCGTGTTACACTGCTGCAGTCATTACACTTGGGTAGAATCCCAAAGCGGAGGTTGGGTGGCTGGTCTATAAAGAGTTAGGATTGGCTATGAGGCCCTGCAGAACTGCAGTGGCAAATCCTGCTCTGGATTTAGAGTAAAGAGGCAGGTGGTAATGCTTGGTAAAGGTGTGCACTGAACTCCAAGTTGCAACCTCCAAAATTTCCTTGGTAGGTACTCCTCTGAGAAAGGCTGTTGAAGTGGCTGTTGCCTTGGTGGAATGTGGCCTAATGTTATTTGGGACTGATTTTCCATGGTGTGTGTAGCAGTACCGAATAGTGTCCTATCCATTTGGATATAGTCTGCTTGGAAATAGCCTTGCCCTGTGATCCTGCAGCATATGCTACAAACAGTTGCTCAGTTTTCCTGAAAACCTTTGTTTTGTCCATGTAGAAGCGTAGCTGCCTGTGTATGTCCAAAGAATGCAGAAGTTTCTCCCCTTTATTCTGAGGGTTTGGATAAAAAGTTGGCAAATGGATGGTTTGGTTAAGAGCCACACTAGATACCACCTTTGGCATAAAGGCAGGGCTTGTCCTTAAAGATACCCTGTCCTGATGAAAAATTATAAAAGGTTCCACTGCCATTAATGCCTGTAGCTCTGAGACTCTTCGTGCTGAAGTTACTGCCAGGAGCAGAGCTGTTTTCCATGATGAATATTTTAGATCGGCTGTATTGGCTGGCTCAAAAGGTGGTAGGGTCAGTTTTTCCAAAACAAAATTGAGGTCCCAAGTTGGTGCGCTCCGGGGCGGTCTTATGTTTTTAGCCCCTCTGAGGTACTGCTTTAGCAAGGAATGAGAGAATAAAGGAGGATCCGTGTTGTAATGTGCTGAAATGGCAGAGGCGTGGATCTTAATTGATGAGGATAAGCCTCAGCCCAACATCTCAGTTAAGCATTGTAAAAACTGAGGAATGTTTGCAACAAGAGGGTCAAGGCTTTGAGCCTGGTTCCAGGAGCAGAATCTCTTCCATTTTTCTGAGTAAGCTTTCCTGGTGCTAGGCCTCCTGGCCTCCAAAATGACATCCATACCAGCTTGAGAGAGAGGTGGTGTCTGTTTGACTAATGTATCTGCCATGCAGCCAGGTTTAGGGTTTTGAGCTGACCGTGCAGAATCTGATTGTTTTGCCGAGTCAGAAGGTGTGGAATTTGAGGCAAAATCCACGGTGGGCCTTGAGCCAAGTTCCTTAAGATAGGGTACCAGTGCTGGCGTGGTCAGTCTGGAGCAATCAGGATCATCTCTGGTTTTTCTTGTCTGGCTTTTAGGAGTACCTTTGAAAGGAGAGGCAGTGGCGGGAAGGCATAAACTTTTAGGTTTTTGCAGCTGAACACAAGAGCATCCACTTTCCATGCTTGTTTGTGGTAAGTCCTTGTGCAGAATTTTTGTAGTTGGCAATTCAGTGGGGAGGCAAAAAGATATATGTCTGGGCATCCCCACTTTTGCGTTACCATGCTGAAGATTTGTGGATTCAATTTCCATTCGTGAGAGTCCATGATATTTCTGCTTAGATAGTCTGCCAGAGTATTTTTCTTTCCTGGCAGGAATTGTGCTTGCAGGTGAACTTGAAACGTTAGAGCTGTGTTCCACAAGGTCATGGCTTGCCTGCATAGGGGATAAGAATGAGTGCACCCTTGCTTGTTTATGTACCACATTACTGTGGTGTTGTCTGTCTTTCGTAGTAATTGTCCTTGATGTAGAAGGTCCGTGAAAGCTGTTAGGGCATTTTGAACAGCCAACATCTCTTTTTGATTGAAGTGAAGATGCATCTGGTCTGTGGTCCACTTGCCCTGAATGCATTTTCCTGCCATGTGTGCTCCCAGGCATAATCCGAAGCATCTGTTAGAGTTTGCCTGGCTGTGGGTTGGGTAAAAGGCTGACCCTTGTTTAGGTGACATGCCTGTGCCCACCATCGAAACTCCTGCTATAGGCAGGGAATCACTGGTATTACTGCTTCTAAACTGTGAGAGTGTTGAGTCCAAACACTTTTCAGGTACCACTGTAATTTCCTCATATGCAGTCTGGCATATGGTATTAGTAGTATGCAGGATGCCATGAATCCCAGGGCCTGCAGAATTTTTCTTGCAGGTAGATGGGACTTTGTTGTCAGCAATTGAAAATAATGAGTTAGTTGAACTTGTCTGGTGTGAGGTAAGCCATCTGGGCCGTTGTATTTAAGCTGGCACCCAGGAATATAATCTGTTGCGAGGGTACTAGTTTTTACTTCTTTTCGTTTACTGTGTACCCTAGAGAAATTAGCAACCTTTTTACAAACGCCAGATGCTGTAGAAGAATGTCCTTTGTCTCTGCTTGGATGTGGAAGTCGTCCAGGCATTGGTATATCGGAATTCCTTTTTGTCTGCAAAATGCAATTACTGGTGCCAGGCACTTTGTGAAGACCCTGGGCACAGTAGATAAGCCAAAGGGCAGTGCAGAGAATTGGTAGTGCATTGTACCGGCTTTGAATCTGAGGTATCTTCTGCAATTTTGTCTGATAGGGACATGCAGGTATGCCTCTGAGGTCCAGAGTAACAAGCCAAGCCTTCTTGCCCAGCAAGGGTAGAAGCTGTTGTACTGTCAACATTTTGAATTTCGGAATATCCAGGTAAGTATTCAGAATTGAAAGATCTAGTATGGGCCTCCAGGCCTTGTCCTTTCTGGGGACCAGGAAGAGTCTTGAGTAAAATCATTGTCCCTGTTGTGGTACTTTTTGAATAGCTCTCATGTCCATGAGGGCTGAAATTTGTTTTTGTGCCTCTGCCCATTGATTTTGTGGCAGGTCTGGCATTCCTTTTAACCTTGGTAAAGTACGAAAGTGGAATCTGTAACCTTGAGACGATATTCAGGACCCATTTGTCTTGGGTGATTGTTTGCCAGTTTTGAGAAAAAAAAGTGCTAGTTTTCCCCCTAAGGGGGCTTCCAGAAGGGACGTGCTTGGCATACAAAGGGGAAAGTCATTGTGACTGTTTCCTGTAAGGTTGAGACTTGTCCTCACCACCTTTTGGGGTTGAGGTGCCCCACTGTCGTTGGCAGTTTGGAGCCTTGGGGTTGAGATCTGCCTCTTGGGCGTCTGCCTCTCTGTGGCCTGTCTGACATTGGAAAGGACCAATTCTTTGTTGGCCAATTTCTGCTAAACCGAGGTCGCTGTACCTGTAAGAAATCCTTCACTGTTTGCATAGATTTAGCTTTATCCTCCATTTTCTTTAACACCTCTTCTGCCTTAACACCAAACAAAGTATGCTGTAAAGGAGCATCCAATAATTTTGCCTTAACATGATCAGGTAAACTTTGTTCTTTTAACAAAGCATGTCTTCGAATCACAGAACCTGTAACTGCGGCTCTACAAGAGGCCTGTAAAGAATCAAAACCACATTGCAGAGTATGTTTTCCCACCTGTTCAACTGCATGCAATAAATCCTGCATTTCTTTACAATCAGGAGCTTCTGAGCTTGTAAGCATTTTCTGTTTTAACTGAGCCATTAAATATTGTTGGTACTTAAGCATATGAAACTGGCAATTTAAAGCACTTACTGCTAAAGTTGTAGAAGTGTATACTTTCTTCCCCCATCTATCCAAAGCTCTGGAATCTCTGTCAGAGGGTACTGGATTTTTTGCAATGGAAGCCTTAACCCCTTTTGGACCCTGGGAAATATTTTCTGGATCAGCAGAAGGGTTTTTGTAAAGAAACTTATGAGAGTCAGGGACTCTAATACCTATCTGGCTTGGCTGGAGCAGGGGGCAAAGAGTCAGGAGACGAACTGGATTCAGAGAACTCATCATCCACAATATCTAGCACAGGCGGAATACCCAGGGGCCTGTGTTGAGGCAATAAGAGAGGAAATCCCTGAGCCTTTTCTTGGATTCTGAATAATCTGGCTTTCCCAATGGAAATGCTCCCTCATGGTATGTAAAAAGTTTCCGCAAAAGAATAATCCTCAAGAGGAGAGGCTGAAGGGATAGATTCTTCAGCATCAGAGTCCTCATGTGGGGGTATCCGTGGTCTGAAGAGGAATCAGAGGAAATGGAAACCTGATCAGAGGAGTCATAGTCTGTATCCTGTCTAGGCCTTTTCTCAGGAGGGGGATGGGAACCCCTGATTAGAGTAATGAGGTCTTCGACCATTTTAAGCATCTGTTTCTTAGGCATGGAGGACTGTCCAGGAGAATGCTGTGCTTGTTTCTATGTCTTTAATGGTACCTTTGTCTTGGCTGTTTTAATGGTAAGTTGTGAAGGTCTGAAAACACCCTCAGAAGCAGATGCCTGCTCAGCGGCTCCGGACCCGTCCGAGAGATTAGTTTCCGCAGGCCCAATACCTTGAGTTTCCAGAGGCCTAGATGTCTCCAAGTGGGAGTCGGCAGCGGCCTGTGGCTCTGAGGTAGCAGGTGTCAGGGGCTGCGAAAGCACCTCACTGAAAACTGGTGACTGGCCTAGAAGACGTTTTGTCATCTGTTTTGGACCTCGGATGCCTGTCTTTATCCTTGTCTTTGTGTTTTTTCGGTATTGAGGTCGTCGGCTGATCAGACGGCATCGTATAATTGAACCTTCTGCCAAAGTAGTGCAAAGCAAAATCAAAACGTCTTTTTATAGTACGTTTGTTAAATCTAGCACAAAACCGACTAGTGAGGTCGTGATCAGGACCTAGGCATGGAATAAAGTAAGAGTGGAAGTCCTTATGAGGTATTTGCTTCCCACAAGAAATACAATTAACTTTTTCTGACATCGGTCTGAGGCAAGAAAAAAGTTTCCCCAACGGGGTACTTAGCTTTATTGAAGACTTCGGATCTGAAATTCGACTTAGAAAATCGCAGGAGTCAGCCAACCGGCACTTGCGAACTGCTTCTGCTTCAGGCACCGCACGATGCATCTTATATACCCCTGGCGCACTGACATCAGGGAAGAGGCGACAGCAACCGACGCCAGACCAAGACTTTGGAACTCAGGTCGACTGCAGGACCGCCTGACGGCAGGATAACACAAGTGTAATGACTGCAGCAGTGTAACACGATGAACATCTACTCAAACCTAACAGCGAACTTCGGCCCCTGCTGAAATCAACCAAACTAGAGCAGGTAAAAATAGCCAAAAGGCATCAATTCAAATCAAACCTCAGAAACAATACCCTGCACTGTACACAGCTTAATAGTAAAGGATATCACATATTCAGAAGACATGACCATTCTACAAGAGAACAAATTAAGCCCTAACTTCACCCCCCTCTACACCCTACCACATACTCAAAGCTTCACTCCACCTCAAACCTCCCAACAAGTCCCCAATGCAGTCTCCAAGGCCAAGAATACTAATTCTATGGGACAGGATAACATACCAGGATGGCTGCTGGCCAGCATGAAACCGGACCTGTCAAACCCCCCTACAGGTAATATCCCCAAACGAACTTTGTGTTTAAATGTAGGACAGCAGCAGTCATACAATTGCACAAAGGTGGGGTTTCAAAAGACTCAAGCAATTACAAGCTCAGGCCTGACTAGCTTCATATATACAGCGATGAGGAAGGATAATTATGGTGCTGATAAAGACAGAGGTAACCTACAGACTAACATCAGTCAGCTTGGTTTTGTCAAGGGCAGATCCTGCCTACTTAACCCAGTCGACTTTTTTGAGAAGGTTACTGTAGGAATTGGATGAGGGAAAAGAACATGCCACATATCTAAACCTCACAAAGGCGTTTTATACAATACCACACACACAGGCATCTTTGATAAACTCTCTCAGCTATATGTAATTTCCTATGTAACTCACCGGATAGCAAATCCAGCCACTAACAGAACACAACTAAGGTGGGAGGCTGTACCTCCTGCAAAAGGCCTGCCACTAGCAGTGTTATTCCTGGATTCAGTCAATCACTCCTCCTCTCTGGCATTCAATTCTCAGTGATCAAAGCAAATGTCAAGGGTTTATGACTGACTAGATTTGAAGTTAACTGTAAACTTGCAGCCATCAAATTCTGCAGAGGAAAGCAAGATCCTCCAAGAGGGTCTTTCCCAAACATTGGTGTCAAAACTGCAGACAAACTAAATATCATAAAATTTCTTAATCGCATCCTTTGGAAAAACACAATGTCCCCTGTAACAATCGCCCTTGCAGATTAATCCATATACAAGGACCTAGGAACCTATACACAAAATTAACTGTCCTTCGATCACCATGTATTCTTCACTGTGTACAGCATATTACAGTATGGCATTCAGGCTGTGTGACCATTCCACTGGAATGGCACTTAGAATGATCAATGAGTATAACGCCCTCTTCTTGATGTACCTGCCCAAACATCTGACAACTTGAATGACCACAACACACTCCAGCAATATCAAAGGCCTTAATCTTAAACTGCACTGACTGTCTCAAAGCCTTATTCAGCCCTACTTAGCAACCACAAGTTCAATGGGAGTATCAACACCCACTTCAGAGATCTTAAACTTCTGCAACACAAACAGAATGTTGAAGGCACACCTATCACAAAGAATGCCACTTACATGGAATAGTCCTTCTCATCTCACCACATAAAGCAAAGTACCACTCTTACTATATTCAAACAATCCAGACAATAGGATGGGTAACTAGAAACGCATCCTTGGTATAACACACTTATCCCTAATGGACAGGGGCAACATGAACGTGTCTGCCTGCGTCTGTATTATTCATACATATACCAGCTAAAAATGTCAAGGAATGCATGGCTAGACTAGCCAGGATCCTCAAGGGCCAACAGTCTAGTAACCTGGATTCAAAATTATGCAGTTTATCCCCATACTACGGCAGAAACCTTTTTGAACTACTGATGAAATTTCCACAGGAAATTACAAATGCACATGAAACAGCAGAACACGTATGGCTCCACTTTATGGGACTGTTGCAATGTAAATGTTTAACCTTGGGCCAAACACTGGACCTAGGTAAAATGGGACTGGAAAACTTGCAACAAAGAGCTTCATACTCTGCAAAAAACATTTCAGTATTTGTTAACTGGGGTAAAATTGTTGACCTATTTGGACTTTTAATTTACTCCCAGAAGTGCAAACTTGGGAAACATATTACAATGCAATACAAGTCATACTACATCTCAATACAAATTTAATTTACATTTGTTTACCGGGGAGATCCAACTGGCACTCAACGGTGTAAACATTGTCTACAGATTTGGTCACACTGACTAATGTTTGTGACACCATGACATAAAAGGTCACTCACAAAAACTATGCATCTGTGTTGGCCATTTTCATCCTCTCTCAACGAATGGGCATCTGAACCAGCCCAGCTGCTTTTCTTCCAGACTCTGGATCAGACTCAAGCTCCTCCCTTACCAATAATGCCCATTACTACTGTTTTACCTCAGATCGAGTTTGCTGTCACTATAAACTACTCAAGCATGAAAGATACAAGAAAGAGTACTATATAGGCTCAAGCAGGAAAAAGAAGTTATGTACCTAGCATAATGCTCCATGTTAGTTGTCTTCATCTCGCCTTCCTTCTTGCCGTTTGGGTTCAGAGCCAATCCTCGGCTCTGACTCGGCCATCTTCTATAGCTCAACAGCTGTTTACTGGCTCGAGGCTACCCCTTATCACAGAATGCCCAGCATCAGCTACCCAGATCTCGTTTGTGATGGCGCACACTAGACATTAGTAGAGTAACCAGTTACTAAAACTGGTTGTCCAATACACCTAAACAAGGAAAGAGTTATTGATTTACCTGGCATGTGAAGTAATAAAAGATGCTCAGCCAGTGAAAACAAAAGGGAACTCCTCACAATTCTCTAGGAAGGGGGAAGGAGGGAAGGACACAAGAAGGAAGGAGAGATGAAGACAACTAACATGGAACGTTATGGTAGGTACATAACTTCTTTATGTTAAGTTGTCTATCTCGCCTTCGTTCTTGCTGTTTGGTACAGTGTCCCTAGCACCTAAAATCCCGGGTGGTTCATTGGAACAAACTCTTCAGAACAGTAGAACCAAAGGAAGCTCTGCTCCAGGAGACCATATCTACCTTGTAATGAGAAATAAAAGTGTGGGGGGTTGCCCAGGTGGCAGCTGCACAGATAGAGTTTATGGCCAACCTAGACTGAAACGCTACAGAGGTGGCTAATGCTCTAGTGGAATGACCTTTTGGTTTAGCTGGTAGCTCTTTATTTCGTAGCTGATAAATAAAGGCAATAGTATCAGATAACCATCTGGATAAGGTCACTTTTGAAACTGGAAGACCATGTTCGTTGAAAGAATAAGAAAGAAATAACTGGTCTGACTTTCTTAGTTCCTTAGTTTTATGGAGGTAAAAACGCAATTATCTGTGTACATCCAATTGGTGGAGCTTGTATTCTGCCTTGTTGCTGTGATTAGGAAAGAAAAGGTACAGTTGTGTACACTTACCATAAATGTAGATGTTAGAGTGTCTTCACTGTTGCAGTCATCACTGTAGGGTTCTTCCTGCCGACAGACAGCCCTCGGTCGGCCAGAATCCCAAAGTCTGGGTCCGGCATCGGCTGTTCAGTCATGATCCCTGATGTCAGAGCGGCATGGGTACAAAGCTGCCAGCCGACGCCATGTTCTCCAGTTTTTCTTGCCCCAGATGTCAGGTGCCCAAAAGTAAAGGCTAATAGTAAAACAAAAATGTAACATACAACACACACCATACCCTGTAGCAAATACACCTCAGAAGAAGGGTGAAGTAGGAAACCAGACTAATGAAAGTGCAAGAAGGGACAGGAGGGTGGGTAACCCAGACTGCAACAGTGAAGACACTCGTAACATCTACATTTATGTTAAGTGTACACAACTGTACTATGTTCATCGTGTTTCACTGTTGCAGTCATCACTGTAGGGTTGAATCCCAAAGCTGAGATAAAGGGTGGTGGGTTATAGAGTAGAAGGGGCGGCTAGAAGGCCCTGCAAGACTGCAGAAGCAAAGCCTGCCCTAGACTTAGAGTAAAGAGGGAGATTATAGTGCTTAGAGAAAGTATGCACTGAACTCCAAGTTGCAGCTTCCAAATTATCTTTGGTAGGTACTCCCCTGAGAAAAGCAGCTGAAGTAGCTGCAGCTCTGGTAGAACGAGTCCTAATTTTTCCTGGGATTTGCTTTCCATGATGAGAGTAACAAAATCTGATTCCATGAGCAATCCATTTAGAAATAAATGGTCTGTTTTGAAATAGCTTTGCCTTGGGAATTTGTTGCATAAGAAACTAACAGTGGCTCTGTTTTCCTGATAGTCTTGGTTCTGTCCAGGTAAAAATGAAGTTGCCTGTGTACATCCAAGGAATGCAAGATTTTTTCCCCCTTATTTTGTGGATTAGTGAAAAAAGTTGGCAGGTGACGAGCTTGATTTAAAGCCACTTTGGAAACCACTTTAGGCATGAAAGTAGGATTAGTCCTTAAAGACACCCTATCTTGGTGAAAAATAATATAAGGTTCCACAGCCATGAGTGCTTGCAACTCCGAGACTCTCCTGGTTGAAGTCAAAGCCAATAGGATAGCTGTCTTCCATGATAAATACTTAATATCAGATGTGGCAGCAGGCTCAAAAGGGGGCAGAGTGAGTTTTTCCAGAACATAGTTGAGGACCCAGGCAGGTATAGGTGGTGTCCTAGGGGGCCTTAAATTCTTTGCTCCTCTGAGATATTGTTTCAGAAGTGGATGCGAAAATATTGGAGGATCTGTATTGTAATGTGCAGAGATAGCCGAGGCATGTATTTTTATGGAGAAGGATAAACCCTTATGTAGCATGTCTGTCAGGTAATGTAAAATCAATGGGATGTTAGGAATGAGAGGATCCGAATCCTGAGCATGCATCCAGGTGCAAAATTTCTTCCATTTACCTGCGTAAGATTTTCTAGTGATAGGCCGTCTGGCTTCTAAGATGACATCCATGACCTGTTTGGGAAGGGTAGGATTAATCATAGACCCTGAATTCGCCAGGCTGCCAGGCCGAGAGATTTGATATGAGAGTGCAGGACCTGGCCTTGGTGTTGGGACAAAAGATTTGGAATCCGAGGTAAAATCCAAGGAGGCTCCTGGGATAGATTCATCAGTGTTGAGTACCAAAATTGACTAGGCCAATTTGGGGCCAGTAAAATCATCTTGGGTTTGTCCTGCTTGATCTTTAATAACACCCGTGGAAGAAGAGGTAGTGCAGGAAAGGCATACCCAGAGAGGTTTCTCCAACTGAATGAGAGAGCATCCACTTTCCATGCTAGTTTGTGAATTGTCCTTGTGCAAAAAATCTGTAACTGGTGGTTGAGGGGGGGGGGGTGCAAATAGATCTATGTCTGGGCAGCCCCAGGCTTCTGTAATCATCTTGAATATTTGGGTGTCTACCATCCACTCTCGTGTGGGTCTGACAGGTTCGTGCTCAGGCTGTCTGCCAGAATATTTTGTTTCCCTGGCAGGAACTGAGCTTGTAGATGCACTTTGCAAGCTAGAGCTGTTCCACAGAGTCATGGCTAGTGTGTAAAGGGGGTAGGATGTACCACATAACTGTGGTGTTGTCTGTCCGTATCAGTAGTTGTCCTGGCTGTAGAAGATCCCTGAAAGCCAAGAGGGCATTCTGTACAGCTAACATCTCTTTTAAATTGATATGTAGGTGCTTCTGATCCTCTGTCCAAAAACCTTGCAGGCCTTTCCCCTGCAAATGGGCTCCCCATGCGTAATCAGAGGCGTCCGTGGTTAACACTTGACTGGCTGGAGGCAGACTGAAGGCTTTCCCTTTGTTGTGAAGACATGCCATGGTCCACCCATGGAATTCCTTTTGTAGGCAAGGCAAGACAGCAATATGTGTGCCTAGACTGTGGCAATGCTGGGACCATACCCTTTTTAGGTACCATTGTATTTTTCTCATATGTAGTCTTGCATTTGGTATGAGAAGGATGCAGGAGGCCATGTAACCCAAAGCCTGCAGGAATTTCCTTGCAGTTAGCTGGGACATTAACACCAAAGTTTTGAAAGGTGAAGCCAGCTGCAGTTGTTTTTCAGATGTCAGGAATGCCATTTGGGTTGTTGTGTTTAGAAGAGCACCCAGAAAAGTCATCTGTTATGTGGGTGTCAAATTTGGCTTTTTTTATGTTCACAGTGAATCCCAGGTACTTGAGTAGATTTTGAACAAATTCCAGGTGCTGGAGTAAGACATCCTTGCTGTCTGCTTGAATAAGGCAGTCGTCCAGATAAGGGTAAATTTGAATTCCCTTGAGTCTGCAATAAGCTACTATTGGTGCCAGGCACTTAGTGAAGACCCTAGGCGCAGTAGACAAGCCAAAGGGCAGCACAGAAAATTGGTAATGTTTCATGCCGGCCTTGAACCTGTGGTATTTTCTGCACTGCTGTCCGATAGGGATGTGTAGGTAAGCCTCCTTTAAATCCAATGTCACCATCCATGCATTTTTGCTCAACATTGGCAGGAGCTGCTGCAGAGTAAGCATCTTGAACTTTGGCATCTCCAGGAAAGTATTTAAGACTGACAGATCCAGGATGGTTCTCCATGACTTGTTTTCTGGGAACTAGAAAGAGCCTTGAGTAAAAGCCTTGCCCCGTCTCTGACTGTGGAACCAGTTCTATGGCCCTCATAGCCATGAGGGATCCCACCTGGTTTAATGCCTCTGCCCACTGGTGTTTTGGTAGGTCCGGCCATCCGTTTGGTCTTGGCAAGGTATGAAAGTGGAATTTGTAACCTCTTGAAACTACATCCAGAAGACACTTTTCTTGGGTTATGCAAGTCCAATTTTGTTGAAAAAGAGAGAGTTTTCCTCAGAGGGGCTTCCAGGAGAGAAGTTCCTGGAGCCATGCATGGGGAGTCATTGAGCTTGTTTTCTATAAGATTGAGGTCTGTCCTTTCCACCCCTGGGGGTGGAAGCACTCCACTGTCTAGGTCTGTAAGAGGTCTGTGCTTGGGCCCTCCCTCTGGAGCACCTATATCTACCCCTCTGAGGCCTGTCCGAGCTGGGAAAGGACCAATTTTTAGTGGGCCAATTTCTGCTAAATCTTGGGGGCTGAACTTGTAAGAAATCCTTAACCGTTTGCATGGATTTTGCCTTATCCTCCATTTTCTTTATCGCCTCTTCAGGCTTAGACCCAAACAAAACATTATGCTGAACAGGAGCATCCAGTAACTTTGCTTTCACTTGATCAGGTAAGTTTTGTTCCTTTAACCAAGCATACCTTCTAATGACTGTGTCAGTGGCAGCTGCCCTGCATGAAGCCTCCAAGGCATCAAAACCACAGTGAAAGCCATGCTTCCCCACTTGCTCAGTATCATGCATCAAATCGTGTAATTCCTTATTATCTGCACACGCAGAAATGGTACCTAGCTTTTGTTTCATAACAGACATCAGGAATTGCTGATATTTTAGCATATGAAATTGACAATTTAAAGCACTAATAGATAAAGTAGCAGAAGTGTACACTTTTTTGCCCCATCTCTCCAGAGCTCTAGAGTCCTTATCTGTCAGAATAGGGTTTTTAGCAGAGGCGGCCTTAACACCCTTAGGACCCTGAGAAATTGTTTCTGGATCAGCAGCAGGATTTTTGTAAAGGAACTGGTGGGAGTCAGGGACCCTGTAATATCTGTCAGGCGTAGCAGGGGCTGGAGGAAAGGAGTCAGGAGTTAAATCAGCCTCAGAAAAAGCATCATCCACAATATCCAAAATAGGAGGAATAGCCAGGGGACTATGTTGGGGAAGAAGGAAATCCCTATGCCTTCTCTTAGATTCAGAGTACTCCTGTCCTTCCCAGTGAAAATGTTCCCTCATGTCATGTAAAGTTTCCCCAAAAGAAAAATCCTCAGGGGGAGAAGCTGATGGAATGGATTCCTCAGCATCAGAATCCTCATAAGGAGGGAAAGCATATTCCTGTTCAGAGGAAGACACTGAAGAAATAGATGCCTGATCAGAGGACTCATAATCCAATTCTTGCCTTGGCCTTTTGTCTGGAGGGGGATGTGAACCCCTAATCATGGTTAGTAAGTCCTCCGCCATTTTAAGCAGCTGTTTCTGAGATTTGGGTCCCGGATCAGAAGAGGCCTGGGCTGGTGTCTTTGATTTAGAAGGAGTCTTCGCCTTTGTCTTTGGCTTTGCCTTTATCAGAAGCTGTGTAGGCCTGAAAACCCCCTCGGAAGCCGGTACCTGCACAGCGGCTCCGGACCCATCCGAGGGAGCATTGTCCGAAGGTCCTGCAGCTGGAGTACTCAAAGAGCAAGTTGGCTCCTCGTGGGAGTCCGTTTTGGCAATCGGTTCTGAAATGGTCGACGACAGGGGCTGCGAAAGCACCTCACTGACTAAGGCCGAACCTGTAGCTGGCTCTGCTTGTAAACAGTCTGATTTGGACCTCAGAGGCCTGTCCTTATCCTTGCGTCATTTGTGAACTCCGGTAGTCGGAAGCGTGTCAGACATTTTATAATTAAATCGCCTGCCAAAGTAGTGAAAAGCAAAATCATACCTCCACTTAATAGTATGTTGGTTAAATCTAGCACAAAACCGACAACTAGCTACGTCGTGGTCAGGGCCTAAACAAGGAATACAGTAAGAGTGGAAATCCTAAGGAGGTATTTGCTTCCCACAAGAAATACAATTATGAACTTTTTCTGACATCAGACTGGAGCAAGAAAAAAGTTTCCCCAACGGGGTATTTAGCTTTGAGAAGAAGCAAGTCTTCGGACTGAAGCACGGAAAAATATCAGGAGTCAGCTGACCGGCACTTGCGAGCTGCTTCCACCGCACAGCAAGAAAGACTGGAGAACATGGCGTTGGCTGGCAGCTTTTTACTCCTGGCGTTCTGACGTCAGGGAGCATGACTGAACAGCCGACGCTGGACCCAGACTCTGGGATTCTGTCCGACCGAGGGCTGCCTGCCGGCAGGAAGAACCCTACAGTGATGACTGCAAGAGTGAAACACGAACATCTGGGAGATCTATGCATTGATTCAAATTGTTCTCTGAGCAAACTTTAGGAATAAAGGATGGATTGGTCCTCAGAGGAACACTGTCCTTGTGAAACACCAGATAAGGAGGACGAACATATAGTGCTTGAAGTTCTGAGACACGTCTAGCTGAAGTGATAGCAACCAGAAAAAGTGTCTTCCAAGAAAGAAATTTTAAAGAGCATGATGCTGCCGGATCAAAGGGAGGCCAAATTAAGGAGGCTAAAACTAAATTGAGATCCCAAGGAGGGGGAGGATCTCTAACTGGGGGTCTAAGAAGAGAGGTTCCTTTCATAAAGGCTTTGCAGAGCTAATGAGACATTATGCTAGAATTAAACATACCGATATGAAAATTAGAAATGGCAGGTAGTTGTACTCTAATGGTAGCGGAAGCCGCAACAGACTGAAAAAGCTGCGTTAGAAATTCAAGAATTTCATGGATTGGGGCTGAGAAAGGATCCAAATTTCTAGCTTCTGCCCAGTAAGAAAAATGTTTCCATTTACTAGCATACATTTTTCTCGTAGTAGACTTATGTGAGGAAATAATATCACGGACTGCTGGGGAGATACTGGAAAGCCTGGCTAAGGTTGGAAGTGCAGTAACCAAGCTGTGAGCTGGAGAATTTGAAGGGATGGGTGCAACCCGCCTGATTGGTTAATCAGAAGATCTGGAACTGGGTCCAGAATCCACGGTTGATCCAGAAAGTGGAGGTGTAGGAACGGGAACCATATTTGTCGAGGCCAATATGGGGCAATGAGGATCATTTTGCAGCCCAATGATTTTGCTTTCTGTATGAGTCTTGGAATTAGGGGAAAAAGGGGGAAAAGTGTAAAGAAGTCCCTGAGGAAAATCGTGGACTACAGCATCTCTGGGTATATGACCTGGAAGAGGAAGAAGGGAGAAGTAGCTGTTGCTATTGTTATTGAGAGGAGTGGCAAATAGGTCACAGCAAGGCTGTCCCCATTTGCAGAAGATAAGATCCGCAACTTCCTGATTTAGAGACCACTTGTGAGGCATGAGGATAGCTCTGCTGAGCCTGTCCGCTATAATTTTGGATTTACTAGGGATGTGCGTTGCTACAAGAAAACGTTGGGAGGAAATCCCCATTGCCACAGTTTGAGTGCTTCCCGACATAAGGGGTAAGACCTGGTCATGCCCTGTTTGTTGATGTACCATACCACTGGCATGTCCGTTTGGATTGCAATGGTCCCGGAAGGAAGAGAGTCTTGAATGCCTTGCAATGCTAGGGAAACCGCTCTTATTTCTAGGACATTGATATGAAGATGGTACTTGTGAGGTTGCAAAGTGCCTTGGACTGTCCTGCCTAGATAATGCCCCCCCCACCCTATCAAGGAGGTGTCCGTGGTCACTGTGGCTACCGGTGGGGGTTGTATGAAGGGTCTGCCCTGAATTACTAGTGGGGAGACCATCCACCAAGAAAGGTGCCTTTTGCATGTTTCTGTGATCAGGATCATGTGAGACATGGGTAGTTCCTGGAAAGACCACTGCGTGAAAAGAAGCCACTGAAGGATTCTCATGTGGAAACGCGCTAATGGGACAAGAAGAATGGCAGCTGCCATGGAGCCTAAAGCTTGGAAAACATGTCTGACTTGAACCCTTTTGCTCTGCATTAGAATTAACACTTGTTGATGAATAGTGGAAACTCTCCCCTGTGGTAATCCTGCAAGCATTTCTTTTTGTTTAATTCTGCTCCTATGTATGTAATAGACTGACAGGGCAACAAGGCAGATTTTTCGAACTTTACTGTAATGCCTAGTTGAGTGCATGATGTGATCGTATAATCCCGTGCCTCTAAGAGTTGATGCCTGGTGATAGCAGTCAGGAGCCAGTCTAGATAAGGAAATACCTGGAATCCTTGACGCCTCTGGTGAGCCGTGACTACTGTCATACACTTGGTGAACACCCTGGGGGCCGAGGTGAGACCAAAGGGCAGAGCTCTGAACTGGCAAAGACTGGCCCCTACCCGGAAGTGAAGAAATCTCCTGGAGCGTCTGTCCATCTTGATATGGTAGTACGCGTCCTGAAGATCTATGGAGCACATCCAATTGTCCTGACCCAGAAAAGGGAAAATGAACTGCAGTGTCACCATCCAGAACTTTTCTTTTTGTACAGATTTGTTCAATCTGCTGAGATCCAGTATTAGTCTCCAGTACCCTGTCTTTTTTGGTACTAAAACGAATCTTGAGTAAGTTCCGGATCCTAGTTGGTCTGCGGGGACTTCTTGAATGGCTCTTTTTTCTAGCAGTCTTGAAACTTATTTGACTGCTTGATCCCTTAGATTGGGTGGGACATCTGGGATGGGCTTTTTCGATTCTATGGGGGATTGATAGAAGGGAATTTTGTAAACTCCGGATATGATGGATAGCACCCATCTGTCTCGTTATATTTTGCCAGGATTTTGGGTACAGCGAAAGTCTTCCCCCGACTGCCTCCAGAGGTGAGCAGTCGGGCAACCCTTCAGGGATGCTGGAAGGGTTTTGGCAGTGAAGAGAAAGTTTTTCTGTCACCCTGGTTTTGCAGTCCCCCCTCTTCCGCAAGGGCGGTGTCTGTTATTGTTTCCCCCTCTGCCTCTGGGGGAAAAAATCACCACGTGTGTCAGGCAAGGGTCCCTGGGATTTTCGGAACCACATCTTTCCACTCTTCTGACCCTTGGGATAAGGGCTGGAAGGAGTGGAAAAAAGGACTCCCAAGGCAGAGAGAGTCTTGCCTTCCTGCTCACACCTGGTCAACGTGTCTTTCACCTGGGGCCCCAAGAGAAAAGAGCCATCAAAGGGAGTATTGGTGAAGGTCGCTCGAAAGGGTTCCGCAAATTGACAGCCGCATCAAAGCATGTCTCCTGAGAGCCACACCTGTCCCTGCGGCTCTGCTCGCTCCATCGGCTGCATAGGAAATCAGCCTCATGGAGGAGTTAACTATGGAATTAAGAGTCGCAAGCTGAGAAGCTACTTTGGCTGGTGCTCCCTCAGCTGTAGGATCTTGAAGAGTATTCTCCAAGCTCTTTCAGGAGATCCCTTTGAAGACGTGTAAAATGGCACAGATAATTCAGGGACCTCATTGAAAAGGTCGCTGAAGAAAACATTCGCTTTCCATCGTCCGAGACTCTTTGTTTGGAGGAAGAACAGATGAAGCGGTCTCTGCTGACTCTTTCTTGGTGGCTGCTGCTACCACCATGGCATCAATGGGCACACCTTAGGAGAGGAACTGCTTGTCCTGGGGGGCTGTAATAAATTTATTTGGTCTCCACAGAGTAGGTTCCACAGAATCTGGAGCTGGCCAAGCCTTTCGAGCCACTACAGACATGACTGGATCGAAAGGAGGAGTTACCAAGGAGGTGGAAGGTCGGGAACAGAATGCGTCCAGGTATACGGACTTGTCCTCGGTAGGGGCTAGGGAAGTCCAGTCACTCCTCTGCCTAAGCATTTCAAGGATGTCCGAAAAGGAAACATCTTCAGAGGGAGACCTTGGGGACCCTTCCGATTCATTCATGTCTGTATCTTAAGTGACAGACTCAGGGGAGTCTATGTGCTTCCTCTTGCACTTCTTCTGGAGAGGCTCCTCAGAGTGATCAGGGGAGGCTTCGGAAGAACAGGGATCACCCAATGGGGTGTCCTGGGGCATAGGTTCCCTATGCTTGGGGTCTGGAGGAGGAGTAGAGGTTGGCACAGACACCACGGGGGAGGAGCCGATGGAGATGGCAGTAGAGCTGTCTTGGGGGACAGCACACTCCGCATGACCTCAAAGGCGTCCCGACCTCTAGGCAGAGAAAGCTCTGGCTCTGAAGAAACAGGAGTCTTTCTCCGCATCAAGGGTGAAGGCTCCGTGGCCGATGTTGGAGCCGAGCTCACCTGCGCTGAAGCTCCGAGTGGGAGAACAGGGTCAGACAAGGGTCCAATGCCACTCCCCCCCCTCGGAGCAGAGAGGGCCTCGGAGCCCAGATCCCTCCATAGAAGGTACAATCGAGGTAATCGGAGCCAACGTCGGAACAGTAGGAGAAATGGTGACCGGCACCAACGGTTCTACTGCTTGCGGATCCATGGTCTCCGGCTCAGAGCTAAATGTAGTCGGAGGAGGAATAGAAACAGAAGCGGTTGGAGAAGATACCTGTTGAGGTGGGCTGGACAGAATTTCTGCCAGTGCCTGTGACTTAAGCAACCTACTTACTACTCTCTCCACATCATGATCTGATAATCTAGAGGATCGAGAGGAGTGGGAAGAATGATGGCTATGTTTGCTCTGTAATAAAGGTGACTGTGGTGCCGAGTGGGATGGACTCCAAGGATGGCAACCTCAGTTTCTTATGGCTCCGAAATGGCTCAAATAGCAGATGGAGCCGACGGAGAAGTTGTCTTGTCGGTGCCAGCCGGTACCAACATACTTGGTTGGTCAAGTAAAGGAGTCTGCTCCGAAGGTGGAGCCGACGGCTTGACAGACTTAGGAGATTTCGCTGGCTGAATACTTTCAGCCGGAGAATACTGAGGCTTCAATAATCCCCGAAGGATTAATTTGTTTTTGCGGTCCTGCAGGACCCTTGGACTAAAAGCATGACATATAGAACAGGAGTCCTGCAGGTGAATAGCGCCCAAACAATAAACACAACTACCGTGCCCATCTGTTGGAGACATTTTGTGACAGCATGAGTCACACTTTGAAGCCAGATACCTTAGTATCTTTAGACATTATAGTAACAACCACCACACAACAAATAATGAAAAACTATACTATAAAAACAAGAACAGAGTGTTTTTTTTTTTTTTTTTTTTTTACAGTTCAAGAATAGAAGGAAAGCCTCTAATTTAAACGGCTATCCTAAAGGGGGGGGGGGGGCTCTGTAACTTAAACGAGTTCAAGGGAACAGAAGGCCTGAGAGTTATGGAGCGATGGCCAACAAAGCTAAAATACACAAGAACGCGAAAACGGGATAAAGGATTATCATCTATATACTAAAAAGGCAATTACTTGACAAACTTTAAAGAAAAAAACAATATACAATATCAAAAAGATTATACTAAGCCTGAGCCAGTAAGGAAGCAACCTCGCAGCTGAAGTGGCAAATGAGATCTGGGTAGCTGAAGCTGGGCATTCTGGGATAAGGGGCAGCCTCGAGCCAGTAAACAGCTCTCAAGCTATACAAGATGGCAGAGTCGGAGCAGAGGATCGGCTCTGAACCCAAACAGCAAGAATGAAGGCGAGATAGACAACTTATCAGTGGTTCCAAAAAACACCTTTCAGGTCACTCCAAAAGGAAAGGTGAGGGGGTTGGGGAGTTGAATGAAAATGGACAATACAGATGCACAGTTATGGTGAGTACACAACTTTTATATTTGTTGTCATTTTAATTTATTCCTTAATGAATGGGGACAGAGTCCGCAGCTACAATAAACCTGGGTGGCTCTCATGGAAGAATATTCTGGAGTACCTCAGAACCAAAAGCAGGCCTGTTTCTGGAGGTGGTGTCTAACTTCTAATAAGCTATCAAAGTATGAGCAGAGTACCAAGTGGCTGCAGCACAATCAATGGAAGCTATGACCCAGAAAGCAGATGTGCATAGGTCTAGTAGAGTGAACTACCTTGTCAAAGGTGAACCTTTCAGACAGTAAACAAAACAAACAAAAAAAATCTGCTATCCATTTAACTAGGGTAACTTTACATACTGGGTTTTCCTAAATATTGATTCTACGGAGATAAAAATGAAGCTGCCTATGTACATTCAAAAAGTGAAGCATGTATTCTTTATCAGAAAATTTTGGAAAGACTGGCAAATTCATCACCTGATTGATGCTCGCTTCAGAAGCTATCATTGGTAAAAAAGTTGGATTAGTACATAAAGTAACCATCTTTATGGAAAACATTACTCAGTTTTTTGAACAGTACTTTGAGTTCAGAAACTCCCCTGGTGGATGCGATTGGAAGCGTTTTGCATCTTTTGGGTTATTTTTGACTTTGGAGGATCTATGTACGCAATTCATATTGGAGTATTACAACTCGGAAACGGACTACTTCACTGATTTATGTTTGGACTATTGTGTTCTCGGCACATTCAGGTTTGGAACTTATGAGACAGGAAAGTTTTTGCTTTTTCTGTACATGTTTGGGCCTTTACTTAAGGCAACTCAATCAGCAGAGTTGTTCATTTTGGGAAACCTAATAGTGTTGTCAGCCATTACTACAAGGCAAGGACGACCGCAGGTTCCAAAGTTGAAGAGTTTTGCGGCATACCAGACTCCAAAAGGGTCTCTGTAGCGGACTGCGAATCAACAGAAGAGGGCATCAGGGGCGGTGAAATCACTCACTGAGTACGGGAGGACTGACTAATAGCTTAATTAAAGCGTTGTCGGTAGGTTTGGGCCTGTGCTGTCCGTCTCTGTATTTATATTTAATTTTTTTTGGAAGATCTGCTGTCGGATGACTTACTGAAGCCATATCGGAATTCGAATATTGTAAATGAAAATATCTGCTTACAATAAGGGCCCGATGATGGATAATTCTGTCACTGAACAAAGCACAGAAGAGACAACGGGGGACGTCATTGTCTGGGGCCTAAACAAGTGACGCAGTAAGAGTGGAAGACTTGGTGTGGTAAACGTTGTGGGCAGTTCCACTTGCTGCATTCATGAGGTGTCACTGTGATTAGCGTCATACGCTCCCTCCTGATACTCCTGGGAGATATGTAAATTGTGATGTACCGGCAGAAACCGGGCTACTCTGCCCTGGAGGTAAAAAGCTGACTTGTGATCCTTGGGGGTCAGTTGATAAGTTGTTGGTTGAAAAATTGGATGTCCCAAATCTTGTCAGACCTGTGGAAGGCCCTTTTAATAAAGTTGTTTGCTGTTTAAGCAGCACCTCCATCAGTGCTGTCTGTAAGGTTCAAAAAAGAATGGTTCAGTTGTTCAAATGAACATCTGCTGTTGCTGTCCACCAATGTC
The DNA here is from genome assembly GCF_019279795.1 of Protopterus annectens. NCBI lineage: Eukaryota > Metazoa > Chordata > Ceratodontiformes > Protopteridae > Protopterus > Protopterus annectens. The sequence continues at coordinate 18,968,104 of NC_056743.1, forward strand.
ACGAACGCAGCAAGCGGAACTACCTGAAATGTTTTCATTCTTTGAATGTATTCAAGGGAGTAATAATATTTTTTATGGACCCAGTCAAACTGAAAACTTTGGTACTTTAGACCAACAATTATGTAATTTCAAGCATGAAGTATTAAAGTTATGCAAACTGCAAATAGAAAACAGTTAAAGGAATGCATTCGCAGAGAACAGGTCCCTAAAGGCCTGCGCTCATGGAAGTTTCCTACTGGATTGATTAACGGCTCCGAATTACATAAAGACTTACTTGCTATGTTCAATAGACATCGACTTGAACTTTTGGACTTATTGGTGAGAGATAACAAAAAACTAACTGAACTTACATCTTATGTTGATGTTTTAAACAAACGTATTACTGTTGATTTATGGTTTCCTTTTAAAATGAATGAATACAGGGCTTTGTTTGTTAATGTCGACAACGTGATTAGTGGTATTAAAACTAAAAAACAAACTTAATAGAGATAAAAGTGACTACGAAAGGGGTATAGCTTACCCCACACCTAGTCGACAGAGTAATTACGATATTCATGGCAGTCTTGAATTAATTGACTCTGAAATAGATGACATGTTAGGTGCTGAAGCAAACAGTGTTAACCCTGCCCCTTTAGGGGAAACCTTTGAGGCGCTCAGAACACCTATAAAATCAAAGACAACAGAGACAAGAGGAGGAACAGACACAGTACACGAGTTACTACAACAATTATTCACCAAACACCCATTATCATCAGCAGAGGGGGTTATCATTAGAGGAGGGGGAAAGGGAGAGGTCAAACAAGGAGATAGCTACTGTGCGTAGGGTTATAAATGTAGAGAATGACTTAGATTTACAAGGAGATACGGTTATTTTAAACACCAAAGGTGATTTTAAGATTTATAACCTAAGTTCAGCCCTTATTACAAGAGAATGGGCAAATTTATTAGAAAGAAGTTTAAATTTTGTTCCCCGTAGAAAAAATAATATTGAGAACACAATTCTTGAACTTAAACTCTATATCAGGAAACTTAACCTTCGGATATTCTTTGACAATGACATCCAGTTTGGGCCTTTGGAACCATGTAAGAAAAGTAGTACTTTTAACCCCCCCCTTCACCCTCATTACAGATTTTTGAGACCGTATGCATAGCGCAAATTAGGGATTCCATTTTATGCAGAAGCTCTTTCACACAGTTCATGAATAAAAACCTTAGAGTAAACAAGAACTACTTGAACAAATAGTTAAGGATAAAAAAATAAGGTTGATGAAGCCTGATAAAGGTGGTGGACTTGTGGCATGGATCATGAAATTTACATCCAAAAAATGCTTACCCATTTGTATAGTGAGGTGTACGAGGAAGTCTCACTTAATCAGATTAACATTGCACATGGGCATGTTGATATTGTATTAATGGACCTGTTATTAGATAATCAATTAACCCTAGGTGAGCATGATTACTTGATGCAACAACACCCCCATACGCCTAACATATTTGGGGTACCTAAGATCCACAAGTCCACCTTCGATCCCCCTATGTGACCAATAGCGGACGCCAAAGCATCTAAAATGTATGCAATGGCTACATTTATTGACACTGGATGTAAAGATGTATTGAAGCAATTTAATCATATACTGCTTGATTCATGGGATTGTTTAAAGAAAATTTCTCAACAACTTTAAAATGAAAATCTTACCTTTGCTACTACTGATGTAAAGGATTTGTTTACTTCCATACCCCATGAAGATGGTAGTAATATGTTTTATGATTTCTTATGTAAACATTCTAAGTTAGGGAATCCAAGAATTCTGATGCATCAAACTTTGATGGAACTAGTATTAAAAAAAACAACTTTGTACTGTTCGAAGGGCATTACTTTAAATAAAAGGTGGGAGTAGCAATGGGGGCCTCATGTGGGCCCCTTTTTGCTAATATTGTATTAGCAGAATGGGAAAAGTACAGTTTTGTACCTACCATAAATGTAGGTGTCCGATAGGAATGCACCTGCAGCCCTTACAAATGGGTTGTCCTGTCGTCAGGCAGCCCTTCGGTCGGCCGGATTCCAAAGTCTGGGTCTGGCCTCGGCTGGTGTCGCACTTCACCCGACGTCATAGCTGCAGTTATTCGGGTATAAAGGCATCAGCCGACGCCATTTTCCTCAGTGTTTCTTGCCCCAGATGCCAGGTGCCCTCTAGGAAGGCTAAATTTGGATAAATGCAAATGATTCCAAATAGTAGAGAGCAAATCAAAAAATAAGCATGTATGTACATATATACAAACAAATACACCATAATAGATTCCCCCAGCTAGCTACAAGATGGGCAAATACACTAGGAGTACCACAGAGGGGAAGGAGGGTGGGTAATCCTGACTGCAGATGCATTCCTATCGGACATCTACATTTATGGTAGGTACAAAACTGTACTATGTCCTTCAAGGATGCATCTGCAGTCCTTACAAATGGGTAGAATACCATAGCCAAACTGGGGGAGGAGGAGAAATGAAATTATGGTGTAGTTAAGATCCTTTGCAAAACAGCAGTGGCAAAACCTGCTCGGGATCTAGAATATAAAGGTAAATTGTAATGCTTGGCAAATGTATGCACGGAGCTCCAAGTAGCAGCCTCTAAAATGTCTTTGGTAGCCACTCCTCGAAGAAAAGCTGTGGTAGTGGCTGTAGCCCTTGTAGAGTGAAGCCTGATGTTTTCTGGAGTCTTCTTTCCATGGTAGGAGTAACAAAATCTAATGCAATTTCCTATCCACTTAGAGATTGTCTGTTTTGAAATTGCTTTTCCCTCTATTCCTGTTGCATATGCTACCAGTAGCTGATCAGTTTTTCTATTGCTCTTTGTCCTGTCCAGGTAGTAGCGTAATTGTCTATGCACATCCAAGGTATGCAGCAGTCTTTCTCCCCTGTTCTGTGGGTTGGGGAAGAATGTAGGTAGGTGGATAGCCTGATTCAAGGATACTTTGGAGACCACCTTAGGCATAAAAGTAGGATTTGTTCTCATGGACACTATCTTGATGGAAGATCAGGAAGGGCTGTACTGCCATTAATGCCTGTAGCTCAGATACCCTTCTTGCTGAAGTGATTGCCAGTAGGAAAGCAGTTTTCCATGATAAGTATTGTAATTCTGCTGTTGCTGCTGGTTCAAAAGGAGGGAGTGTCAATTTTTCTAGCACAAAGTTCAAGTCCCATGCTGGCAATGGTGGCTTCCTAGGAGGTTTTACATTTTTAATTCCTCTCAGAAACTGCCTGAGCAGAGGATGTGAAAAGACTGGAAGATCCAAGTCGTATTCTGCTGAAATAGCTGATGCATGAATCTTAATGGAAGAATAGGACAGTCCTTTGTGGAAGAGCTCTGCCAAGTATTCCAGGATGTTGGCTATGTTTACCTGTGACACATTCTCTCCTTTTTCATTACTCCAAATGGAATATCTTTTCCATTTTGCTGAATAATTTTTCCTTGTTGCGGGTCTGCGAGACTCCAAGATAATGTCTTTAACCCTTTGGGATAAATGTGGGTTATTTGTTCTTATGTAATGTTCCAGGCAGTTAGCTGCAGCGTTTTCAGGTTTGGATGCAGGGTGTTGTAGTTGTTCTGTGTTAACAGCAAGGGAACAAGGGGTAGGGGCCATATTTGTTCCCGAGACATGCTCCTCAGTAATGGGTACCAATGTTGTCTTGGCCAGTCTGGAGCTATCAGGATGATCCTTGGACGTTCCTCTTTGATCTTCAATAGCACCTTGTGCATCAAAGGAAGTGGTGGGAATGCATATGCGGTCAGGTTTTTCCAACTGAAAGATAGGGAGTCCACCTTCCAAGCAAGTGGGTGGTACGTCCTTGTGCAGAATTTCTTTAGTTGGTGATTGCGTGGGGATGCAAATAAGTCTATTTGAGGGAGTCCCCATTTTCTTGTAATGGTTTTGAAGATGTCCGGATGCAGCATCCATTCATGGGCATCCGTGGTAGTCCTGCTTAGTATGTCTGCTAGAATGTTTTCTTTTCCTGGTACAAACATTGCTTGTAGCTGGACGTTGTAACTCAGGGCCACATTCCAGAGGTCCATTGCCATCCGGCATTGAGGGTACGAATGTGTGCCTCCCTGTTTGTTGATGTACCACATAACTGTGGTGTTGTCTGTCCTTATCAACAGTTGACCTTGTCGAAGAAATGGTCTGAATGTCTGAATTGCCAGTTTTACTGCCAGCATTTCCTTTTGATTTATGTGCAGGTGCAGCTGGTCTTGAGTCCATAAGCCTTGTATGCACTTGTCCAGCATGTGGGCCCCCCAACCGAGGTCCGAGGCGTCCGTGGTGATGGTTTGGCTTGGTTGAGTGTTGTGGAAGGGCAATCCTTTGTTTGATTGACAGGCCTGAGCCCACCATTGGAATTCTTGCTTCAGGCATGGAATTATTGGAATTTGGGTTTCTAGGCTGTGCTTGTGCTGAGACCATAAATTCCTTAGGTACCACTGTAACTTTCTCATATGCAGTCTGGCATGTGGAACCAATATTATGCAGGATGCCATGAAACCCAAGGCTTGCAGGACTTTTCTTGCTGTTAGATGGTTCTGCTTTGTTAATGCCAAGAAGTATAGAGGGAGTTACTCCTGTTTTTCTGATGTTAGGAATGCCATTTGCTTCGATGTGTCCAGCTCTGCACCCAAGAAGGTTAGCCTTTGGGATGGTATCAGCCTTGACTTGTTTATACTGACTGTGTATCCCAGGGCTTGTAGTAGGTAAATGACCCTTTTCAAGTCTTCTGCTAACTTGTTTTTGTTGTCTGCTTGTAACAGGCAGTCGTCCAGGTAAGGGTAAATTTGGATTCCCTGGAGCCTGCAATGAGCAATTACTGATGCCAGGCATTTCGTGAACACTCTGGGCGCAGTAGATAAGCCAAAGGCCAATGCTGAGAATTGATAATACTCTGATCCTGCAAGAAATCTGAGGTATCTTCTGCAATTTGGTCGTATGGGGACGTGCAGGTATGCCTCCTTGAGATCTAGAGTTACCAGCCAAGACTCCTTGCCCAGCATGGGAAGAAGTTGCTGTAGGGTCAGCATTTTGAATTTTGGAACAATGATGTATGTGTTTAAAGCAGACAGATCGAGAATAGGTCTCCATTTGCTTTCTTTTCTTGGTACCAGGAAGAGTCTGGAGTAAAATCCCTGTCCTTGCTCCATAGATGGTACCTTTTCGACAGCTCTCATTTGTAATAATTGAGTTATTTGTTGTAGAGCTTCTGCCTTTTGATTTGGAGGTAGGTTTGGCATTCCTCTCTTCCCTGGTAGAGTATGGAAGTGAAACCTGTAACCTTGGTCTATTGTCTGCAAAATCCACTTGTCTCTTGTGATGTAATGCCAGTTTACTGAAAATAAAGCTAGCTTCCCGCCCAAGGGTGCTTCTAGTTGTTCCCTGGTAGGCGGTGCTAGAGCCAAGTCACTGTGATTGTCCTGTAGTAGTAGTGGTGGCTGTGTCTGCACCACGTTGGTTGTTACCCTGCCACTGGCGTCCCCTGTAGGCACCACTGGATTGATTTCGGCCTCTTGAACGCCTATTCCTGCCTCTCTGGGCTCTGGAGGAGTCTGGAAAGGACCAATTCTTGGAGGGCCAATTCCTGCTAAACCTTGGAGGTTGGACCTGTAAGAAATCTTTCACTGTTTGGACAGATTTTGCCTTCTCTTCCATCTTCTTCAGCACTTGTTGTGCAGGAGAGCCAAACAAATTGATCTTGTCCATGGGAGCATCTAGTAATTTTGATTTCACATGGTCTGGTAAGGACTGCTCTTTTAACCATGCATGCCTTCTGATAACTGTGCCAGTCATGGCTGATCTAAAGGAAGCCTCCAGTGCATCATAGCCGCATTTTAAGGAATGATTACTGACCTGCTGAATGTTATGTACCATTTCCTGAACAGATTTTTTGTCTAATGGTTCATCTGAGGACAGCTTTTTGGTTAACTGGTCTAGCATAAATTCTTGATACTGGATCATGTGGAATTGACAGTTCAATGCTCTAGTTGAAAGAGTAGCAGAAGTGTAAACTTTTTTACCCCATCTCTCTAAGGACCTGGATTCCCTTTCAGAGGCGAGGGGTTTTGGCAGAGGTAGCTGCTACAGCCTTAGGACCCTGGGAGATAGTCTCGGGATCTGCAAAAGGAGCCTTATATAAATGGTGATGTGTATCCGGGACCCTGTAGTACCTATCGGGCTTAGCAGGGGCTGGAGGAAGAGAATCAGGAGCAGTACAAGCATCATTAAATGCATCATCTACAACAGGGAGAACTGGAGGAATGGCTAAAGGCCTATGTTGTGGTAAATGCAGGAAGGTTCTAAGCCTCTTCCTAGAGTCTGAAAAATCCTGGCCCTGCCACTGAAATTGTTCCCTCATAGCATGTAAGGTCTCCCCAAAGGAAAATTCCTCAGGCGGAGAGGCAGAAGGGATGGACTCTTCAGCATCAGAGTCTTCATAAGGGGAGAAAGAAGCCTCTGGAGGGTTTGAATTATCTGAATCAGAGGAATCATCTGTAGAAACTGGTTCAGGGGGCTCTGCTCTAGGCCTCTTCTCTGGAGGTGGGTGAGAGGCCCTGTCTGTGCGAGATTGGGATCCCCGGATTAAAGAAATGAGATCCTCTGCTAGACTAAGCATTTGTGAACTAGAGCTAGGCCTGTGAGAGGGGGTCTTAGCAGGCACAGATTTAGTAGTTTTAGCTGCTTTAGCCCTGGCAAAGGCCTTAATGGACATGGATGCAGGTGGCCTAGCAGCTCCACGTGCGGGGGTAGAGATATCCAAGGGAATAGTGTCAGATAATTCCTGAGAAACTGCAAGAGCAGGAGGGATATCAGAAGCCGATTCCACGAGGTTGGAAGAGGCCTCGGTAGGAGGTAAGTTTTCGGCTGAAGGAAGAACCGCTTGCTCGGTTTCAGCCGAAACCGAGACACTCGCGGTTGGCCTAACCGCGGTTTCGGCTGAAACCGCAGACCGCGAGTGTCGGTCCTTTTCCTTGCGCTTTTTTGATATTTGCGTAGTCGGAGGATCCGACGGCATAATGTAAGCAAAATCGGAGCCGAAAAACTCCTCAGCAAATTCCGACAGACGTCTAAGCGTCAGTCGGTTAAAAGAAGCACAGGCTAGACAAGCTGCTACGTCGTGGTCTGGGCCTAAACAAGGTAAGCAGTAAGAGTGGAAATCTTTATGAGGTATTTGTTTCCCACAAGTTAAACAGTTATTCACTTTTTCTGACATTGGCTGAGGCAAGAAAGAGTCCCCAACGGGGTACTTAGCTTTTTAGAAGTCTTCGGTAGTAGTAGAAGTATTCGGTAGTAGTAATCTCTGGTTCTGACTGACCGACACTTGCGAACAGCTTCTGCTTCGGGCGCCACGCGGCAAGAAAGACTGAGGAAAATGGCGTCGGCTGATGCCTTTATACCCTAATAACTGCAGCTATGACGTCGGGTGAAGTGCGACACCAGCCGAGGCCAGACCCAGACTTTGGAATCCGGCCGACCGAAGGGCTGCCTGACGACAGGACAACCCATTTGTAAAGACTGCAGATGCATCCTTGAAGGACATCAGATATATAAAAAGTATTTTTTATGGACGGTTCTTGGATGATATCTTAATATTGTGGAATGGGAACAAGATGAATTGGATTAATTTTTTCAAACATTAAATTCCAGTATACATTTTCTGGAATTTACTATGACGACCCACCAAGACAGAACCAACGTTTTGGATATAACAATATCCAAAGATAGGAACAACAAGTTTGTCACCACATTATATCATAAACCTACCTATTCTAACACCCTTTTGCACTTTACCAGTGCTCATCCCATACACCAAAAAAGATCTTTGGTAAAAGGGCAAGGAGTTAGATTGGCTCAAATGGGAAGTGACAACCAGCTGTTTTTAAAGGAGGTGGAGACTCTAGCATATGTTAAGTGCGAGAGGGTATCCCAAAAGTTTTATTCGAGCTATTTTTTCAGGAAATCGTTTAGAAGAGAAATGAAGGTTATTTTGTACCGATATTGGGAATGGCAGTTAACAATAACATCAATACCCAGGTTTTACCTTTAAATAGTAATAAAACTTTCCATTGTTCTATTGTGCTAACGTATAGTCCAGAATTTAATATCAAGAATATCCTAAGAAATAATTGGGTACTGTTTGATAATGAGCAGCAGTTTAAAAGTAAACTGGGAGATTACCCAGTAGTGGTTTACAAAAGGGACAAAACATTGAAAAACTTATTGGAAACTAATCCACTCAAAAGGTGTCGAGGTGTTATGAGGAAATGTGGGCACTGTAATCAATGCCCATTTATTTTAGAGAACCAAGGTTTCTCCATTCAGGGATTTGGCAAACTATACCTAAGGCAAAAGTATAACTGTGGGACTAAGAACTTGGTTTATATAGCAATTTGTCAATGTTGCCCAAGATTTTATATAGGGAAAACAATCAATTGTCTTAACAAGCAGATATATCAACATTTGTACATCAGAAGCAGCAACGTAAATAACGCATTGTTTAAACATATTAAAGATGACCCTAACCATCATTTCAAGTTCACTGTTATAGTCAGGTTAGCCACAAGGAAAGGGGGGGGGTCCATCTGAATTGATCCTTGAATTACGGGAGCTGATGTGGCAGTTGAAACTAAATACCAACCAGCCCCCTGGTCTTACTGAAACGGTCTTTGTCTAGCTACCTTAAACTAAAAGTTGAGTTTCATCTTTAAGCTATATAAAAAATCTTAAAAGTAATTACATACATTCGCGGGAGGGGGTTAGCATACTGCTTTAGTATATTGCTTTAGCATAATGGGAATATTTTTAAAAAACAGATGTGATATTTATATGTATGTTAATGAAATACGAATCTTGTATGAAAAAGACTTTTTATAAGTTTATTTTTATCATTTTATTGTTAAAATTAGCTCTAAATTGAATGACTGTTTTAATTCTTTTAGTCACATGGTATGCTGATTTATAAGGTAGGAAGCAAAGCAAGCTTCTTGTATTTTGAAGAAGCCATATGCTTACTGAGGACGAAAGCGCTAAATAAAAGTCATTCCAGCTATCCACCTGTGTGCCGTTTAGTTCCATGTGTATAACACTTTCTACTTCTGTACCATTTTTTTTTTTTTTTTTCTATTTGTACCCTCTTGGAGGTTTTCTACATAGGCATCCAGTGAAAATTGGCTCCTTTAGGCCCAGTGGATGTACTATTAAACAAATGCAATAAATTAAATAAAACATTCAAAAGGATTTGGCAAGGCTTTAGAGGTATGATCCCTCTTCCTTTTACCTGGGAAGGCATCCTCGGGTGCTTCCCTAGACATAGCTATGGAGATCAGGCCCTCTGCTAGTCCGATTAAATCCTTTTAGTATTCCTGAGAAAGAGAGCCAGCAGGCCTAGGCAAAAGCCCTGCAGCAGTTCTTTTCTTAGGAGTCACTCTGGCCTTGGGCCTACGGACATCAAACATCCTGATGCCTGTCTCTCTGTACAAAAGATGAACTGGTGTAGGTCGAAACCACAAAGCAGAATAACCAGGAATGCTGCGCTTCTTTGAATGCAGAGGCCTGCTGAGTGGCCCTGGACACAACTGACAAGCTGTAAGCAACAGCTTCTGCAGAGGCTGAAGGACCCAACAGAATGTTGGAGTCTGAATGGGTGTCAAAGAGGACTGCAGCACTACCTCAGACAGATTAGGGGCACCTCACCTACAACAATCACAAGCCTGGGGGGGGGGGGAGAGACAGACTGAGAACGGTCATCATTCACAAGTCTAAGCTAGGGTCTCTTTTTCTAATTTATGCCTAGGCTGCTCAATTTCTGAACTGGCAAATGCCATCAGACTCTGATGAATGGATTCAAAAACTAAGGAATCTAGCTAAAATCTTGGCCCTATGTCTGATCATCTAGAGTTAAAGCGGGTGCAAAAGCGGCAACTAGGGACATCGTGATCTGTGCCTAAGAAGGTGACGCAAAGCAGGTGGAAGTCATGGGATTTGCTTACCACAGTGGAAACAATTTACTTCACCTGACAGGAGTTTAAAGCAAAAGAAAGTAGTTCCCCAATAGGGTTACTTACCTTTCAGACTTCTCTCTGGTGCAGACCCACCAATGCACTGAAAAACTGCTTCGAGCTCCGACAGCAAGAAAACACCGATTTCCTGACGTAGATTGGCTCCCCATATACCAAAGCATATTGATGTCAGGGCATCCTCCAGTCTACGGAGGAAGAAAATATTTCTCCGGTAGTCAGGCCAGCCAAAAGCTTTCACGGCAGAAAATCCCACAAGTCAGGACTGCAACAGTAAAACACAAAAAACATCCACAGTTTATCCTTAAAGATCTGTTCAATGCAGCAGTATTTACAAAGATGACTCCTTTTTATTAGCTTGGTTCCCAGCAGCAGCATACAAGAGCCCATGATGAACAGTAGTGAAAGCTTTCTCTGTCCCTGGAGACCATGTCCAGCTTATAATGCTTAGGAAAGAGTGAACAGGTGTACCAGGGTAGGCTGTCTCCAAATAGCCCATTTATCCTAGCCTATAAAGAAGGCTACGATATCAGCTTTGGCCTTGGTAAAAGCAGGTTTTGACTTGCTCTTGCAGTGCCTTTACAAGGACAGAATAAGTTAATTAACTACCCCAAGGGTCTCGCACTCAAATGTCTACTATGACTGTATGAGAACAATATCCAAATAAAAAAATAGCACAGCTTGGAATGTCATACAATAAGTAGCTTCGTTAACCTACATTTACAGTAGTTTGAGGGCTGCTCAATACCGAAGGGCAGCAAGTCTGACATACTTCAACCAACCATTTATGCACGGTTTTACTGACTTCCTAGAAGAAAGAAACCAAGTTGCTTGGTTTTCCACAAGTTGCTATTTCCATGTAGGTGGCACTCTAACTGCATGTAAACAGAAGTGCTAGATCCTTTCCTTTCTGCAGAAGGGATTAAAGATGAATACTGGCAACTGAATTGCTTTACTTCAAATTTCTTCTGCAATTAGAGACTAATGAAAGTTCACTGGCAAGCAGGATGAGATGGCAAAAAAGTGCACCTTCGACGACTAGGCCAACTGCTGCAAAAAATTCTGACAGGTACTGTAGAATAAAGGGCACTCCCTCCCATATGCACACCTGATTCTTCCCTTTCGTGATAGAAAGGAGCTGCTCTATTAAACTAAGACAGATTTCTCTTAGCAATGAACCTCGAGAGCTACTGATGTTTTTGGCACACCACCCTTCATTCTTGCACACGGGTTCAGAGCCTATCCTCTGCTCTGACTCGGCCTTTTACAAAGGTCAAAGTCTTCTAATTGTCTCGTGGCTAGGTAGGTATCCCATGGTGCACCAGTATAATCCCCAGAGTTTGTTTGCTGCTAAACTATAGACAAACAGAACAAAAACTATCTAGAAATAAATATAATAAAAGGTCTCCACCTGTTATGAAAATTTTTTTTCTGTCTGCAGATCCTACCAGGACGGGGGTAGGAGAGTGAGTTCGTAAGAACAAAGGGCGAGATGGACTACAAACATGGAACGTTATGTTGAGCACATAACTTCATGTTCTGCAGTCCTACGTTGCCTTCATTCTTACACATGGGACAGCATCTGTAGCACTTTATTCCTGGGTGGCTCACGGAAAAATACTCCCGAGTACCATGGAACCAAAGGAAGCTCTACCCCTGGAGGTCAAATCCAATTTGCAATGAGTAATAAAGGTGTGAGGGGTAGCCCAGGTTGCTGCTGCACAAATGTAATCAATTGGAACCCTGGCTTGAAAGGCTGCAGAAGTAGACTGGGATCTTGTAGAATGAGCCATAATCTTGAACGGCAAAGGCTTTCCATCAGAAGAGTAAATATAGGATATACAACTAGAAATCCAATTCAAAAGGGTCACTTAGGAAACCGAGAGACCTAATCTGGATTCGGAGAAGGATACAAACAATTGGTCTGACTTCCTGAATTCCTCGGTCCGGTGTAGACAGAAAGTACAATTGTGTACACTTACCATAAATGTAGATGTTAGAGTATACTCACTGTTGCAGTCATTGCATTTGAGTAATCTGCTGGCAGGTTGCCCTCAGTCAGCCTGATTAACAAAGTACTGGGTCCTGCGTCGACTGCTGTCCCTTCTTCCATGACGTCAGGTCTTCAGGGGTATAAAACATGCAACAGGTGCCATTACATCAGTTTTTCCGAAGGATACTTCCAAATAACAATCAGGCAGAATAGTACTCAGCTTCAATCCAACTTAGACAGATTTTAAAGATCCACACAGGTGCACAAAGACCAGAATAAAACTCAGGTTTATTAAAACAAGAGGTGAGCACTTTCGCTATGAGCTTCTTCAGACCTAATAACATCTACATTCAAAATAACCAAGGTATATATAGTTTCCTTTGAGTCAATTAAAAAATCAATTACGACATCAATTAGCTACTAGAACATCTTAAAGGTAGATATACACTATATTTAATTACTACAATATATAAAAAAAACCTTTTTCATATACTGCATCCACATATAAAAATATGCATATAAAACCATATACTTATGCTACTATGATAAATTTACAAAAATAATAAAATATCACATATATATATATAAATACAGAAGTATATATAGGGAATCTATGTATAAAAAGCAACACTAATAGATGGATCATTTATGTAGCCTTCTTCTTTTCAAGGCAGGTTTAATGGATGCATGTTCATTCAAACCTTTACCAATATCACCCCTCAAAACGATGATCCAACATGTTTCCCTGTACTCTGTGTATGTCCTAATATCCCCTTGTCTAAGACTGTTGTTAATGGATTCAATGACCCTAAAATTAAAGGTGTGCTCTGTACCGGATTCATTTACATGTTTAGAGAGTGCATTATTTAATAACTTCTTCCTGATATTATACAAGTGTTCTCTAATACGATTGTGTAAGACTCTATTAGTCTTCCCAACGTAGAATGCATGGCAGATATTACATACTGCCAAATACACTATATTAGAGGACATACAATCATGATGACCTAAAAATTTAAAGGATTTACACATATCTGGATGAAAAAAACCCTTCTCAGTACTAATATAGGGACAATAATTGCATGAGCCACATGGCTTAGTAAACCCATAATCCATACAGCCTCTATTCTCTTTCCTGTGACAACAGCCTTTTCAGGTTCTTATGATTCTTATACCTAAAACTAGGGGTTTGACCAACAATATCCACTATGTCACTATCAACCAAGAGAATAGGACAAAATTGCTCAAAAAGTTTCGTAACATACCCAGTGTCACTAACCCTCAGGATTGTGATACTGTAGAGACAGAGAGAGTAAGGCCCTTCTTAAGGAAACCAAGTTCTTACACCCCTCTCAATCATCCACTAGTTGAAGCCTATAGTAAGTTAACTGAAGATGAAATCTTTCAGCTCTAGGACAACAGAACAAGAAATTCTTTGAGATCCTTGAAACAAAATCTAACTTTTAGGGAATGGAAAGCTCTTCTTTCCTTACAAAATAATGATACTTTAACCACTCGGCCAACAGATACAGGGAATAAAATTGTCATTATGGATAGTGATCACTACTCTGCTAGTATGCATGAGATGTTAGAAGACTACACTTTCTATAAGGTAATTTCAGCTTCTGATGTACACAATATTATATCTACGGTTAAGAATGATTTGATTGATATTAGTAGAACTGGTCTTATTTCAAGGGAAATATTTGATTTTCTTAGTGTTAACAACCCGCTAATTCCCATTATTCAAGGACTTCCCAAAATTCATAAAGATTCTTATAGACCACCCATGAGGCCTATAGTAGCAGGGGGTGGTTGGGTTACAGAACCCTTATCTCTGCATGTAGAGAAGTACTTACGCCCTGTGATTAGTTTGGACCCATTTCTTTTAAAGGACTCTAAACAATTTCTAACAGACCTTTATGGTTGTGTGAGCAGTATGACTGATTCACAAAATTTAGCCTTTGTCACAATGGACATTCAATCACTGTTTACCATGATACCCAATGATCTTGGCATTCAATTTATCCATAGATATCTAAGCCTACATAGTGACTATACAAGTGTACAGATAGAGCTGCTATGTTTCTTTTTGGAAACTGTCCTCAACAATAACATCTTTATTTTTGGGAAGAATATTTATTTGCAGAAACATGTTGTAGCTATGGGCACGTCTTGTGCCAATAGCTACGCCAACATGTTCCTTGCTCAATGGGAACATGAGGTTTTATTTACACAGAACAATTTCACAGGGCATGTTCTATTCTACAGACGTTTTGTTGATCTGTTTATTTTATGGCGTGGTTCCTATCTGGAGATTAGTAACTTCTTTGAAGAAGTGAACAACTTGATGACTTGCCTGAAATTTACATTTAAATTTTCTTTTGATTTTATAGATTATCTTGACGTGTACATTCAGAAATTGGATTCGGGTATCATTAACACTGGCGTCCACCGTAAGGCATGTCATAAGAACGCCTTTTTATTTAGGACGAGCATGCATCCTGGCTACATCTTTAGGAATCTAGTTAGAGGGCAGGGTATGAGAGCATCTAGGATGAACTCTTCTGAAATTGTTTTTTCTTCTGAACTTGCTAATGTTGGTGATAATTTGATAGAAAGAGGCTATTCACATGCAGAGTTGGAGAGGCAATGGAATGACCTCACATCTTTGAGGGAAACCAGAGCCAGACCATATTTTGGCCCGAATGAGTTTATATTTACCCCCCTTGTTAATACTGGGACTAGATTTACCAAAGTCCCATTATATTTCTCAAGTGACACTGGGTATGTTACGAAACTTTGAGCAATTTTGGCCTATTCTCTTGGTTGATAGTGACATAGGGGATATTGTTGGTCAAACCCCTAGTTTTAGGTATAAGAATCATAAGAACCTGAAAAGGCTGTTGTGTCACAGGAAAGAGAATAGAGGCTGTATGGATTATGGGTTTACTAAGCCATGTGGCTCATGCAATTATTGTCCCTATATTAGTACTGAGAAGGGTTTTTTCATCCAGATATGTGTAAATCCTTTAAATTTTTAGGTCATCATGATTGTATGTCCTCTAATATAGTGTATTTGGCAGTATGTAATATCTGCCATGCATTCTACGTTGGGAAGACTAATAGAGTCTTACGTGATCGTATTAGAGAACACTTGTATAGTATCAGGAAGAAGTTATTAAATAATGCACTCTCTAAACATGTAAATGAATCAGGTACAGAGCACACCTTTAATTTTAGGGTCATTGAATCCATTAACAACAGTCTTAGACAAGGGGATATTAGGACATGCACAGAGTACAGGGAAACATGTAGGATCATCGTTTTGAGGGGTGATAGGGGTAAAGGTTTGAATGAACTTGCATCCATTAAACCTGCCTTGAAAAGAAGAAGGCTACATAAATGATCCATCTATTAGTGTTGCTTTTTATACATATTTTCCCTATATATACTTCTGTATTTATATATTTTCCCTATATATACTTCTGTATTTATATATATGTGATATTTTATTATTTTTGTAAATTTATCATAGTAGCATAAGTATATGGTTTAATATGCATATTTTTATATGTGGATGCAATATATGAAAAAGTTTTTTTTATATATTCTTGTAGTAATTAAATATAGTGTATATCTACCTTTAAGATGTTCTAGTAGCTAATTGATGTCTTAATTGATTTTTTAATTGACTCAAAGGAAACTATATATACCTTGGTTATTTTGAATGTAGATGTTATTAGGTCTAAAGAAGCTCATAGCGAAAGCGCTCACCTCTTGTTTTACCAAACCTGAGTTTTATTCTGGGCTTTGTGCTCCTGTGTGGATCTTTAAAATCTGTCTAAGTTGGATTGAAGCTGAGTACCATTCTGCCAGATTGTTATTTGGAAGTATCCTTCGTTTGGCTGCTTTACCTGCAACATGGTAGCTCTGTAGTTGGTTTGTGCTATATATTTTTATCTGTATTTTTGTGACTACGGAGCTTTTATCCCCCGGTTTACTGACTATTTTGACTTTTATATTTATATATAAATATATATATATATATATATATATATATATATATATATATATATATATATATATATATATATATATATATATATATACACACACACACACACACACACACATATATATATATATATATATATATATGTATATATATATATATATATATATATATATATATATATATATATATATATGTATATATGTATATATATATATATATATATATATATGTATATATGTATATATATATATATATATGTATATATATATATATATATATATGTATATATGTATATATATATATATATATATATATATATATATGTATATGTGTATATATATATATATATATATATATATATATATATATATATGTATATGTATATATATATATATATATATATATGTATATGTGTATATATATATATATATATATATATATATATATGTATATGTGTATATATATATATATATATATATATATATATATGTATATGTATATATATATATATATATATATATATATATATATATATATATATATATATATATATATATATATATATATATATATATATATATATATATATATATATATATGTATATATATATATATGTATATGTGTATATATATATATATATATATATATATATATATATATATATATATGTATGTATGTATGTATACAAGTTAAAACACAAAAAAAAAACCTCCAAACAAAAGCAAATTCACCAAAAAGGCTTTTAAGCATAGTAAAAGAAAGGAGAGGTATAGTAAGAGAAAAAACAGGGGGCTGGAGGGTGGGTAACCAGGACTGCAACAGTGAATACACTCGAACATCTACATTTATGGTATGTGTAAACAACTGTACTATGTTCTTAGTGTTTCACTGTTGCAGTCATTACATTTGGGTAGAATCCCAAAGCTATGGTTGGGAAGATGGATTTATACAGCATTAGGAGCAGCTATAAGGCCCTGCAGGACAGCAGTGGCAAAGCCAGCTCTGGATTTAGAGAAGAGAGGTAAATGGTAATGTTTGTTGAACATATGAACTGAGCTCCAGGTAGCAGCTTCTAGAATGTTTCTAGTAGAAACCCCTCTGAGAAAGGCTACAGAAGTAGATGCAGCCCTGGTGGAATGACATCTGATTCCCTTGGGGATAGGTTTACCATGGTGCATAGAGCAGAAATGAATATAATGCCTTATACATTTGGAAATGGTCTGCTTTGAAACAGCCTTTCCCTCTGCCCCTGCAGCAAATGCCACCAATAGTTGTTAAAATTATCTTAGAGATTTTGCTCTGTTTAAGTAGAATCTAAGTTGTCTGTGTACATCCAATGAATGCAGAATCCGCTCACCCTTGCTCTATGGATTGGGAAAGAAAGTTGGCAGATGAATGGTCTGATTAAAAGCCACACTGGATACTACCTTAGGCATGAAAGATGGATTGGTCCTGAGAGGCACCCTGTCCGGATGAAAAATAATGAAAGGCTCCACTGCCATAAAAGCCTGTAATTCTGAAATCCTTCTAGCTGAAGTGACTGCTAAAAGGAAAGCAGTTTTCCAGGAGAGAAATTTTAGGTCCGCAGTAGCAGCTGGCTCAAAAGAACGGAGAGTGTTTTTCCAAAACAAAATTGAGGTCCCATGCAGGAGTTGGAGCTCTCCTGGGAGGTCTTAAATTTTTGGCCCCTCTGAGATACTGCTTTAGCAAAACATGAGAAAGAGGGGAGGTTCTGTGTTGTAATGAGCTGAAATGGCTGAGGCATGGATTTTTATGAAAGAACAAGATAGGCCCTTGTGAAGCATCTCAGTTAAATATTGCAGAATATGAGGAATATTGGGCATTGCTGTGCTTATTCCTTGTGATTGGTTCCAGGCACAGAATCTTTTCCATTTGTCAGCATAAGATGTTCTAGTACTAGGCCTTCTAGCCTCCAAAATGACATCCATCACAGGTTTGCTGAGGGATGACAAGGGTGAAATTAATTGATTAGCCATGCTGCAAGATTCAAAGTTTGGAGCTGAGTGTGCAGACTTTGGTACTTCTGCTGAAACAGTAGGTAAGGTGTCTGAGGCAGATGCCACGGAGGAAGGTGTGACACGTTGCGCAGGAGTGGGTACCAGTGTTGGCGAGACCAGTCTGGAGCAATCAGAATCATTTTTGGTTTGTCCTGTCTGACTTTTAGTAGAACTTTGGAGAGCAGAGGCAGAGGGGGAAAGCATAGACGGATAGGTTTTTCCAGCTGAATTAGAGAATCCACTTCCCAAGCTTTTTTGTGACGAATTCTTGTGCAGAATTTGTCCAACTGATAAGTTCTGGGGTGAGGCAAAAATATCTATGTTTGGACTCGCCCATTTGCGTGTCAACATGCTGAAAACTTGTGGTTCCAGTTTCCATTCGTGTGGGTCCATAAGATTTCTGCTTAGTTCGTCTGCCAGAGTATTTAGCTTTCCTGGCAGGAATTGAGCTTATAGTTGTATTTGGTAGGTCAAGGCCGTGTTCCACAATGCCATGGCTAGTCTGCAAAGGGGGTAGGAATGTGTAACCCCCCCGCTTGTTTATATACCACTTAACTGTGGTGTTGTCTGTCTTTATCATTAGTTGTCCTGGATGAAGGTTGTCAGTGCATTCTGTACAGCTAGCATCTCTTTCTGACTGATATGTAGGTGCATTTGATTTGGGCTCCATTTGCCCTGAATGCACTTTATGCCAGATGAGCCCCCCAAGCATAGTCTGATGCGTCTGTAGTCAGGGTTTGGGTGGCAGGGGGTGGAGTGTTGCAAGAAAGACTGATGTAATGGCATCGGCTGCATGTTTTATACAGCTGACAACCTGACGTTATGGAAGAAGGGACAGCAACCGATGCAGGAACCAAGACTTTGTTAATCAGGCCGACTGAGGGCAACCTGCCAGCAGATTTCCCAAATGAAATGACTGCAACAGTGAAAAGTACAGTTGTGTACACTTAACATAAATGTAGATGTTAGAGTGTGTTCACTGCTGCAGTCATTACATTTGGGTAATCTGCTGGCAGGTTGCCCTCAGTCGGCCTGAATTACAAAGTCTTGGGTCCTGTGTCGGTTGCAGTCTTCTCTTCTGTGACGTCAGGGGTATAAAACATGCAGCCGACGCCATTTTCTTTAGGTTTTCTTGCCCCCGATGTCAGGTGCCCCCAAAAAGGTAGCAATATTATATATAAATATATACATGCATCAATATAAACTTTACCTATATCTACAAGCAAATACACCACATAGGTTGCATGGCGGGAGGGTAACCTGGACTGCAACAGTGAATCCACTCGGACATCTGTACTATGTTCGTGTTTCACTGTTGCAGTCATTACATTTGGGTAGAGTCCCAAAGCTATGGTTGGGAGGCTGGAGCTAAACAGCATTAGGTGAGGCTATAAGGCCCTGCAGCACTGCAGTGGCAAAGCCTGCCCTGGACTTAGGATAGAGATGCAAATGGTAATGCTTTGTAAAGGTGTGAACAGAACTCCAAGTAACAGCCTCTAGAATGTCCTTGGTTGGTACTCTTCTGAGAAAGGCTGCTGAAGTAGCTGCAGCTCTGGTGGAGTGAGACATAATATCCTTGGGCAAAGGTTTGGCATGGTGTAAGTAGCAGAAACGGATGCAGTGCCTTATCCACTTTGAAACTGTCTGCTTTGAAATAGCCTTTCCTTCTGATCCTGCAGCATATGACACTAGTAATTGCTCAGTTTTTCTTAGAGCTTTAGTCCTGCTCAAGGAGAATCTTAAGTTGTCTGTGCATGTCCAAGGAATGCAGAATTCTCTCCCCTTTGTTCTGCGGATTTGGATAAAAGGTTGGCAGATGAATACTTTCGTTAAGAGCCACAATGGAAACAACCTTAGGCATAAAAGTAAGTTTTGTCCTCAGAGACACTTTGGGTGAAATATGATAAAAGGCTCTACAGCCATGAGGGCCTGTAGCTCTGAAACTCTTCCTGCTGAAGTAACTGCTAGTAGCAGAGCTGTCTTCCATGATAAGAACTTTATATCAGCGGTAGCAGCTGGTTCAAATGGAGGCAGGGTGAGCTTTTCCAACACAAAATTAAGGTCCCATGCAGGTAATGGTGATCTTCTAGGAGGCCTTAAGTTTTTGGCTCCTCTAAGATACTGCTTTAGTAAAGGAAGAGAAAAGACTGGTGGCTCTGTATTGTAATGCGCCGAAATGGCAGAGGCATGGATTTTGATTGATGAGAAGAATAGGCCCTTGTCAGGCATCTCAGTTAAGTATTGTAATATCTGAGGAATATGTGGTTCTGCTGTATCAGTTCCTTGTGCTGGATTTCAAGCACAGAATCTCTTCCATTTGTCAGCATAAGATTTTATAGTACTAGGCCTTCTAGCTTCCAAAATTATATCCATCACAGCTTTACTGAGAGGTGTCGTTTGTATGATTACAGGACTAGCCATACTGCCAGGTTCAGAGTTTGTAGTCGATGGTGCAAGATCAGATTGTTTTGCTGGGACAGTAGTTGTCGTTTTTGTGGCAAGGTCCAAGCTGGGTATTGAGAAGTTCCTTAGGATTGGGTACCAGTATTGGCGGGGCCAGTCCAAGGCAATTAATATCTTTGGCTTCTCTTGTCTGACTTTTAGGGGGACCTTGGGTAGAAGAGTCAGAGGGAGGAAGAAAGGCGTAAAAATGATAGTTTCTTCCAACTGAAGGATAGGGCGTCCACTTTCCACGTTTGTCTGTAATAAGTGCTTGTGCAGAATCTTTCCAGTTGATAATTTTGAGGAGAGGCAAATGGATCTATGTCTGGGCTCCGCCATTTCTCTGTTGTCATGCTGAAGACTTGTGGATTTAGTTTCCATTCATGAGGATCCATAAGGTTTCTGCTTAAATCATCTGGCAGAGTGTTTTGTTTTCCTGACAGGAACTAAGCTTAAAGACTTATTTGGTAGGTTAAAGCTGTGTCCCACAGTGCCATGGCTAATCTGCAAAGGGGGTATGAGTGTGTTCCCCCTTGCTTGTTTATATACCACATGACTGTGGTGTTGTCAGTCTTTATCAGTAGTCGTCCTGGATGAAATAAGTCCTTGAGGGCTGTTAGGGCATTTTGAACAGCTAGCATCTCTTTCTGGTTGATATGCAGATGCATTTGATTTGGTGCCCATATGCCCTGAATGCATATTCCTGCCATATGGGCCCCCCCAGGCATAATCTGATGCGTCTGTTAAGGTTTGGCTGGTAGGGGGTAGAATGAAGGGCCATCCTATGTTTTGATGACAGGCCTTTGCCCACCATAGAAACTCTTGATGCAGGCAGGGTATGAGCGGAATCAATGTTTCCAGACTGTGTAAATATTGACTCCATAAACTTTTTAGGTACTACTGAAGTTTCTTCATATGCAGTCTTGCATATGCAATTAGTAGGATGCAAGATGCCACGAAGCCCAGAGCCTGCAGAATTTGTCTTGCAGAAGACTGGGTTTTTGTTGCCATCAGTTTGAAGAAAGTAGACAGTTGCCCTTGTCTGTCTGGCGTGAGGTAAGCCACCTAGGCAGTTGTATTCAAGCTTGCACCCAGGAATGTTATTTTTGAGAGGGTACCAGTTGTGATTTCTTTTCGTTTGTGTACCCTAGGCTTGTTAAAAGCCTTTTCACAAATGCCAGGTGTCGTAGAAGAGCTGGCCTTGTTCTCTGCTTGAATGAGGCAGTCGTCCAAGTAAGGATATACTTCGTCTGCAAAATGCAATTACTGGTACCAGGCACTTTGTAAAGACCCTGGGTGCAAGCAGATAAGCCAAAGGGAAGTGCAGAGAATTGGTAATGCATTAAGCCAGCCTTGAATCTGACGTATCTTCTGCACGACTGTCTTATTGGGACATGCAGGAATGCCTCTTTTAGGTCTAAAGTCACCAGCCAAGCATTCTTTTCCAGCATGGGAAGAAGCTGCTGCAAAGTGAGCATTTTGAATTTTGGAATGTCCAGATGTGTTCAAAATCGATAAATCCAGTATTGGCCGCCAGGCCTTGTCCTTTCTGGGTACCAGGAACAGTCTTGAGTAAAAACCTTGTCCTTTTTCCTATTCTGGAACTGTCTGAATGGCCCCCATATCCATGAGGGACGTAATCTGTTTCTGTACCTCTGCCCATTGCTTTTTGGCAGATCTGGCCAACCATTTGTCTTTGGCAGAGTGTGGAAATGGAATCTGTATCCCTGTGATACGATGTTTAGTACCCACGTTTCCTGGGTTATTAACTACCAATTCTGAGCAAAAAGTGCTAATTCTCCCCCTATGGGTGCTGCCAAAAGATAAGTGCTTAGTGCAGGCAGAGGGAAGTCATTGGGATTGCTTTCTGTAGATTTGCGCTTTATCTCCTCCAGATTTGGAGGTGGATGCGCCCCATTGCTTTGACCTGCATGAGTCTTGAGCCTGGTACCTGGAACCCTTAGGGCGTCTGGATTTACCCCTTTGAGCTCTGTCTGACACCGGAAAGGACCAATTTTTTGTAGGCCAGTGTCTACTGAATCTTGGTGGCTGCACTTGTAAGAAATCTAACAGTTTGCATGGACTTAGCTTTGTCTTCCATTTTCTTTAAAACCTCTTCTGCCTTAATACCAAACAGAGAATCATGCTGTAAAGGTGCATCTAGCAATTTAGCTTTAACATGATCAGGCAAATTTTGGTCCTTTAACCAGGCATGCCTCCTAATCACAGATCCAGTAACTGCGGCCCTACAGGAGGCCTCTAAAGAATCAAAACGACATTGCAACGTATGCTTTCCAACTTGTTCAGCAGCATGCAATAATTCCTGCAATTCTTTATCTTCTGCACATTCTGAAATCATCATTTTCTGTTTCAGCAATCCCATAACATGTTGTTGGTACTTAAGCATATGAAATTGACAATTTAAGGCACGGAATGCCAGGATGCGGATGTATAAACCTTTTTTCCCCCATCTGTCCAGTGCCCTAGAATCTCTGTCAGAGGGGGGTAGGGTTTTTGCTGTTGAGGCCTTAACTCCCTTTGGACCCTGTGAAATAGTTTCAGGATCAGCAGCAGGGTTTCTAAATAAAAATTTATGTGCGTCAGGGACTCTGTCAGGCTTACTGGGAGCCGGAGGTAAAGAGTCAGGGGTCAAGCTTGACTCCGAAAACACATCATCCACAACGTCTAAAGGCTTGTGCTGAGGGAGAAGGAAATCCCTGAGCCTCTTTTTTGATTCTAAGTCTTGACTCTCCCAGTGAAAATGCTCCTTCAAAGTATGCAAGGTTTCTCCAAATGAATAATCCTCAGGAGGAAATGCAGATAGAATAGACTACTCAGTATCAGAATCATCATAAGGAGGTATACATAAATTCCTGATCAGAAGAGGAATTAGAAGAAATAGAAACCTGATCTGAAGACTCAATCAGTGTCTTGCCTAGGCCTCTTATCTGGAGGGGGATGGGTACCCCTGATCAAGGTATTGAGGTCTTCAGCCATTTTGATCATCTGTTTTTTTAGGCATAGAGGCCTGTGCACGTGGCTCATGCGTTGTTTTGTTAGGTTTAGAAGATGCTTTTGTCTTTGGTTTTGCAGCTGTCGTTGATTTGATGTACAAATGTTGAGGTCTGAATACACCCTCAGAAGCCGGTGCCTGCTTAGCGGCTCTGGACCCATCCGAGGGAGATACATCCGTTGGTCCAATACCTCGAGTATCTTGTTGCATGCCAGAAGCCGCATGGGTGTTGGTAGAGGTCTGCGTCTCAAGGTAGCAAGTATAAGGGGCCACGAAGGCACCTCACTGAGTACCGGTGCTTGGCTTAGGAGAAGCTTTGTCGGTTTTGGATCTCGACTGCCTTTCGCTGTCCTTTTTTTGTGTTTTTTTATGTACTCCGATAGTCGGATTGCTATCCGACGACATTTCTGGGTAGTTAAATCCGTTTCCAAAATACTTTGAAGCAAAAATATACCGAAGCTTAATAGTGCGTTGGTTAAATCTAGCACAAAACCGACAGCCAGGCATGTTGTAATCAGGGCCTAGGCAAGGAATACAGTATAAATGGAAATCCTTCTTAGGTACTTGCTTCCCACAAGTAATAAAATTATTAACTTTTTCTGACATCGGTAAAAAGCAAGAAAAAAGTTTCCCCAATGGGGTACTTAGCTTTAGTGAAGACTTCGGTTCTGAAACTCAAACTCGAATATTTCAGTAGTCGTCCAACCGGCACTTGTGAAATGCTTCTGCTTCTGGCACCACGCGGCAAGAAAAGGCTAAAGAAAATGGCATCGGCTGCATGTGTTATACCCCTGACATCACAGAAGAGAAGACAGCAACTGACGCAGGACCCAAGACTTTGGAATTCAGGCCGACTGAGGGCAACCTGCCAGCAGATTACCCAAATGTAACAACTGCAACAGTGAAACACGAATAACATCATGAAGAACATCCGTAATGGTCTGTCAACGTCCAATTGATGAAATCTGTATTCTGCTGCATTGAGATGATTAGGAAAAAAACACCGGAAGCTCTATAGTTTGGTTCAAGTTACTATGAAAACTAACTTTAGGGACAAAAGATGGATTTCTGCAAAGAGATACTCTATCTTTGTGGAAAATCAAACAAGAGGGCATGATAGACAGTGCTTGTAACTCTGATACTAGTCTAGCACATGTGATGGCCACCAGAAAAAGTCTTCCAGGACAGGAACTTCAAGGAATATGAATGAGCACGTTCAAAGGGTGGAGACGTTAATGTGGTTAGGACAGAGTTTAGATCCCCTGAAGCTACCGGTTCCAGAAAGGGAGGTCTCAGAAAAATAACATCTTTATGAAAGGGTTTGCACAATCTGTGTGAAATCAGATTAGACTCATGTTGACCCAAATGAAAATTTGATATTGCTGCCAACTGAACTCTAATTGTGGCAGCAGCAGAACCCTGGTGAAAAAGTTAAGACAGAAATTCTAAAACCAGTGGAATGGATGCAGTGTAAGGGTCAACATTCCTTTCCTCAGCCCAGATAGAAAACCTTCTCCATTTGCTGGTGTATAACTTTTTAGTGGAGGGTTTTGTGAGATGTGTGAATGTGGGTCACATCGGGTGAAAAATCATGAAGCCTGACTAGGAATGGAAGTGGAGCAGCAAAGCTGTCAAACTAAGGATGTGGAGGCTGGGGTGAAGAGAGCCTGACATGTACTTCAAGAGATCTGGCACTGGGTCCAGAGTCCATGGATCGTCCAGTAGATGAGGTCCAAGGAAAGGGGAACCAAACCTGACGAGGCCAGTAAGGAGTGATGAGAATCAATGCTTCCCAACAGTTTCGTTATCTGAATCACCTTGGATATGAGAGGAAAGGGGGAGAAAGCATAAAGGAGACCCGGGGGCCAATCATGAACAAGTGTCTCTCGGTGACTCCCCCAGAGGGGGGATAAGGGAAAAGTAGCTGCTGCATTTGGAGTTGACTGGCGAAAAGATCGCAGCAAGGCTGCCCCATTTGTGAAAAATCTGTTCCACTATTTCCCTGCTTCAGAGGCCACTCATGAGACAAAGACTGCCTGGCTGAGCTCATCGGCTATCAAGTTGGTTGTCCCTGGGATGTGCGTTGCCACTAGAAAGTGCTGGGAAGATATCGCCCATTTCCAAAGACGAATAGCCTCTTGACAAAGGGGGTAAATATCTGGCTCCGCCTTGTTTGTTGAGATACAATACTACTGACATGTCTGATTGTATTTCTTTCGTCCCAAAAGGAAGAAAGTCATGGAGTGCTTGCAACACCAGAAGCACTGCCCTCATCTGTAAAACACTGATATGCAGATGAGCCTCGTGATTTTGCCATGCGCCTTGGACAGTCCTGCCTAGATAATGCACTCCCCACCCTGTGATGCATCCGTGGTAACAGTAGCAACAGGTTGGCAAGGAAGGAATGGGGTGCCTGTCATTAGTTGGTTGGGTTGGATCCACCAACGGAGGTCCTTTTTGCAGGATGCTGTCAAAATAATGTGGTGGGATAGAGGCAGTTGTTGAAAGTACAACTGGGATGATAGGAGCCACTGAAGAATCCGCATGTGCAATCTGGCAAGAAGGACTAGCAATATGAAGACCATGGTCCCCAAGAGTTTCAACACTGTCTTTGCCTTGACTTTCTGGAGGGGAAGACGATGAAGGACTTGTTGTATGAGGTTCTGCGCTCTTTCTGCTGGAAGACGAGCTAAAGTACAGTTTTGTACCTACCATAAATGTAGATGTTCGAGTGCTAATACAGCTGCAGTCATAACAGATGGGTTCTCCTGCTGTCAGGGGGGTCCTCGGTCGGCCGAATTCCAAAGTCTAGGTCCGGCGTCGGTTGTCGTTGCTTCTTCTCTGACGTCAGTGCGACAGGGGGTATAAAAGAACCAGCAGACGCCATGTTCTTCAGTTTTTCTTGCCCCAGATGTCAGGTGCCCCCAGAAGGAAGGCAATACATAAAATTATGAAGGAATGCAATGCAATATAATCAAAAAACAGTAGTTGCAAGCAAATACACCATAAAAGAATACCCCTAGAGGGGAAGGAGGGAGGGAAACCTGGACTGCAGCTGTATTAGCACTCGAACATCTACATTTATGGTAGGTACAAAACTGTACTATGTTCATCGTGCATACAGCTGCAGTCATAACAGATGGGTAGAATCCCAAAGCTAAGAAAGGGGTGGTAGGCACTAGGTGGAACTAGGAGGAGCCAAAATGCCCTGCAAGACTGCAGTGGCAAAGCCTGCTCTAGATTTGGAGTATAATGGTAGGTTGTAGTGTTTGGAGAAGGTATGCACAGAACTTCAAGTGGCTGCTTCCAAGATATCCTTGGTAGGAACTCCTCTGAGGAAGGCTGCAGAGGTGGCTGTGGCCCTGGTTGAGTGAGTTCTAATGCCTGAAGGAACAGTTTTGCCATGAAAGGAATAGCAAAAGCGCATGCAGTGGGCTATCCATTTTGAGATTGTCTGCTTGGAAATTGGCTTTCCTCGAGCTCCTACCGCATAAGCCACAAAAAGCTGATCTGATTTTCTGAAAGGCTTTGTTCTGTCCAAATAATAACGCAGTTGCCTGTGGATGTCCAAGGAATGTATTAATCTCTCCCCTTTGTTTTGAGGATTGGGATAAAAAATTTGTAAACGTATGGCCTGATTTAAAGCTACCCTGGATACCACTTTAGGCATAAAGGAACGGTTGGTTCGTAATGAAACTCTGTCCTGATGGAAGATGAAGAAAGGCTGGACAGCCATGAGGGCCTGTAGTTCTGAAACTCTACGAGCTGAAGTGATAGCCAGAAGGAAAGCTGTTTTCCAGGACAAATATTGCAAATCTGATGAAGCAGCTGGCTCAAAAGGAGGCAAAGTCAGTTTTTCCAGAATGAAATTTAGATCCCAAGCAGGTATTGGTTGTTTCCTTGGAGGTCTTAAATTCTTAGCCCCTCTGAGGAACTGTCTTAAAAGAGGGTGAGAGAATAAAGGAGGATCAGTGTTGTATTCTACAGAAATGGCTGAGGCATGGATTTTGATGGAGGAGAACGAAAGTCCACTGCTTAGTAGTTCAGCCAAATATTGTAGTATTTGAGGTAAATTCAGTTTTCCAGGGTTCTGGCCCTTTTTCTCATTCCAGACACAAAAACGTTTCCATTTAGCGGAGTAAGCTTTTCTAGTTGATGGCCTTCTGGCCTCCAAAATGACATCCTGCACCTCCTTGGAGAGTAGGGCCTGCTGTGATGCTAAGGAATCTTCCATGCGGCTAGACTGAGTGTTTTTAGCTGACCGTGAAGAGTTTTGAAGCTGTGCTGAGTCAGAAGAGGAGGCATTAGAGGCAGGGTCCATGGAGGGGAATGAGTCAGGCTCCTCAGGAGTGGGTACCAGTGTTGCCTTGGCCAGTCCGGAGCAATGAGGATCATCTTTGGTCTGTCTGCTCTGGTCTTCAATAGGACCGTGGGCAGCAGAGGAAGAGGCGGGAAGGCATAAACTGTCATTGATGTCCAGCTGAAAGAGAGCGTCCACTCTCCAGGCCTTTGGGTGGAAGGTCCTCGAGCAGAATTTTGTCAATTGATGATTTTTGTGGGAGGCAAAGAGATCTATGTCTGGCCTTCCCCATTCTTGGATTATTTCTGTAAGAACTTTTGGATGCAACATCCATTCGTGTGGATCTGTCATATTCCTGCTTAGGTTGTCTGCCAGCGTGTTTTCGTTGCCTGGCAAGTACTGTGCTTGTAGTTCCATTTGTAAGTCCATGGCCGTGTTCCAAAGTGATATGGCCAGTCTGCATAGCGGATAGGAATGTGTTCCTCCCTGCTTGTTTATGTACCACATAACTGTGGTGTTGTCCGTTCTTATCAATAGTTGCCCTGGTTGTAGAAGGTCCTTGAAAGCTACAATAGCATTTATTACTGCTAGCATTTTTTTTGATTGATGTGAAGGTGTTTTTCTTTTTGGGACCATTTGCCCTGAATGCACTGGTCTATCATGTGCGCTCCCCAGGCGTAGTCCGAAGCGTCTGTTGTGCGACTTGTTTTGCTTGAGGCTTGCTGAATGGAAGACCTGTGTTTGCTTGACATGCTTGAGCCCACCACAGAAATTCCTTTTGCAGACATGGAAGTAGTGGTATTATTGTTTCCAAACTGTGGCTGTGTTGAGACCATATGTTTTTCAGGTACCATTGTAGTTTTCTCATATGCAGCTTTGCACATGGGATTAGCAAGATGCAAGATGCCATGAATCCCAGAGCCTGCAGGATTTTCCTTGCATTCAGCCTGGTGCAATTTGCCATTGTTTTGAAGTATTGAATTAGTTGCCCCTGCTTCTCTGGCGTGAGGTAGGCCATCTGGGTGTTTGTGTCCAAATTGGCACCCAGGAAAATTATATTTCGACAGGGTATTAGCCTTGATTTCTCTTTGATGACTGTGTATCCCAGAGAGTTTAATAACATTATTACATAAGCCAGATGTTTCAGAAGAATGTGTTTGCTGTCCGCTTGGATCAGGCAGTCGTCCAAATAAGGGTGTATTTGTATCCCTTCAAGTCTGCAGTAGGCAATTACTGATGCCAGGCATTTCGTGAATACTCTGGGCGCAGTAGATAAGCCAAAGGGCAATGCAGAGAACTGATAATGGGTTGAACCTGCAAGAAATCTGAGGTATCTTCTGCAATTCTGTCTAATTGGGACATGCAGGTATGCCTCCTTGAGGTCCAGTATTACCAGCCAAGACTCCTTGCCCAGCATGGGAAGAAGTTGCTGTAGAGTGAGCATCTTGAATTTTGGTACGAGTAGGAATGTGTTTAGGATGGAAAAATACAAAATAAGTCTCCAATCTTTTCCCTTCCTTGGCATCAGAAATAGCCTGGAATAAAAACCTTGACCTTGTTCATGTGTAGGTACCTCTTGAATAGCTTTCATGTTTATAAGATCTGAAATTTTCTTTTGTGCCTCTGCCCTTTGATTGTGTGGCAGTTTTGGCATGCCTCTCATTTTTGGAAGGGTATAAAAGTGGAATTTGTAGCCTCTGTTTATAATGTCCAGGATCCATTTGTCCTTTGTGACAACATGCCAATTTTTTGAGAATAGTGCCAGCTTTCCTCCTAAGGGGGCTGCCATTTGAGACCTGGTTGGCCTGTAAAGGGGAAAGTCATTGGGTTTGCTTTCTGAAAGATTGTGAGTTGTCCTCACCACCTCTTGGTGTATGACCTTGCCATTGTCTGCCTCTGTACGATTCTTGTGGTTGTCCTCTGCCCCTCGGGCGTCTGTATCTGCCTCTTTGGGGTCGGTCTGTGGCAGGAAAGGACCAGTTCTTGGAAGGCCAATTTCTACTAAAACGTGGTGGTTGAACCTGCAGAAATTCTTTCACAGTTTGCATTGATTTAGCTTTTTCCTCCATTTTCCATAATACTTCCTCAGCATTTGCCCCAAATAGTACATCCTTTTGAAGAGGGGCATCTAGTAATTTAGCTTAGACACGATCAGGCAAGGTTTGTTCCTTGAGCCAAGCATGCCTGCGTATGACTGAGCCTGTAACAGCAGCTCTACATGAGGCCTCTAGAGCATCAAAACCACATTGCAAGGTATGTTTACCCACTTGTTCTGCACTATCCATCAAATCCTGTAACTCCTTCAAGTCTGGTTGTTCAAGTTGTGACATATTTTTCAATTGAGATAACAGAAACTGTTGGTATTTTAGCATATGAAACTGACAGTTTAAGGCCCTCATGGTTAAGGTAGCCGAGGTATATACCTTTTTTCCCCACCTTTCTAAGGATCTGGAATCTCTCTCGGAAGGCAATGGATTTTTGGCAATGGAAGCCTTAACTCCCTTGGGTCCCTGTGAGATGGTTTCTAGGTCAGCAGCATGGCTTTTGTAAAGAAATTGGTGAGAGTCAGGAACCCTGTAGTACCTGTCAGGCTTAACTGGAGCTGGAGGTAGAGAGTCTGGGTTAAGGAAGGCCTCCGAGTAAACATCTAGGATGTCCAATACAGGAGGTATAGCCAGAGGCCTGTGCTGGGGTAACAAAAGAAATTCCCTGAGCCTTTTCTTGGAATCTGAATAATCCTGGCCTTCCCAGTGTAAGTGTTCCCTTAAGGTATGCAAAGTTTCCCCAAATGAGAAATCCTCAGGGGGGGGGGTACAGAAGGAATAGACTCCTCTGCATCAGAGTCTTCAAAAGGGGAGTAAGCATGTTCCTGATCATCAGAGTGTTCTGAAATAATGGATCCCTGATCAGAGGAGGGGGAATCTTCCTCCACTCTGGGCCTTTTGTCCGGAGGTGGCTGAGAACCTCTGACTAGAGTAATTAAATCCTCAGCCATTTTAAGCATCTGTCTCTTAGGCATGGGGCCTGGAGATGGGCCCTGTGTAACTGGTCTCTTAGGGTGCATGGTTGCTTTAGACTTGGTGAAAGCCTTGATGGAGAAAGAAGAGGAAGGTCTGAAGACACCTTGAGTGGAGGTGGACCTGTCCACATTCTGTGTTTCAACGCCAAGAGTGGCTTCGGTATCTGTAGTCGGGGTGTGGGCCGAGGAGCCTGCGACCTCGGGTACAAGAGACACCACCAAAGATGTGTCGTTGGTAGTCAGGGGCTGCGTAGGCGCCTCACTGAGAACCGGACCACGTGTTGTCGGCTTTGGCGTGGTGTCGGTAGAGGCCGAGGACCTCGAGTGTCGGTCCTTGTCTTTGCGTTTTTTTAGACAAAACCGGTGTCGGAGTATCCGACGACATGGTATAGTTATAAATGCTTTCCCAAAAAAATGCTGGGCGAACTCCGCCCGATGCTTAATAGTGCGTTTGTTGAATGTAGCACAACAGTGACAGACCGAGACGTCGTGGTCTGGGCCTAAACAAGGTATACAGAGGGAATGGAAATCCCTATGCGGTATTTGCTTCCCACAAGAAATACAATTATTAACTTTGTCTGACATCGGTCTGAGGCAAGAAAAGTTTCCCCAACGGGGTACTTAGCTTTTAAGAAGACTTCGGTTTTCCAAATTTTTCGTAATTTCAGGAGCTGGCCGACCGGCACTTGCGAACTGCTTCTGCTTCGGGCGCCGCGCGGCAAGAAAGACTGAAGAACATGGCGTCGGCTGGTTCTTTTATACCCCTGTCGCACTGACATCAGGGAAGAAGCGACGACAACCGACGCCAGACCTAGACTTTGGAATTCGGCCGACCGAGGACCCGCCTGACGGCAGGAGAACCTATCTGTTATGACTGCAGCTGTATGCATGATGAACATCATGATGACTGTATTTCTGCGCATATTGTTTGTTTGTGTCTTTCAGCTTTTCCCGGTTAGGGGTCGCCACAGCGGACCTCCGGTCCGCTAAATGATTGGTAGTGGATTTTTACATACCGGGTTACCAATCCTGACGCACAACCTTCAAAGAAGGCACGCCCCATTCATGTAGGTCTCCACACAGGAGACGCTCTAGTTGAGAATCGAACGGGATGTCTTGCTATGAGGCGACAACGATACCGCAGTACTTCTGCGCCTATAAAAGTCACAAATTGAGAGGGCGATAAGGCAGACTTTTCCCAATTTATAGTAATCCCCAACTGGGCACAAAGTTGGATGGTGAAATCTCTGGTTTGAGGAAGTAGATTCCTGGTGGAGGCGGTCAAGAGCCAGTCGTCCAGGTACAGAAACACTTGGAATCCTAGACGTCTCAGGTGAGCTGTCACTACTGCCATACACTTGGTGAACACCCCCTGGGGGCTGTGGTGAGACCAAAGGGCAGAACACGACAATGGTAGTGACTGGCTCCCAGCCAGAAGCGTAGATGGCTCTTCAACACTCTGTCCATTTTTATGTGGTAGTACGCATCTTGGAGGTCTACTGAGCAAATCCAAGTCTCTTTCCCTAATAGGGGAAGTATAGTCTTCATTGTCGCCATCCTTTACGAATTAATTTAATTTGCTGAGGTCTAAAATGGGCCTCCAGTCCCCCTGTACGTTTTGGCACTAAAAATAATCTGGAGTAACTTCCAAATCCTACCTGGTCTGCAGGGACAGTTTGGTTGACTTGGTTTGCCAGCAACTTGTTCACTTCTACAGTTGCCTGATCCTTGTGATTGGGTGGAACATCCGGGGATCCTCTTGGGAACATGAGGTGGAAAACAAAAGGGTATGGAATAACCTCTGGTGATGCTTAGTCAGGTTTCTGGATACAAAGAAATCAAACCGACTGGCTCCAGAGAAGCACAGCCGGGCTCCACATCACGAGCGCTGATAGGGTCGGCCTCGAAATGAATCGCAGCCTCCCTGGTTTTGCAGTCAGCCCCTGTCTCTATGGTGACATCTACCATTTGCTCCTCCTCCTCTGCCTCTGAAGGAGGAGTCACCCTGTGCATTCGGGGAAAAAGCTCTGGGACTTCTTGAACCACATATTACCACCTTCTCTGACCCTTGGGGTATGGTCTAAAGGGGACGATAAAATGTACTCCCACGGCAGACAGCGTTTTCCCTTCTTGCTCGCACCTGGTGAGGTGAGTCTTTTACCTTTGGTCCAAACAAGGAAGAACCACAGGGGGCATTGGTAACAGCTCTGCAAAATTACTCAAGCGCATCCAGGAGTGCTTCCTAAGGGAAACTCCTGAATCTGCTGCCCTGCTTGCTCCTTCTGCTGCATAAGAAATCAGTCTCATGAAGGAGTTAACAATGGAATTCAAGGTGGACAGCTGAGCAGACACCTTTATCAGGGACTCCCTTCAGTAGATGTACCATGTAGTCTCTCTCCCAACTCCTTAAGGAGATCTCTCTGAAACCTTGTACAATGTGTTAGGTAGTTCAGTGATCTGAGAGTGAATGCAGCTGACGAAAAGATATGTTTCCCGTATTTATCCATCGTTTGAGATGCCTTGTTCGGCGAATGAACAAGTCTCTGCTAGTTCCTTCTTAGTGGCCACTGCCACCACCATGGCATGTACAGGAACACTCTTGGACAAAAATTCCTTCTCCTTGGGGGCTGACAAAAATTTACTAGGTCTCCTGGGGACTGGCTCCATGGCATCAAGAGTCTCCCACACTTTTCGACTAACAAGGTCTACAAGTTCGTCAAAAGGTGGAGACACCCAAGAGGCTGAATGTCGAGACCCGAAATCCTTCAGGTACACAGACTCCACTTCAGAAGGGTAACAGTGGGCTAGCCGCACCTCTGCTTAAGGATCTCTAAGATGTCTACGAAGGAGACATCAGAGGACGACTTGGGGGACCCGTCTGACTCCTCGAGGTCGGTGTCAGAGGTAAGAGACTCATCCTCCTGGGAGTCTACATGCTTCCTCTTGCATGTCCTCTTCTGAAGGGCTCCTCAGAAGGACATTCCATGGAGGTCTCGGAAGAGTGGGGGCCTCCAGCCGAGGGCTCCTGAGGCTGCGGGTCTCTGTTGTCAAGAGAGGGAGTAGGTGATGAGAT
The DNA here is from genome assembly GCF_019279795.1 of Protopterus annectens. Lineage (NCBI taxonomy): Eukaryota > Metazoa > Chordata > Ceratodontiformes > Protopteridae > Protopterus > Protopterus annectens. The sequence continues at coordinate 19,002,032 of NC_056743.1, forward strand.
GGAGGTCGGTACCCCTGGGTGGAGCTGATGAGTGGGACAGTACACTCCGCATCATCTCAAAGGCAAAACTCTCTGGCTCCGAATACCTCCTCGGTTCCGAGGAGGCAGAGGAAGTAATCAGCTCCAAGACACAGGGTCCGAGCTCACCCTAGCCAACGCACAGAGTGAAGCTCAGAACCGAAGAGGTCCGTGTCCAAGTGTCCTGTCAGGGCCGACTGGAGAGCTTCGGCTCCAACACAACCCAGACAGCACCAAAGGTGTCGAAGCAGAACTCTGCTCCAAGACAGCCTCGGGGGAAGCTGGAACCGAGGGTTTTACAACCAGCAGTACCGAACACTCCGGCTCTGAAAGCCCAGCATGGCTCAGAGGAGGAACCACAGTAGGGGAAATGGACTCAAGTGGTTCCGGGACCAACTGGGTCGGAGCCAACAACATTTTTGGCAAGGCAGACTACTTCAGGCGTCTCAGCACTACTTTTGCCACATCTATGGATAGGCTCCTGGAAAATCCAGAAGACAGTGTGGGAGACCTGGACCTGTGTATGATAGGGGACCTTAAAGTTGGGAAGACCTGCAATGGCTCTCTAGACCGGCTCCGATGTTAGCTATCAGTAGTCGGCTGCAAAATGCATGGGGCTGACACTGGAGTCATAATATCAAAGGGCCTCGATCGGTTCCAAGATTAGTGGAGCCGAGGAGGGAAAGTCTTGTCTGGTTTTGAAAGTTTAGAAGGTGTTGCTGAAGCACCAGATGGTGCTGGGGAATTCCTCTTGGAAGGTTTAGCCTTTTCTTTTTAAGATGCATGAGATTTGGAGGAAGACGACGAACTGGCCAAGTCTTCCTTTAAAGAAGACTTAATGAGACGTTTTAATGCAAGTGTGTTCTTCCACTCCTGTAAGACCCTGGCATGGAAAGAATGGCAAAACAAACAGGTTTCTTGCAGATGGATGGCTCCGAGGCAATACACACGGTTACTATGGCCATTGGTAATGGACATTTTCTGAGAGCATTTAACACGTTTCTTAAACTCAGAGGGTTTATGATCTTTTGCCTCTTTAGACATGGTACTGAGATGCAGCAAAAATGACACAACCTCTAACTTAAACGGGCCTAGCCCTTACTGCACTAACAGTCACACCACCACGAGGACTAGGTTCTTAAACTGAAAAGGGCCTAGCCCTGGCAGAGAGAGATTAAACTAGGTCCTCTAACTTAAACGGGCCTAGAAATTAAAGACTAAACGTCAGAAACTACCAAATATACTGCACACACAAACACACACACAAGTATAAGCCAGAAAATGTCCAACTGTCTGAAAGTATTCAAATTCTACGACGTAGAGCAAAAAGGGTCGGAAATATCTAAGAACCCTCATCAACTAAATAGCTAAATATCTGACTAAAATCTAGGTGGAAATAGGCCTCAGATGAGAGGGATTAGCCCAATGGGGTTCATAAGTCTCAGTCTCTGCTGTCTTGAGGAATGGGTGGTGCTGAGACAGTAGCCAGTGCCTTGGGGGGATGAGAACCGGTATCCATCTGTGGTGCTGAATGGTTAGACAACATGCTCCTCACCAGCTCAAAGATGGATCCCGCTGGCTCTGAAAACTCTCTCGGTTCCGAGGAGACTGAGGAAGGCAATGGAGGCAACGAGATCGGACCCGAGGCTGATGTGGGAGCCGAGCTAACCCAAGCCGATGCTCCGAGGGGTAGGCTCGGACCAAGGAGCATCAGGGCAGAGAATGCCCCCCCAAGTGTCGACCAGGGAACCTCGGCTCACAGACTCACCGAACGGAATCAATAGAGTCGGAGCAGATGTCGGCTCCATGAACACCTAAGGGTGTCCTGGAACTGACAAGTCCACATTAAGTGGTACCGAACACTCAGACTCCGAAGGACCACCTTGGCTCGGAGGAGAAACAATGGGCACAGTAGACTCTGAAACCAAATGGGTGGGACCTGAGAATAATTTCGTCAGCGGCAGCGACTTGAAGAGTCTACGCACCACCCATTCCACGTCTTCATCCGATATGCTTTTTGTAGACCTGGAAGATAGGGAAGGAGATCGAGACCTATGGAGAATTGGCGATCTCAAGGTCAGAGAAACTGGCGAAATTTCAATGGACCGGTTCCGAGTGGAGGTATCGGCTTTGGAGCTGAAGTACCAGGCCTATCAACCAAAAGGACTTCCGACAGCTCCGATGACTGTGAAGCCGAGGAAGTAGTGGCCTTTGAAATTTTTGGGAGTTTAACTGGCGGCTCCGACTGTAGCTGGGGATTGTCTTATGAGATTTATCCTTTTTTGAAGGAGATTAAGAGGAGGAAGAGCTATGAATGGCTTCCTCAAAAGAAGGCTTTAAGAGCCCTTTTAGAATCAACTTGTTTCTTCTTTCCTGCAGAACTCTAGTACTAAAAGAATGACAGAAGGTGCAGTCTTCTTGGAGATGAATGGCACCAAGGCAATAAACACAAACATGTTCATCTGTGATTGACATTTTTTGCAAGCACTTTTGACATTTTTTAAAGCCCGAAGGCTTATGTTCTCTCTCTGTCTGGTCTTTAGACTTTTTCTAATAAAGATCTTAAAGGCGACAGCAAGACCACAACAGCAAATACTTATTAGCCAACAGTAAAAGCTAACTATAGGTTAACTACAGGACAACACAAGGAGCAACAACCAGAGAAAGAACAATAAAACCTCTAACTAAAATGGTTCCATTTTCACACAAAATAAAAAGAGTACAAGCCCTCTAACTTAAACGGGCATATAGCTCTCTAACTTAAAACGCACCATGATACACTAATGACAAATAAAACAGTACACGGGATACCAAAGAGGCTTAAAGTGACAACAAAAGCCATGCTAAAGGAGAAAAAAAATATTATATAATAAGCAGCAAACAGACACGAGTTAAACCTAGTAAGAATAAAAAGTACAGTTCTGTACACTTAAAGGTAGATGTTTGAGTGTATTCACTGCAGTCCTAACATATGGGGTTATCCGGCTCCTGGTAGCCCTCAGTCAGCCCAAATAACAGAGTCCTCGGTATATAACATCGGCTGGCGCCATTTGTAAAACTGATGACAGAACGTCAGGTATAAAAGGGAGGCAGCCAACGCCATTTCCTCAGTTTTTCTTGCCTCAACTGTCAGAAGCCCCCAAAAGAATGCTAACCCAGGAAGGAAACACCCTGGAAACATGTCATACAAAAAAATAAAAATAAATAGTCTGTGCCTTAGGAAAAGAGGGGGAATGGAGGGTGGGAAACCAGGACTGCAACAGTGAATACACTCGAACATCTACATTTATGGTAAGTGTACACAACTGTACTATGTTAGTCATGTTTCACTGCTGCAGTCCTAACATATGTGTTGATTCCTAAAGCCCAGGAAAAAGACAAAAAAGGGGGAGAAAGGATCACAGATTCAGGGTTGGTAAGGAGGCCCTGCAAGGCTGCAGAGGCAAAACCAGCCCTGGATGTAGAAAACAAGGGTAGATTGTAATGCTTTGTGAAAGTATGGACAGAAGACCAAGTAGCTGCTTCTAGAATGTCCTTAGTAGGCACACCTCTCAGAAAAGCTGCAGAAGTAGAGGCTGCTCTAGTAGAATGGTTCCTAATAACCTGAAGGGGAACTTTCCCATGCTGCAGGTAACAAAAGTGAATAAAATGAGCAAGCCATTTGGAGATGGTTTGTTTTGAAATAGCTTTACCCTGAGCTCCAGGAGCAAAACTAACCAACTGTTCAGATTTTCGAAAGGATTTAGTCCTGTTCAAGTAAAATCTCAGCTGTCTTATGCATGTCAAGAGAGTGCAGGATCCTTTCCCCTTTATTATGGGGATTGCCGAAAAATGTAGGTAGGTGAATAGACTGGTAAAGAGTTAAACTGGAAACTACCTTAGGCATAAAGGAGGGATTAGTCCTCAGAGAAACCCTAATTGAATGAAAAATAATGAAAGGTTCTACTGCCAATTAAGGCTTGCAGCTCAGATACCCTTCTGGCTGAAGTAATAGCCAAAAGAAAAGCAGTCTTCTAAGAGAGAAACTTCAAATCTGCAGAGGAAGCTGGTTCAAATGGAGGCAAAGTAAGCTTTTCCAGGATAAAATTAAGATCCCAACCTGGAGTAGGAGCTCTTCTGGGAGGTCTAAGATTGGTAGCTCACCTCAGGAACTGCTTCATCAAGGGGTGAGAAAAAATGGATTGCTCAAAACAATGAGCAGAAATTTTTGAAGCGTGAATTTTGATGGAAGAAAAGGAAAGTCCACCATTAAAGCAATCCTGCTAGGTAATCCAGAATGAGAGAAAGAGAAGGATGAGAAGAGTCTTCTCCCCTTTACCCTGCATCTAAGCGCAAAAATCTCTTCCATTTAACTGCATAGGATTTTCTGGTGCTAGGCCTCCTGGCTTCATGAAGAACTTCAACCTCCTGTTGAGAAAGATTTAAAGTATTAGCCAGGCAGTTAAATGGAGAGTTTGAAGAGGAGGATGAAGGAATTTCCCCCCTTCTTGAACCAACAGATTTGATACCAGGAGAAGATGCCAAGGCTGAGCCTGGGAAAGGTTGCAAAGAAGGGGATACCAATGCTGCTTGGGCCAATCTGGTGCTATCAGAATAGCCTTTGGTTTTTCAGCCCTCATCTTTAGCAGCACTCTGGAAAGAGGCAGAGGAGGGAATACATAAACAAGAGATCTGTCCATGGGAAAGACACGCGTCCACCCTCAAAAGCTTTGTTGTGAAACTCCCTGGAGCAGAAGGTTGGAAGGAGATGATTGGTGTGAGGGGAGAAAAGATCCACTTGTGAGGTACCCCAAAGCTGAGTGATGCGATGGAAAAGGTCCTTGTTCAGTTGCCACTTGTGAGGATCCAGAACATGTCTGCTTAAATGATCCGCCAGGAGGTTTAGCCTCCCTGGAAGATACTGAGCTATTAGACGTATGCCCATGGAAGCTGCTATGGACCACAGTCTCATGCTTTGTCTGCACAAGGGATAAGAGTGAGCCCCCCCCCCCCGTTTGATGTACCACATGACTGTGGTATTGTCCCTGATCAGAGTCCCAGGGTAGAGTAGGTCCCTGAAAGCCAGCAGGCCTGCTGCACTGCCATCAAGTATTTTAAGTTTATGTGCTGATGAATCTGCTGGGTGCTCCAAGTCCCCTGTATGCCCCTGCCCTCCAGATGAACTCCCCATGCAACATCTGATGAGTCTGTGGTGACAGTCTGGGTGGCAAGTGGTGGGCGGAAAGGGAGACCCTTGTTCGGGAAACAGGCCGTCACCCACCAGAGGAACTCCATTTGTAGACAGGGAATTATGGGAAGAATCCATTCTAAGTCCTGCGTGTGTTGACATCAAAGATTCTTGAGGTACCATTGAAGATCTCATATGCAGCCTTGTATATGGGATCATCAAAATATAAAAAGCCATGAATCCTAGTGCTTTCAGGAATTGCCTTGCAGAGAGAGCTAGGTCATGCTTGCCAATTTCATGAAGTAAGCAGAGAGATCATCTCCTAGAATTATGAATAGCACCTCAGGACTCTCCTGGAAAAAAAAAACACTACATTAGTAGGCCTAGCCTGGTCAATAAAGAAGAGTGCAAGAAAGTTAATAACCACTTTCTGTTGAGCAAGGGGGGAGTGCTCAGAAAAATATACCTTCTCTTTGTATGTTCAGTGGTTTTCCCACCTCCACCCTACTTGAACCCCAAAACTGCATTGTTTATGTGGAAAGAAGCTATTCTCAGTGGCAGTGCTTTAAAGAACTCACAAGGGGAGACGTACTGCTCTAATTTCCAAGAGAAAACGGGATATGTGTTTAAGTGCCACGACTGCTGGGCACTCATCCTTGCAAATATGCCGAACCCTAAAGCAGAAGCAACCACTAAAAACTATGCATTAGATTGGTTGTTGTAAAGACAGCCAAAAAGATTCAAAACACATCCATCAATGGAAGTCCTAACTAGTGTGTCAAGCGAGTTGCTCAAATAGGAACTTCAATGCAAAAGTGACTGCAAAGGTTGACTGTAATGTAGTATGAGATACCAAAAAAATAGTCCAAACCAAGTACATCAAGGTCACACAACAAAAGACTACTATGACAGTTGTGATTAAAAACAAACAGTGCTTTACAGGATGTTACCTCAGTTTGGAAATGACTGGTAAAAGTAACGCAGTCCACAGTGTCCAACGTGCAGTCGAATGAAGTAAAATACTGACCAAGCTGCACAAATCTCACAAAACTGATTAAAATGCCTAGGGACTGAAACCCTATGAGCAAACACTGCTGCATCTGTGTTGCATCAGCTTTTTCCAGATAAGGGAAGAAAATGATCTTGCGCAGCCTTAGGTAGGCTGCAAGTACTGCCATGCACTTGGTAAACATGCTGCAGAGGAGAAAAGGGTAGCTACTGAATTTGAGTGGCCCAACTCAAAACCATACAGACCACAAGGGATCCTTGCAGAGTCTGATGTGCAGAATAAGTATCCTAACCGTTTCATCATCTGATCTCCCTGAATCAAGCAAGGCAAGATGCTCTACAAAGTTATTCTACAACACTGTTTTGCATTACAGTGGTGAAGGCTGCCAATATCCAATATGGGTCTAAGGTCCTTTGTTTTTTCTGGAACCAAAAAGCAAGAGCAATGAAATACTGGCCTTTGGTGCTGTGTTTGATGAGGTGGGACAGCAAAGACCAAGGCAGCTAAGCAAGAGACAAAGGATTTTGCAGTCTCTGCATACAATGACCTAAACCCATCAGACTTCAGTAATAAGTGACCGCTGCTGCAGATTAAATGCCCGTCACCCTTCAACTGACCCTGAACTGCATGCAGCAATCACAGAAGACTTCAGGAGTGCTGCTACCCACCATGTGGCTGACAGATTTCTTAAACAGTTACCATGGGCTCCCAATTTGAGCTATGTACAGACACAGCATTTAATGGAGTCTCCTCTGTATTTCACCTTCAAGGTATCACTTTACATCACTAACTCTGGACCCATAAATTCAGGCTCCCATTATAGCCCCGACCACACCCCTGAGATCCTTGGTATAATATGCGTGTCATGCAAGTCATAAAACTGGATGAAGCAGTGACCCAAGCTCCAAGCTTTTCTTCTATAAGCCAATGTGGCAATTGCTCTACTACATAAAGCATTTCATGGGATATTTCTCTAGAACAATATTGATATCATAGTTCAACAACTAGGGAAAAGTATGAGCAGTATAATCATGCGCTTTCAAAATCTGTCCATGAACCTGAACTGTGAACAAGTGGGCTCTGCAGCATGGCAGCCTTCCTTACAGCTGCTGCATACATGTTATAATAATGAATTCCTGGCCAAGTGGTATCATCAAACCACAGACAATGGTCTACCAGCTTTATATGGCACTGGAGCTTAGCCAGTCCAGGTTCTCATATGCCAATGGTGGTATCTTTCAATACACCATACCAAAAGGGGAACAATCCAAGAGGGCTGAAACCCCCTAAACTTGGGACTGTCTTGAGGTAAAACATGGTGAATTGGTCTCTTTTTTCCTGCATTCATATAAATCACTGGGGATTCTGGTGTCATGAGTGAGCGTTCTTGGTCATTATGCTGAAGTTTCGAGGTTTCAGAGGAGAAATATGTTCTCTCTGGTGACTCCTTTTGGGTAGTTGCTGCTGCAATCTTGCTGGGCTGGCTTCAGCCCTCTTTAAAATGGATGACTGTGTCTCAAAGCAATTAAATGACTGACTCCATGTCAAAACAACAGCTGAAGCCACCAATCATACCAAACACACCAAGTACAGATGCTTTGCTGAAAAGTTGTGTGCTGCCATCACATTCAGAAGTGTTCAAAACCGACATCCTTAAGTATTACTACACTTGTACAATATTTTCTGAATATCACAACCAGACAAACATGCTTGTTCAATACAAACTGTTGAAAAAAAGGTTCACTCATGCTTACACAAGAGACATTCAGCTGCTGGATTGTTAACCCCAAAAGGTTCCTGCAGTCTTATCTGAAACATTCAAGCAGCTTTACATACATAAAAATTTCAAGTATATTTAAGGGCATATTACATTTTCTGAAAGACATGAACAATGATCATTACCAGAAACCAATAAACTTAATCAAATTTCAATACTACAATTTCAATACTACATAGATATGTTGAACAATCACAAGCAACACTTCGCTATAACATATAACAAGGTAACATGTCCATATCAGAAAAGCCATAAACCAAATCTATCACTTACCCCTTGTGTAAGATCATAAAAAACAAGTGACAAGAGCATTACAAAGCAAACAAATAACCAACCAAAACGAAAAGAAATGCTGGTGCGACAAAGGCCCAAGGAAGGGTGTGTGCAGGCAAACTCTCCTACTATTTACCATCAAAAGAAAAGGTACAAAGGGAAAAAAATGAATTTATTAAAAAAATGTGTTGCTTTAATTGTGCCCCCTGCTGTATGCGATCCTTGCACAAGATACAACCGGGCATGAAGATTATCATTTCCTTTAGCTCAGAGTCAGAAGCACAAGCCAGTTAATTTTCACAGAGATGTAATAAAAATGTAGGGAAGTAAATACTGTGGTAAGAAATAGCCTGGGAATTGTTAAGGCTAGGCTTGTATAGGCCCTAGGGCCGATAGCCTAGTACCAACCTATGAACATATGTTACAAATAGCATCTGTTATTACACTGAAATTGAATTCTACCCTCCTTTGATTGATCAATGCATGTGGGCTGCTGTATGACTTAACACTGCCAAAATACATTTTCAGATATAGACCACATTAGATAACACCCTAACATCGCTGTGTTGAGACAAGCCGCTGATAAGTGTAGCTAAAACAACACTTTACAATTTTGCAAAATGTACGGATTTTAGTAGAGATTTTGATACCATACAGTATTTGTTATTTATGTACTCTCTCTATGTTTAAATCAAATGAAGTTCTTCTCTATCCAAATGTTTTAGTAAAGTATTTGAATGTTTTGTGTATCAAATCTAAGTAATTGTGGCTGTATACCTGTTTTTCTTTTGACTACAGCTCCTAGTATTATCTACCTCACCACCTTCTCTCTTCCTACTTTTTATCAGCCTGGTGAACCTGTACTCTCAGAACCTAAATACCTGCAAAACCCCTCCTGGAAAGTCTTTGGAAAATAGTCTGGACTCTGAAATTATCCACCTTCTCCCCGAGGGCCAGCCTTTTTTAAAGATAGTGAAAGTATGTACTGTTCTTAATACCAGACATTTTTACCAATACTTTTGGTATAAGAGCCTGCTACGCTAGGCAAGTTTCCCACTCAAGACAGCCAGCAGCCTATAACCCCCCCCCCCAAACTATATTTTTCTGTGCTCTTAACCAACACCCCTAGACAGCCTCTACTCACCTGTGTGTATTAGGTCTCCCAACTCCCCCTCGCCTGTAGCCTGACCCCCCCCTTTTACAAGGGATTTGTGGCAATCAACTTACTGGCCACTAGATGGCGCCTTACCTCCACCGTTCTGTATCTCAACCACAAGTATCTCTCTACTTGACCCACTATCCCTATTTTTTTCTCTCTTTTTTCCTCAGCTTTATCCCTTCTTACATGTTTTTCTGTATCTCTCTACCCTCATACCTGTGTAAACTAATTAAACTCTTCTTCTCTTACAACTTACTTCTGCTTCCTCTCACTTTCACACTTACCTGCAGTTTACTCCCATTATTCTGATCGTCTTCCTTGCTTGTCCAATCTCTTGTCTCTACCCAATCCGTTCGTCCTCCGGGCTCACTCCGCTCCCCTACCCAGCCCCCAAATTCCACCCGCCCCCAGTGCTCCTACATTTATAGCTCATGACCACACCCCTATCAACTACCCAGTCAGATAAGTACCTATCATACAATTACTAAACCTCTTCTACTGAACATCACATCCACTAATTAACTAACCCACCTCCTACCTTTTTACTTAACCTAAACGACTTCTCCTTTGTTGGATCTACAACCTACCTTTTCCTCCTTTCGTACCTCCCCACCTTTAAAATGGGCACAACATCTATCCCCTCACAATTAAAACCACTTATCTGCTTATCCTTTCTTTCCTGCCTTGTTACTACTTACCTCTTAACTTTTTATGAATATCCACTTTACTCTACTCTTCCTTTTTCATCTAAATATACCTCTACACCTATATCAACACTCTCTCCTACCTTCTCCAATCTTACTACTCAACCCAATTACCTACTAGCCAAATACCACAGACTAGCACATTTCAAGTTAAGCAAACCAAAATCCAGGAAACTTATAGACACCTTTCAAAAACTTCTCCAGTCAAAGGACATTAAATTCCTCCACTTACTGTTGGACGGAGATATTAATCCTAACCCTGGGCCACATCATACCAATTCCAATACCTACAAGAAACAAGACAAAGCCACTCCTCTATCATCCACCAAACCTATCAACTCTCTCTCTATTGCCCATCTCAATATACAAAGTATTTGTAACAAAACTACTCATGTTCATGCCCTTCTAGAAACCCATCATTTCGATATCTTATGCTTAACTGAAACATGGCTAAAGCCTACCATCAAAGACAATGAAATCACCCCACCTGGGTATAACATCATTAGACTAGATTGTACTACAAAAAAGGGTGGAGGGGTAGCAATTCTCTATAAAGCACATATGCAAATTAGTATTATAGACCAGACTCTTAGCTCTGATAATCATGCTGAAATTATCAGCTCTAAACATCAAATCAACAGAACTAAAGCCTTAAATATCATATGTGTTTACCTTCCCCCAGGGAATAACATTAACACACTCAAATGCACCCTTAGCTCACTCTCCAACTTCCTCCCTCAAGAAACACTAGTCCTAGGTGATTTCAACATGGACTGGTTTTCCTGTAATAGTACAAACCCTAGCTCCCATATAAACCTCTATGGCTTCACACAACTTATAAATAGTCCTACCAGAACTAATAAAACCAACTATAACAAAACCATCTTAGACTGGATTCTTACAAATACTCCTCAACAAATCTACCAATCAGGTACTCTCCCTGATGTCAGTGACCACTCACTTACTTATGCCATTAGGCATAAAACCAACCTAATTTTACCTACCAAAAACAGAACACTAAGTTCAAAAAAGCATTTTAACACTGAAGAATTTCTAGATGAATTACTACAAGGTAACTGGTGTCCACTAAAATATCTCCCTCTTAATGAAGCAGTAGAATATTTTAATTCGACATTCTTATCTATCCTGGATCATTATGCCCCAAGTCGCACTATTAGAACCAAAGCTAAAGCAGCACCCTGGCTGACCAACAATACTAGGCAAAAATCATCCTCAGAAACAAATCTTGGGCTAAATGGCGTACCACTAAGACTCTAACTGACCACCAAAACTTCAAAGAACTTAGAAACAGTACAAAAAAAGCCATCCTAATAGACAAAAAGAACTATTACCTTCAATTACAACAAACCTCCAAAAGGGAACCCCAAAAATTCTGGATCAGTATTAATAATCTTTTATCCCCAGGCCAGTCTATCACACCTAACCCCCAGGACTGTAACCCAGAGAATCCCACACAAACAGCTAACTACTTTAATTCATTCTTCACTGATACAATCCAAACTCTAGCCAGTCACCTATCTCCTGACAGCTCTAAGCTACTCTTACCTACTATAAATCTACCTCCTTCCTTTCACTTACAACCTGTATCTACCTTCTATATCTTATCACTGCTCCAAAAACTAAAACCTACTACTCCTTCTGCAGACAAACTTCCTGCTGAAGTATTGCAAATAGGAGCCAAACCTATTGCCTATCCCATTTCTATTCTGATAAATAGATCCTTAAAGGAAGGTATTTTCCCCTCTATTTGGAAGATATCGCACATCATCCCACTTCATAAAGGAGGTAACTCTAATGACTTCTCTAACTTTCATCCTATAGCACTCCTATCACCCATAGTTAAAATCATGGAAAAATGTATCCATAAGCAACTTCTTAACCACCTTCTGCATAACAACCTACTTGCGAACTGTCAGCATGGATTGAGACCTTCCCACAGTACTACCCACAGCTCTATTCTCCTTTACCAACTCCATCAACTATAACCGTAACAATAATAACCTATCATCGTCTATCTTAATTGACTTATCTAAAGCTTTCAACATGGTAAACCATAACCTTCTTTTGCACATACTAAAATCTCTCTCACTTGATCCTCCTTCCGTAACTTGGTTTACATCTTACCTAGAAAACCGCCAACAGGCAGTTCTCTGGAAAAATGTACTGTCCAATCTCCTCCCTATCTCTCTAGGTGTACCTCAAGACTCTATCTTAGGCCCCCTTCTATTTTCCATCTTTATTAATGACCTCCAATTAGCTATCCCATATACTACCTGCATACAATATGCAGACAATTCTACTATTATCTGCACCGCTAATTCACAAACTGAACTACAGTCAATCACTCAAAAAGCTTTTACAACTGTTGAACAATGGTTCTCTGATCGTTGCCTACTCATTAATCCCAAGAAAACTAAATTGCTATTGTTCTCACCTTCCCGCAGATCTACCCTACTAAACTTTACTCTTTCTTCCACTGATAGCACTCTCATCTCTCCAGATTCAACTACTAAGCTATTCGGAATAACTATTGACAATCTCAGCTTCGAGACTCACATCAATAACACAATAAAATCAGTTAATAGAAAAATTGGATCCCTTTATAGAATCAAACCCTTCCTTTCACCCGAAGCAAGGACCACCTTAGCCAGATCGAACCTCATCTCTACACTTTTATATGCCTCCCCCATATACACAAATCTTACGAAAAACAACCTCAAGAAACTAGCAACATCTTACCATAATATTGCTCGATTTGCAACAGGATCCCCATTTAAAACTCACCACTGCCTGAACCTAAGAAAACTAGGTTGGCTTGAACTCGAGAACCAACTCATAATTCAACAGCTCTTAATAGCTCACAAGATCCTATACCAACCAACTCAAACACCTATACTCTCTACCCTCATTTCACCATACAATAACCTGAAACATCTATGTTCTTCCAACAAACTACTGATTAATGTAACCAAACCCAATAACTCTGCAGATGATAGTCTTTTTTCCAACTCAGTTGGCAAAATGTGGAACAAACTACCCTCTGAAATCCTGTCTTTGTCCTCTCTTCCGCTTTTCAAAAGACAACTGAAAATTCATCTCAATAAACACTGGCTTTGCTCCTGCACCAACCCTGATTAACTATTTTTTTTACCTCCCTATCCTTTCTTCTTCCAAAATTCCTACAATATCTGCTCCCTACAGCCTTGATAGCTCTCCCTTTATGACATCTATACATTCTCTTTGACCCAAAAAAAAATTACATTTTTCTTTTCTTTTTTTAAGACATTTGTTTATTATACTTTGTATCTGCCATGACTATTTTATGTATTACGTGTATTAACCTGCCCTGATTTAAAGCCTTAGTATTTGCATTGCCTATCTTTGTCTAATGTGTTTAATTTCTGGAGCTTTTCTCCCCGGGCCTCTACTGAAAATGGACATATATCCAGCTAGACTAGCCCGGTCAACAAATGTAAAATAAATAAAATAAATACAAATTGTGTAAAGCTTGCTGTTTTAACATGCAAGCAAAAATTTTTGTCATAGTTGGCCATCTTAACTGGCTTTAGTCAAAAAAATTACTCAGTTACTGTGTAATCTCCTTGGCCTCAGCAACTCCCCAAAGAGGAGTGAGGGAAGGTGGAGTGATCATTGATTAGTCCCAGATATGATTCAATGTTCCTGGTGGCTATCAAAGCTACTTAGTAATGAGATAAAACACAGTTGTGTGAAATCTTAACATAACGTAGATGTCAGTCTCCAACGTTGCAGTATTCTTGAGGGATCTCCTGCCAATGGCGGCCCGATGTCCGGCCAGTATATCAAAGACTTTAGGTTATTGATACACTAAGTCACACATCTTCCCCGCAGAAAGTGTACGGCATAAAAGTAACGTCCAGACATATTACCCTCAGAACTGAGAGCCCCAGGAGGAACCCAGCCCTAGGATACCAGAGGGTAACACATCCATAGAAATAAAAGACCAGGAGGAAGGAAGGAGCAAAAACTGCAACAGTGAAGAAAAGGACATCAGCAATTATGGTAAGATTTTACAAAACTGTACCAAGTCCTTCCATTTCACTGTTGCAGTATTTTTAACATACGGGAGAGAGCAAAAGCTCAAAGAGCAGACAGAGGAAGGAATGAGCAACAGAGCCTTCTAGGAACCCTTGAAGAATGGCCCTGGCAAAACTAGCTCTAGCCCTGATATGACATGATATCCAACTTGTAATTTTTTTATTTATTTATTTTTTATTTGTTGACCGGTCTAGTCTAGCTGGATACATGTCCATTTTCAGTAGAGGCCCGAGGAGAAAAGTTCCAAGCATAAGTAAATTACAGAATACAAAATTAAAAAATGGCTAGATTCCAATACATTAGAGAGCAAAAAATGGTTGGAAAACAAAAGTTATTTTGTGAACAATAGTACAGAGCCTTGGCATAGGTTTAAGAAACAATCAAGTACAAAGTCTTTAGTACGTTTCAGGTACAATCAAGCACAAGTTTACACAATATTTGAAAATTATTATTCATTAAGTGAAAGGAGGAGAAAGAGAAAAGGCAGGAAAACACAAGTACTAGTATAAAGTTAGCTTCTATTGATTAATGCTACAGAGGGGCCATAGCCCAGGAGGAAGGGGTATAGCAAGAAGAGAAATAAGAGGATAAGTATGATTCAGTCAAGCTTAGAGCAGGGCAAAGCCAGTGTATTTTTAGATGTTCTCTGAGATGTTTCTTGAAGAGTGGTATAGATCAGAGAGAAGTGAGGGTTCTAGGAAGCTTGTTCCAGATTCTGCCCACAACACTGGTAAAGAGCGAGTCCCCAGCTTTATTAGATTTAATGTTGGAAATTAGTAGCTTATTAGCTGAGCGTAGTGTTGTAAGATTGTTATATGGGGAGATCAGGTTAGAGAGGATAGGGGTATTAGCAGGGTGTTAAAGGATTTTTTGTGTGATCACAAGTTGATTATATAGTACTTGGTTTTGTAGTTCTGACCATCCGAGTTGTTTAAGGTTGAGACAGTGGTGGGTTCTATAAGGGGAACCAGTGGCAAATCTGACTATTATTATAGCTAGTTTCAAGCTTGGTAAGATTGTGCTTTGATAGATTGGTATATATGGCAGAACATGAACTCCAAGAAGAGCTAAACCCAAACATAAAACTAGTGTTCAATCTCAGCCTTACTACAGGATATGTACCCAAAGAGTGGTGTACAGCAACAGTGGTCCCACTCCACAAAGGTGGTGCCTCAATGGATCCTGGAAACTATCACCCCATAAGCCTGACTAGCTTGGTCTGCAAAGCTATGGAAAGGATCATCATGGACCTCATAAATAAATATATTGGGGACCTACAGACACTGGATCCTACCCAGTTCAGCTATGTTAGGGGCAGATCCTATCTCTTAAACCTGGTCGATTTCTTTGAAACAGTCATCAAGGCCACTGACGAGGGGAAGGTGAAGGACTGTGGCTGACCAAGTTCGCAGATGACTGCAAACTGGGCGCCATAATCGACTCTCCAGCCGACACAAGCATCCTTCAAAAGGGCCTCATAGAAACAGACAACTGGTGCCAGAGCCATGGCCTCAAGCTAAACACCAAAAAGTGTACAGTCATCCCCTTTGGCAAAAACAAAGTGCCCACAAATTACTACATGGGTGGTAATCCATTAAGTACAAAAGTAGTAATTAGGGACCTGGGCACCCAAGCTGATAGCAATCTCTCATTTGACAACCACGTGGCCAAAGTGGTTAGAAAAACATTTTATTTAGCCCACCTAATCATGAAGGGATTCGCATCTAGATCAGGGGAGGTCATCGTGCCTCTTTACTCATCCCTCATCAGGCCCATAATGGAGTACAATGCCCCTTTTGGGATGTACCTTACCAGACACCTGCAGCAACTGGAAAGACCCCAAAAGTACCTCACCAAGAGGATCAATGGGCTCAAACAAATGCCATATGCTGCCCGGTTAAAGAAACTCCAGCTCTACTCAGTGGCATACCGCCTGCTCAGAGGCGATCTGTGCCTGACGTATAAAGCCATGTCCAACCCGGAATTAATGGAAATGCTGCACCTCAGAAAATCCAAATCCCATCGAGCTACGTGCTCGAGAGACTTGAACCTCAGCACTAAAATAAACAAGACATGCTGGAGGGACAGATTCATAACCCAGAGGCTCCCTTCACTCTGGAATAAAATCCCAGTCCAGGTTAGGCAGAGTCCCTCATTGACTCTCTGCAAGAGGAATTTTGATGAGTGGATGGGAGATCGTAGGTTTACCCCGGGTATCATTTCTGTGTCACTGTTAGACAGAGGCACAGTATACTAACCTCGAAAAGGGCATAGCAAAATTAATTTAAAATGGGTGGCGAAAGAAAAACACACACTGGCTAGGCTTATAAATGCCCTAGGGCAGATAGCCTAGTATGAACCTAAGCATAGAATAGGGTAGAAGTGAGATGAGTCTGGGCAATGGTGGTTCTAGCTAGTGGTGTAAGGAAGGGTTTGATTCTATACAGGGAGCCTATTTTTTTATTGACAGTTTTTATAGTATTGTTGATATGGTCATCATAGCTGAGGTTATGATCAATGGTTATGCCCAGGAGATGTGCAGTAGGATCAGAGGAAATACAAGTTCCATTATTAGAGATAATTGTGAAGTGGATCTGTGGAGATTTTTGGGTGGGAGTAAAAAGTAATAATTTAGGTTTTTTGGGGTTAAGGAGGAGGCAATGATGGGTGAACCATTTTTCAACAGAGTTAAATACAGTTTGAGTAAGGGTCTGGAGAGAGGTTGATGACTTAGCAGTACAGATTAAAGAAGAGTCATCAGCGTATTGTATACAGGTGGCTTGAGGAAAAACAGTATGGAGATAATTAATAAAAATGGAAAAAAAGGCGGCCTAGGATAGAGCCTTGAGGGACCCCAATATTCACGGGGAGGGGTGTGGAAAGATTATTGTCCCAGAGCACTGCTTGTTGTCTATTTTCTAGATAGGATTTAAAACAAAAAATTGCTTGTGGGTCAAGAGATTGGGCTTTTAACACACTGATAAGTAAGCTATGGTTGACTATATCAAAGGCTTTTGATAGGTCAATAAAATAGAGAGGATGAGAGAGAGTTATTGTTTCGATTCCTGTTTATACAGTCAGTAAAAGTTAGCAGAGCAGTAGTAGTGCTAGTTGGCAAGTAGATTATTGTGGAGCAGGTGTTGTAGTTGATGGTCAATACATTTTTCCATCATTTTGGCTAGTGGAGAGAGTAGTGCAATTGGTCGGAAGTTGGAGATATTAGTGGATTTACCTCCTTTATGCAAGGGGATAATGAGACTTTCTATATGGAAGAGATGGTACCTTCTGAGATTGTTCTGTTTATAAGGATGGAAATGGGATATGCTATAGCTTTGGCAGCTATTTGAAAGTATTCTGCTGGCAGGTGGTGAGCAGAAGGGGTGCAAGGTTTGAGTTTTTGAAGGAGTTTGCAGATAAAGGATGTTGGCACAGGTTGTATATGGCAGGAGGGAAGTGAACTGTTTGTATATTGTAAAGGAGAGGGGGTAATGGGCGCTAGTGTTTTTTCTAGAGTTTGAATAGCTTCAGTGCAGTAATTGTTAAAGGCATTGGCTAATTGCATAGGACTATTATGGGGAGTAGAGCATGTGGTTGGAGTTCTAGCCTGTCCTGGTTTGAGAAGTTTATTAATGCCTAACCAAAACATTTGAGGGTTTTTAGAGTGTGATTGTTGAAGGTGGGAATAATAGTTTTTCTTGTCTAAGATAATGTCCTTTTTGGTAGCATTTCCTAATTGTTTAAAGTATAGGTGGTCTGCAGAGCTCTTACAGACTCCATTTGGCCCATATTTTGTTCCATAGGAACATTTTTTCTCTGGTTGGTTGTGTGAGCCATGGGGCTGTTTTGGTCCTAACTCGGGAAGAGCGGAGGGGGGCATAGCTATTTAGGATTTGAAGGAATTCAGTATTAAAGTAAGAAACTGCTTCAACCAGCTTAAGTTGCTTTAGAGGTGACCAGTTGCAGGCTTTTAGCTCATTTTGAAAGCTCTCGTCTTGGAAGCGTTTTTTAGAATGGTAGGTGAAAAAATTATTATTAGGGCTGTATACCTTTTGTTTTGTTATGTAGGTTAGAACATGGTCACTAATGTCATCTGGGAGAGTTCCTGCTGTATAAGTTTCAGGGTGACTGTTTATAAGGATCCAGTCAAGAGTAGTTTACTTATTACTAGGTTTGTGGATTCTTGTGGGGGTGTTTATTTGAGTGAAGCCAAACAGAATTATGTGGGTGTTAGGATTGAGGGAGTTACATGTGGTCCAGCCTATGTTAAAGTCACCTAGTACAATAGTTTCTTGAGGTAGGAGGGTGGAAAGGCTACTAAGAATGTTTTCAAGAGTGCTAATATTTCCTGGAGGGATGTAGGAGCAGATTATATAGATAGATTTAAAGTTATTAATTTGGAGTTTGACGGTGAGGGTTTCTGCATTGGTATTAGAGGGTAGTAACACATTATAGGATACAACGAGAAGTTCAGATTTATACAAGATGGCTACACCTCCACCATTTTTGGATGTGTGGTCGCATCTTAGGATGTTGTATCCAAGTGGGGTTATTTCTAGGTCATGAGTAGAAGGTTTCAACCAAGTTTCTGTAAGGCAAAGGATATCAAATGCATGTGCTTGTAATAGAGCATGCAGTTGACTAAGTTTGTTGTTAATACTAAGGATATCAAGCTGAGCTATTCTGAGTGAGTTACCTAATCTTGTAGAGGTAGAAACATCATTGGATAATTGTTTTTGTAGATTGTCAGTCTGTGGAACTGGGCCAGGATTACGATGAATGTCCCCATCTAATAGAAGATGTGTGGACTGTTTCAACAAAGTTTTTATAATTTTATAGTACTTGGGTAGGCTTGTCTTGTTGGGGAAGTAAGTAACATGGGAATATCTATGAAACCATGGAAGTAGATAAGGTGAAGTAAAGGTTATGTTGCTGTGGGAGAAACAGTTGGGATGTGTAATTGGTAGTGTTCGCTGGTGGGGAGGTACTTTATAGACCAGGGAGAAGTGTTCATAGAAGGTTAGGGCATAAGTTAAGGTTAGGAATATTAATTAAGAAGAAATGAGAAGAGAGCTTTTGAGGATAGGTTTATGCAAGTAGGCCATTTGTAATAGTAAGGTTAAAACTGTTAAGTAGATTGTTGAGTAGGGTAAAATAGAAGATATAGTGTGGTACGATAGTCAAAGGAGGTTTGGGGGAGGGTAGAAAAGAAGATAAAGGAAAAGAAGAGTGTTTTTTGTCACTTGCAATAGAGTGGAGATGATTAAGGAGTGAGATTAGGGGTGGAGTTGATGAGTACTAGTTTAAGGTAATAGGGTGAGTAGTACAGTGGGTGTGACTAGACAGGTATAAGTTTAACAGCATTGGGGGTAGGGTAGAGGAGAGGCCGCAGGGCGAATGGAGCGAGTCAGAGCAAATAGTGAAGGATTCAGCTGAGACAATCAGTAAAGCAGCAGTAACAACCCAGTGAGAAGATGGAGCAGGTATGATGCAAGAAAAAGGGTAGCGAAGAGGAAAGAATAAAAAGATTAATAGTCTGCTGTGGGTAGAGGATGAGAAGAGTACGGACTAGGAACAGAGAGAAAGTATTAGGGGATGATAGACCTAAGTTTGTCTACAAGAATATGAAGTATTTGAAACAACGTCTTTGTGTTCTTAAGAAAATTAGAAATGTAACAACTAATCAATGTACGATACCATGTGGTATCCAAATCTTTCAAAGCAAAAAAAAAAAAAAAATGCACAACAAGAAGCCACAGCCCAAGTAGAGTGAGCCTTAACCAGAGGAGGAATGATCTTACCATAACAAAAATAAATGGCTTTAGAAATCCCAGTCTGTTTGGAAATCTCCAAAACCTAATGATCCAGGATGAAAAGAAACAAAAACCTTATCAGATTTTCTTAATTCTTTAGTTTTGTCCAAATAAAATCTGAATTGTCTATGCACATCCAAAGTGTGCAACACCTTCTCACTGGCAGATTGCAGAGAAGGGAAAAAAGTGAGCAAACAGACTGATTAAGAGAACTCATTCGTCACCTTAGGCACAAACGAAGGAGTGGTACAAAGACAGGATGTTTGAACTCTCCAGTGTTGTCTATGTATTGACAGCATTTGCAATGTCCACATGGTATCGTACATTGATTAGTTGTTACATTTCTAATTTTCTGAACACAAAGACGTTGTTTCAAATACTTCATATTCTTGTAGACAAACTTAGGTCCATCATTTACTACATTTCTGATCGTGCCGTCAGTAGTCAAAACCTTCCAATGTTTCTCAATATCATCTTTATAGCACTTAACATCACCGGAATAAAATAAACAAACTTTCAGTTTATTATCTCGAGTATTCTCAGATGTAGTATTATTTTTAAAGTATTTCCTGCCATAATAAGGTTTGGCTCTAGCTTTTCTTAAACCTGTTACTAGCTTAACACTCTCACAGATGTCATTCTTAGCATAACCTCTAATGGCAAATGCTGTTTCTAATTGTTGTTTGTTGTACAAACTCTGTATCTAGGACATTTAGTCTCGAAACCCTAAACATTTGAATACTAACTACACTCGAACACATGAGTAGGGTGCGTACTTCTAAGTAGAAGGTGGTTACAATGGCAAGGTTTACTATATAATTCCACTAAAACTGCATTGGCGTAGATATTGGCAAAGGATGTGCCCACAGCTACGCCATGCTTCTGTCTCTATAAACATGACAGTCACTCAAAAATTGAGTGTCAACACATGCAAAATGTTGTTTAAAATGTGTCTAAGTTTCTTCTCAATATAAATGGAGGCTGGTTCGGTACACCAGTTTCTACCTGCGACTATACATCCCAGTTACATCCAATAGTTGCATGTTTATGGAGACACTACATACTATTAATGGTTTATTATTAGTAACTATGGACATCACATCACTTTTCACCGTGATTCCAAACAGTGATGGTATCCTAAAATTAAGGCAGTTTTTATAAAGGCATGCTGAATTTACTAATGGAGAGAGACAATTACTTGTCATCTTATTGGAATGTGTGCTACAAAACAATCTATTTGTATTTAATGATTGCATTTATTGGCAGAAGCATGGCATAGCTATGGGCACATCCTATACCCATAGCTACGCTGTAGTTTTAGTGGAATGGGAAAATGAACATATTCTTAATGGACCATTTAGTTCACAAGTGGTCTTTTACCATTGTTTTGCGGACATTTTCTTGCTTTGGGGAGGTTCTAAAGAGTCATAGTGCCTTCAAAGATGAAGTTAATAATACTTCTTATTTGAAGTTTTCTTCTACAATTTCTGAACATTCAATAGATTTTTTGAATGAGAATGTTGTAGTAGACTCAAAAGGTAATATATTTACATGATCATATAGGAAACCTTGCCATTGTAACCACCTTCTACATAGAAGTATGCACCCTACTCATGTGTTCAAGAGTGTAGTTAGTATTCAAATGTTTAGGGCTTAGAGATTATATGTCCTAGATACCGAGTTTGTATAACAAGCACAAAAATTAGAAACGGCATTTGCCAATAGAGGCTATGCTAACAATGACATCAGTGAGTGTGTCAAGCTATTAACAGGTTTAAGAAACGGTAGAGTCAAACCTTATTATGGCAGGAAATACATTAAAAATAATATATCTGAGAATACTCGAGATAATAAACTGAAAGTCTGTTTATTTTATTCCAGTGATGTTAAGTGCTATAAAGATATTATTGAGAAACATTGGAAGGTTTTGACTACTCATGACACGATCAGAAACACAGGTGATAGACCTAAGTTCGTCTATAAGAATATGAAGTCTTTGAAACGACGTCTTTGTGTTCATAAGAAAATTAGAAATGTAACAACTAATCAATGTACAATACCATGTGAACACTGCAAATGCTGTCAATACATAGCAGTGGAGAGTTCAAACATCCTTACTAAAACTTACAGATTTTATGTTTTTGCTACATGTGAGACTACCCATGTAGTTTATTTAGCTTACTGTCCAATATGTTTTAGTTTCTATGTGGGTAAGACCGACAGAACCCTTAGGGAAAGAATCAAGGAACATTACCACCATATGAGCAAGGGTAGTAACAGGAGTGCACTTTGCAAACATATACTAAGAACTGACACGTCACATTATTTCAGATTTATGGTAATAGGATGTGTACTTGGAAGACATCAGAAAACAAGATATTAATCTGACTGAACAAGCAGAGTCAAAATGGATAATTAGACTAAGGGGGGACTTTGGGCATGGCCTGAATGATACAGTACCCATTAGACCAAAGCTAAAAGCTAGACCTTTGAATAAAAAATAAAGAATGAATTTATAGATGAAACATATTATTTTATTTCCAGTCATATTTTTAATATATATATATATATATATATATATATATATATATATATATATATATATGTATATATCTATATACCCTCCCCCATCCCCATATGTATATGCATACCTGTATGGATTTCTTGGATGTATTTTGCTTTTCATTCTTGATACCCATGAACAGCTGCTGCTGTTACATAGGGATTTTTTACTTGAGTTTTTTTTACTATTAGTATACCATTTAATATTAATTGTGGTTAGCCATATGATGTGTTGAATGTAGTATAACATAGACATGGTTTATGTTTCATTATACATCAGATGAAGTAGCTTTGCTACGAAAGCACTTACGTACTTGGTTTTACATTAAATGGACATTGCACTGGAATTCCTCGCTGTCCTTGGATCCTTCTGTGCTCTCCTTGTGGCTTACATTATACAGTTTGTTCAATATTTATACATCTACATAAGGAAGCAAAGTATTTGCACAATCACCAAGATAGCTGAAATGCAATCCTTTGCAGTTCAAACTAAATTAAAGTGTAATAGGACCATTTTAGAATTGGGTTGATAGAATGCATCTGACTTAAGTACAGGCTAATTCACGTTTGCAGATTAGACATAAAAATATAACACATTTCCCTTTTGTTAAATTTGCAGAAAAGTGATTCCAATCAGCTGGGCCAAGTTAAAAGTAAATCTCTCTTACTTATGGTTTTACAAAAGGGGCAGGCGTGTAGTACAGATTTCTAAAGGTCATCCCTAAGGTCTTAACTTTATTTTTATCTTTAACTTAGCTCACCTCGCTGCTGCTGTGCGACTGTAACTGTGCGCTCCTAGCTGCAATAGCTAATTCTCCTGCTTCACCCAGTGTCTATTTGCCCGAGTGTGAAATCTACTCTACGAGGGTACTTACTACCTACTACCCTAAAAAGCTCTGGACCATTGCACTCTTCTTCAAACCCATCTCCTCAAGATTCTAAGAGACTAATTCTCCTGCTTCACCCAGTGTCTATTTGCCCGAGTGTGAAATCTACTCTACGAGGGTACTTACTACCTACTACCCTAAAAAGCTCTGGACCCTTGCACTCTTCTTCAAACCCACCTCCTCAAGATTCTAAGAGACTAATTCTCCTGCTTCACCCAGTGTCTATTTGCCCGAGTGTGAAATCGACTCTACTCTACGAGAGTACTTACTACCTACTACCCTAAAAAGCTCTGGACCCTTGCACTCTTCTTCAAACCCACCTCCTCAAGATTCTAAGAGAGTATGTCTACTTAATTTGATTGTAGTTTTGACCTATTTTACCCGGTGCAGTTTGGTTTGCTCCCAGCTAAGCCTGCCAGCAGCAGCCCCCCCCCCCCCCCCCCAGGTATCACACAGACCACAACTAAACTTACAGTACTGGTGTATTGCCTTCCATATTCTTCCTATTCTCACTTTCTCACTCCTATCCCTTTCCATCTTTGTAGTGCTCTGTGACCCTTTCCTCCTTACACTGCCTAACTCTACCCTTCTATCTGCTAGCTTTCTCTGCTACTTTTCCTTCCTCTCAGGTTATTGTGATTAGCTCTTCTATTTCCCCCTTTCACTTTTTGTTTTACCCCTAGTGACTTTATCTGGTCTCTATCTTTCTTCCTGTATACCTAATTTCCCCAGCGACTACTTTCTTACAGCTTGTTGTTGCTTGACTCCAAGCTCCTAGCGCTGTTCTTGTAACTTACTCTGTTCCCCTCAGGAAAGCCTCTATTTCATTTTTTTTTCTTACCTGTACCCCCTTAACTCTAATGTGAAGCCTGTTTCTCTCTGTTCTTTTCCCTGCTATACAAGTTACTTCCAATTTCACTTCTGTCTCACTCCTTACTCTTACATTTCCATTATACTCACTCTTTACAAACTAAGTGGTGTCTCAGCTCCTCAGCTGGACTGGTTGCCTCGCTCCTCTCCTCTGTCTGTTTCTGCCCTTGCTCCCTCCCTACCCCTTATCCCATCTACCCCACGCACTCCTACCCTTATACCTCACAGTCCACACCCCCTTCTTAACGCACCTATCAGGTACTACTACCTCATTTGTAACTCTTCCCTCATAATTATTTTTCCAAATCCCTCCCCATCCTACATATCTCCCTTCCCTCTTTTACCCAGACCTATCCTATAACTCTTACATCCTAGCCTCCTCATCCTATAAAACATACCTACCCCACCCTTTACCACTATTATCTCTTCCCATCCTCCTCTCATCATGTCTCTAACAACTAACACTTCTACTTCCAAAACCTTTATAACAAAAAACATCTTAACTAAACTAGTAGCCCTGATAATTATCTCTCTAGTACTCACACTTCCTTACCTCTTGACTTCCTATGAAATAAAACATAATTACCACCTTACAACCTCTTCCAAGCAAACTGCCTCTGAACTCATAACCCTAAACTGTAACCACTCTAACATTACATCTACCTCCTGCTATCTTCTAGCGAAATATCATAGACTATCCCACACCAAATATAATAATCTCATGTCAAGGAAACAAAAAGACAAACTTAATCTAACCATTAAACCACACTCAGTACACAAGCCCACTACCCTGACAGATGGTGATACACACCCAAACCCTGGTCCTTCAAAGATCTCTACCAAAGAAACCACAATAATCTCTAACTCACCCCTTCCACTACCAATCTCTAAATCTAACACTTTACTCTTAGGACACCTAAATATTCGAAGTGTCAACAACAAAATTACTCAACTTCACTCTCTTCTGCAATGTCACTCTTTTGACATCCTCTGTTTAACAGAAACCTGGTTAAAACCCTACACTAAAGATACTGAAATCATTCCCCCAGGCTACAACATCCTACGATTAGACCGCAATACTGTAAGGCGGAGGAGTAGCTCTCATTTTAAAACCGAACTTAATATATCCACAATTCCCTATGACCCCCCTGAAAACACCAACACTGAACTCCTCATAACTAAGCTACAACTTAACCCTAATAAAGCCATCTACATTATCTGTACCTACCTTCCACCTGGTAATAACTCCACAAACATAGAAAGTATTCTTAGTTGGGCTTCAACTAACCACCCACAAGAAACTATAATACTTGGAGACTTTAACCTTGATTAGTTCTCAGTTAATTCTAACAACCCAGCCTCCCATATTAATCTCCATGGCTTTACCCAAACTATAAACACCCCCACTAGAACTAATAAACCTAACAACAAAGAAAGTATACTTGATTGGATCCTGGTTAACAAACCCCAACTTAATTACCTAGTAGGGACCGTGCCTGATATCAGTGACCATAACTTAACCTATATCATAAGGCAAAAGAATATCACTACAAATACCCCTTCAGTCAGGACCGTGCGCAGTAATAAACATTTTAACCCCACTCTATTTAAAACTGAGCTAAATGCGTGTGACTGGAATCCACTAAAAACTCTTCCCCTTAATGAAGCGGTTCAATACTTTAATACCAAATTCTTAACAATCTTAGATAGCCATGCTCCAAAACGAACTATCAGAATAAAAGCTAAACCAGACCCCTGGCTATCTAAAGAAACAAGACAGAAAATATTACTCAGAAACAAACTCTGGCTAAAATGGAGAACAAGTAAACTACCCTCAGATCATCAAACCTTTAGACACCTAAGAAACATTACCAAAAAAGCTATTCTTTCTGATAAAAAACACTACTATTGTAACCTCCAGCAATCTAATCTCAACAATCCCCAAAAATTCTGGGCAACATTGAACAAACTTCTTCACCCTGGACAAACTTCCACTCCCTCCCCCTTGGGATCAGACAAAATTTCTTGCCTTGAAACTGCCAACGCTTTCAACTCCTTTTTCACTGATACTATCAACTCACTAGCCTCTCACCTTTCTTCAGATAACTCTAATGTTCCTCAACTTGCCTCTACTAATTTACCAAGCTTTATTATACAGCCCATCTCTACCACCTTCATCCTAAAATGTATTCAAAAGCTTAAGCCATGTACCCCATCAGCTGACCAACTTCCATCTGAATTTCTTCAAAAAGCAGCCACAGAAATAGCCTACCCCATATCTATTCTTATAAACAGAACCATTAAAGAAGGAAACATCCCTGATATCTGGAAAATCTCACATATTATACCCTTACATAAGGGAGGAAACTCTACAGAATATTCTAATTATAGACCCATTGCCCTCCTGTCTCCACTAGCAAAAATCATGTAAAAATGTATTCACCACCAACTAATGTCCCACTTAACTAAACATAACATACTATCTCATTGTCAACATGGTTTCAGACCTTTTCATAGTACTACCACTGCTCTCCTTTCCTTCACTGACTTCATTAACAAAAAACGCAATAATAATACCCTATCTTCAGCACTTTTCATCGACCTATCAAAAGCTTTTGACATGGTCAATCACCCTCTCCTCCTAAAAATCTTGGAATCACTTGCTATTGAACCGAATGCCATCCAGTGGTTCACCTCCTATCTTTCCAACAGGAAACAAGCTGTCCTCTGGGAGAATAAACTCTCCTCTCTTCTCCCAATCTCACTCGGTGTACCACAAGGCTCAATTCTTGGACCCCTTCTTTTCTCCCTATTCATAAATGACTTACAAGTAGCTATTCCCCAAGCTACGTGCATACAATATGCAGATGACTCCACACTCATCTGCTCTGCAAAATCCATCCCAGAGCTTCAAACTATTACTCAAAAGGTATTCCATACTGTTGAAGCATGGTTCTTAAAACGCTGCCTACTTCTTAATGCCAAAAAAACAAAACTCCTCCTTTTCAAACCCACTACCAGATCCCCTCCATTGGACTTCTCTATCTCTTCTATTAACAATACTCTCATATCACCTGACTCTTCTACCAAACTGCTAGGTGTGACGATTGACAACAATCTTACCTTTGATTATCACATAAACAACACTATTAAAACTGTACATAGAAAACTGGGCTCCCTCTATAGAATTAAAACATTCTTATCCCCAACAGCCAAAGCTACTTTGGCACACTCTCATCTCATTTCCACTCTTCTCTATGCCTCACCAATTTACACTAACCTGAAGAAAACTAATCTTTCTAAATTGACCACTACATACAATAGTATAGCAAGATTTGTTACTGGTAATCAATTCAGAACTCACCACTGCCTGAACCTACAACTTCACTGGCTTGAATTACAAAACATGTTGCTTCTTTCCCAACTTCCCATTATCCACAGATCTTTTTATCTGCCAAACAACACTCCTTCATTTTCTAACCTCCTCACCCCTTATTCTAACCTGAACTCACTCCGCTCCTCTAACAAACTCCTAGTTACTGCTACCAAATCCAATAACCTTGCAGGTGACTCCCTGTTCTCTAACTCCATTGGTAAACACTGGAACCTATTGCCCACTGAACTGACTTCTATTTTATCTCCTGTCCTTTTCAAACAAAAACTTAGACTCTACCTTACAAAACACTGGCTATGTCCCTGCCTTAACCCAGACTGAACCCATGTATTCGACTATTCCCACTACCCCTTCATCTCTGTGACTTCTGCTACCTTCAATTTTATTTCCTCACTATTCTATCACTTACTCCTCCTCTATCCTTCTCCTTCCGGATTATATTACTCAGTTTACTGAGGGTTCATAGAAATATCTAATCTAATCTAATCTACTTACATAGTTGTTTTTAAATACCCTTTTCTCTTTCTTATGATGTTTGATTATGCTAAATAAGTTATGCCTGTGTTTTGCTTCCAAGAACGATGAGTACATTATTGTACAACTGTTAATTCTGAATACAATAAGTTTGATTTTTTTGTATAATATTTTCCTGATACGGTATATTTTTATGCTGCTCTTTATTGCATCGTATGTAATAGTTACTATGTCTTTGTGGAGCTTTTCTCCCCGGGCCTCTGCTGAAAATGGAAATATATCCAGTTAGACTAGCCCGGTTAACAAATGTAAAATAAATAAAATAAATAAAAATAAAATATTGCCTAATGACTAGTTTTTAAAAGGTGCACGCTGCTGAAGTTTAATTAATTTTAGGAGTATAGTGGTCCTGTTTTGTCATGAAACACAAATAAAAACACTCCATCAGGACACAATGGTGGGTGTTATCTGCTACAATGACCCTTCAGATTTTAACTGCTGTTTGTGTAGTTTTGCTTGAGTGAAAGGATACTACTCAGCTAGGCCATACTCATGCTTTGGTACAAGCACATTTCTAGCTGTGGAACAACTAATGGAGGGAAATAAGTAGTGATATTTTTAGTTCTATGCACAATTTGTTCATTACTATATTGCACAATATTAGGCCAAGATATCTTTGCTCAAAAAAAATCTCACTACCACAATCACTGAAACAGGTGTACTGTGTTAGTTTCTTTGCCAAACACCACATCATATTACAATCAGAGGCAGTATTGGTACACTTTAGGAGTAGCAAAAGTACAGTTTTGTACCTACCATAAATGTAGATGTTCGAGGATTCCATTGCTGCAGTCCTTACTATTGGGTATAGTCCGCATCCAGTCGGCCCGAATACCAGAGTATAAGGCTGACGTCGGTCAGGGCGCATTAGACTGACGTCAGTACGTCAGGGTACTAATGCGCATGACCGGCGTCATATCCTCAGTCTTTTCTTGCCCCAGATGTCAGAAGACCCTAAAAAGACAAGGCCCAAAATACCTGTACCAAAACATGAACAATATATACAAAAATAGAAGCAGGTAAACTCACCTACACAACCACCCCTAAACACAGAGGGGAAGGAGGGAGGGTAAATTGGACTGCAGCAATGGAATCCTCGAACATCTACATTTATGGTAGGTACAAAACTGTACTATGTTCTTAGTTTTCCATTGCTGCAGTCCTTACTATTGGGTAGAATCCCAAAGCAGAGGTAAGGGAGGCTGGCAAATCATAAAGAAGCAGGAGCTGACAACATGCCTTGCAAAACAGCTGTGGCAAAACCAGCCCTAGACTTAGAGTAGATAGGAAGGTGATAATGCTTAGAGAAAGTATGCACTGAACTCCAAGTAGCTGCTTCCAAAATATCCTTAGTTGCCACCCCCCGTAGAAATGCTGTTGAAGTGGCAGTAGCCCTAGTGGAATGAGGCCTAATCCCAGCTGGAACCTCCTTGCCATGATGGGAATAACAAAATGCAATGCAAAAACCAATCCACCTAGAAATAGTTTGTTTTGACACAGGCTTGCCCTCTTGAACTCAAAGCAAAAGAAACAAACAACTGCTGAGACTGCCTAAAATCCTTAGTCCTGCTTAAGTAATAACGCAATTGCCTGTGTACATCTAAAGTATGCAAAATCTTTTCCCCTTTATTTCGGGGGTCTGCATAAAAAGTAGGCAAATGAATAGTTTGGTTTAAAGCCACACTAGAAACCACCTTAGGCATAAAGGAAGGATTAGTTCGGAATGATACCCTATGCTTATGGAAAATCAAAAGGGCTCGACTGGCATAAGGGCCTGCAACACAGACACCCTTCTTGCAGAAGTAATAGCCAACAAAAAAGCAGTCTTCCATGACAAATATTTCAATTCAGCAGTAGCCGCAGGCTCAAAAGGTTGTAGAGTAAGTTTTTCCAACACAAAATTGAGATCCCAAGCAGGAGTAGGAGCTCTACGTGGGGTCTGATATTTTTGCCCTCTAAGAAACTGCTTGAACAAAGGATGCGAAAACAATGGTGGGTCACAATCATAGTGAGCTGAGATTGCTGCAGCATGAATCTTAATGGAAGAGAAGGACAGACCCTTGTCCAGTAACTCAGTAAGATATTGAAGAGCCATACTCAAATTAGGCTCAGAAATCTCCAAATTCTTTGCTTTACTCCAAAATAAAAATCTCTTCCATTTTGCTGCGTACACTTTCCTCGTACTAGGTCTTCTAGCTTCCCTAATCACATTTAAAACTTGTTGAGGAAGTTGAGACCTGCTGTGTTTCAACACAGAATATGCCAGGCTGTCAGATGAAGAGAGTGAAGCTTGACATTGAGCAGATGACCGTCCTGCTGGGAAAACAGATGTGGAATCAAAGGTTAAGGCCATGGAGGCTTCTTTACCAGACTCCGTAGTAGAGGGTACCAGTGTTGCCAAGGCCAATCTGGAGCTATCAAAATCATCCTTGGCCTGTCCTGTCTGACCTTTAACAGTACCTTTGGAAGAAGAGGCAGAGGTGGAAAGGCATACACATGAAGGTTTGTCCAACTGAAAGACAGAGCATCCACTTTCCAAGCTGTGTGATGAAACCCCTTTGTGCAAAACTGTGGCAGCTGGTGGTTTAGCGGAGAAGCGAACAGATCTATGTCTGGAGTTCCCCACACTGTCAATTTCTGAAATACATGAAGATCCAGTTTCCACTTGTGGGGATCCATGATTTGTCTGCTTAACACATCTGCTAAGGAGTTCTGTGCTCCTGGCAGAAACCTTGCCTGAAGAGTTAGGTGCAAGCGTAGCGCAGTCTCCCATAAAATCATCGCTTGCCTGCATAGAGGATAAGAATGTGTTCCCCCTTGTTTGTTGAAGTACCACATGACAGTTGTGTTGTCTGTTAGAATCAACACCTGCCCTGGAAGAAGTAACTCCTTGAAAGCCAGCAATGCGAACTGGACTGCTAACATCTCCGTCATGTTGATATGTAGATGCTGTAGTCTGGCAGGCCACTTGTCTTGTATCCACTTTCCATTCAGATGAGCTCCCCAAGCAATGTCTGAGGCATCTGTCGGTAAAATCTGACTCGCCTCTGGCCGGGTCACAGAGAGTCCCTTGTTTAGGTGACATTCCTGAGCCCACCACAAAAATTCTCTTTGAAGGCAAGGTATTATTTGAATGACAGTGTCTAAATCCTGGCAGTGCTGTGTCCATACATTTTTGAGATACCATTGTAACTTCCTCATATGCAGTTTGGCATTGGGAAGCACCAGAATACAAGATGCCATGAACCCTAATGCTTGAAGGACTGTCTCTGCAGTCAGCACGGACTGATGAGATAGTTGATGGAAGTAAAGTGATAGACTCTTTTGTTTGTCCGGGGTTAAAAAGGCCATCTGGGCTGCTGTATTCAGTCTCACACCCAGAAAGCACATGTCTTGAGAGGGTACTAGACTGGACTTTATTTCGTTCACAGAATACCCTAGGCATCTTAGCACTGCTATAAGATATTCCAGATGCTGTAGAAGGTCTTCCTTTTCTTGAGCCAGAATCAGGCAGTCGTCTAAATAAGGATAGATTTGAAGTCCTTGTAGCCTGAAGTAAGCTATCACTGGAGCCAGAACCTTTGTGAATACTCTGGGCGCAGTAGATAAGCCAAAGGGCAATGCAGAGAACTGATAATGAGAATTTCCAGCTCGAAACCGCAGATACTTCCTGTAACTTAGCCTGATAGGCACATGAAGGTAAGCTTCCTTGAGAACTAAAGTTACCATCCAGTGATCTTTGCCCAGTAGGGGTAAAAGCTGTTGTAACGTCAACATCTTGAAGTTGGGAATGTCCAGATAAGTGTTGAGGAGAGATAAATCCAAAAGCAGTCTCCACGTGTTCCCCTTTTTTGGTACTAGGAACATGCGAGAATAAAATCCTAGGCCCCTTTCTGATACAGGGACTGGCTGAATGATGTCCAACACCCATCTGTCTTGAGTAATTAAATCCCAATTTTCTTTGAAAAGAGACAGTCGTCCTTCCAAAGGAGCTGCCAGACGAGAATCTACTGGCAGCTGAAAAGGCAGGTCATTGGGTCTGTTTACGAAAGGACTGACCCCTGCCCTCACCAGAAGTCTGAGCAGGTGAACTCCTGTTCTAGGCCTAAAAGAACCTTGAGCCCTGCCCCTACCACGTCTAGACCTACCCCTAGACTGGGAATCATAAGCAGGATATGTCCACCCCTTAGCAGGCCAATTTCTACTAAACTTCGGTGGCTGTACCTGCAAAAATCTTTAACAGTTTGCATAGACTTAGCTTTGTCCTCCATTTTCTTTAAAACTGCTTCCACAGGTGAACCAAACAACACATCAGACTGTAAAGGAGCATCCAAAATCCGTGTCTTAACATGCTCAGCCAAATTTTGATCCCTCAACCAGGCATGCCTGCGAAGAACAGAACTAGTGGCAGCCACCCTCGAGGAGGCCTGCACAGCATCAAAACCACATTGCAAAGAATGCTTGCCCACTTGTTCAGACACATAAACTAAATCCAGCAAGTCTTTACAATCAATACCTTCCGCCAAAGCATCCACCTTAGATTTCAATTGTGAAAGGAGATAATTTTGATATTTCAGCATGTGAAACTGACAATTCAACGCCCTCATGGCTAGAGTGGAAGAAGTATACACTTTCTTACCCCACCTATCTAACGCCCTTGCCTCTTTGTCAGTGGGAACAGGATTTTTAACCACAGAGGCCTTAACACCTTTAGGCCCCTGAGAAACAGTTTCTAGGGGCGCCCTAGGACTCTTAAACAAATACTTATGAGCTTCGGGCACCCTATAGTACCTATCAGGTTTAACAGGAGCAGGAGGCAAAGAATCAGGGTTCAGGGAAGCCTCTGCAAAACATCTTCCACCACATTCAACACAGGAGGTATAGCAAAGGGCCTCTGCTGGGGTAAAAACAAGAATTTCCTAAGTCTCTTCCTGGAATCAGAGTAATCCTGGCCTTCCCATTTAAAGTGCTCCCTCATGGAATGCAGAGTCTCTGAAAAGAAAAATCCTCAGGAGGAGAAGCGAAGGAGTGGCATCATCCACATCAGAATCAGAATAATGAGGATACTCCTGCAAATCTTCCGCAGAAGACTCAGAAGCCCCTGAACCCTGTTCAAAACTGTCAAACTCTGGTTCCACTCTAGGCCTCTTATCAGGAGGGCCATAGAACCCCTAATCATAGTAATCAAATCTTCTGCCATTTTAAGCATATGTTTCTTAGGTACAGAACCCGAAGGCTAGGAGAAGCCCCTACTGAAGCTGAAGTTGGCCTACCTCTAAAAGAAGTTTTGGCAACAGAAGGAGAGGCTCTAACTACTTTGGGAAGAGAGGGAAGAATAGTTACCTGAGAAGCCCCTCAGCCTGGCCTGCCCCTGAGAGGGTACATCCTGTAAAAGTAAAGTTTCTGCCTGAGACTCCATAGAAACTCCTGGCAAAACCTCTGGCTCCACTGAGCCATCTAAAGAACCGGCGTCCGGGACTGCGGTTCATCAACCCTAGGCTTCGCTGTTTTGTCCTTGCGCTTCTTGGGAAGCGGGCGGAGCATCCGGCGGCATTTTATAATTGCAACGCTTCCCAAACACTAATCTGGCACAGTCTAACCTCCTCTTAATAGTGCGTTTGTTAAACCTAGCACAAGGCGGCAACCAACAACGTCGTGCTCAGGCCCTAAACAAGGTATACACAATGTATGGTAATCCCTATGAGGTATTTGTTTCCCACAAGAAATACAGTTATTCACTTTTCTGACATCCGGTTAACTACTGCGGCAAGAAAAAACCAAAATGTTCCCCAGCGGGCTACTTAGCCAACTCTGATTCGGTCTGAAACTCCGGTTTCGGAAATATTTCAGAACGCCAACCTGCACTCGCAAAACTGCTTCTGCATCGGACCACGCGGCAAAAAAGACTGAGGATATGACGCCGGTCATGCGCATTAGTACCCTGACGTACTGACGTCAGTCTAATGCGCCCTGACCGACGTCAGCCTTATACTCTGGTATTCGGGCCGACTGGATGCGGACTATACCCAATAGTAAGGACTGCAGCAATGGAAAACGAAGAACATCCACAGTCATGCAGAACTATACTGAGATTTGAAAATAGTAGGTAAGATAAAGAATCAGAGCAACATAGGGCCAGGGACAGAGCCTTGGGGAACCCTGCACTTCTGAGAGCATATTACTTGAAATGTTCCAATTCCGACCCCCAGTAACTTTTTTTTTTACCAAACCTGTACAGAAGCTGCAAAAAGCATTATGTACTTACCATAACTTGGCATCTGTGTTATCCTATGTCACTATTCATCACTATTGGTCTTGGATACGGCATAGGATCCAAACCAGCAACTTTATAGTGTCTAGGCTCAAGCTCCTCTCACTACCATGATCCCCTGCTGCCCTATAACCCATCAGAACTGAGTTTGCCCTAAGCTTGAAAGCAGCTAAGGAAGACTTGACCACCAAATAGAACATCTCCACATCCTCTAAATACTACAGGAGGTGGGATGGGGGGAGGGATAGTGATGAACAGTGACACAGAATAACACAGACGCTAAGTTACAGTAAGTACACAAGTTTATCTGATGTTATCCCATGTCACTATTCCTCACTCTTGCGTCAAAGTCCCAGCTACCCTGAATCCTGGGTGGTTTCATGGAAGGACATGCTAAAGCAAGTACAGTTGTGTACACTTACCACAAATGTAGATGTTAGAGTGCATTCACTGTTGCAGTCATTACGTTTGAGTTACCTGCCTGCAGGTAGCCCTCAGCCGGCCTGAACATCAAACTCTTGGATCCCTGCATCGGATGCGGTCTCTTCTTCCATGACATCAGGGGGTATAAAAACATGCAGCCGATGCCATTACATCAGTTTTTCTTGCCCCGGATGTCAGGTACCCCCATAATGGGAAGCAATTATATGTTCAGTTACACCTCCAACTGAACGCAAATACACTAGAAAGCAGAAATACACTAAACAAGAAGGTATAGCCAACAAAAGTCAGGGGGCTGGAGGGAGGGTAACCAGGACTGCAACAGTGAATATACTCGAACATCTACATTTATAGTAAGTGTCCACAACTGTATTACATTCTTCGTGTTTCACTGTTGCAGTCATTACATTTGGGTTACTTCCCAAAGCCAAGGAAGGGAGGAGGAAGTTAGAGAGCATTAGGACCAGCTATGTAGCCCTGCAATACTGCAGTGGCAAAACCCGCTGTGGATTAAGAAAAAATAGGCATGTGGTAATGCTTGGTGAAGGTATGTACTGAGCTCCAAGTAGAAGCTTCTAGGATATCCCTGGTAGGGACACCTCTGAGAAAGGATGTAGAGGTAGATGCAGCCCTGGTGGAATGTGAGCTTATCCTCTCTGTGGGGTAGGTTTTCCATGGTGTTTACAGCAGAAATGAATGCAATGGGCTATCCACTTAGAAATAGTTTGCTTTGAAATGGCCTTCCCCTCTGCCCCTGCAGCAAAGCCAACTAGCAGCTGTTCAGTTTTTTCTGAGAGGCTTAGTCTTGTCCAAATAAAATCAAAGTTGTCTGTGCACGTTCAAAGAGTGCAGTATTCGTTCCCCTTTGTTTTGTGGATTTGGGAAAAAGGTAGGCAAATGAATGGACTGATTAAGGGCCACACTAGACAACACCTTGGGCATAAAGGAAGGATTGGTCCTGAGGGACACCCTGTCTGCATTGAAGATGAAGAAGGGCTCCACTGCCATGAGGGCCTGTAATTCAGACACTCTTCTTGCTGAAATGATGGCTAGAAGGAAGGCTGTTTTCCACTAAAAGAATTTCAACTCTGCAGTTGCAGCTGGTTGAAAAGGAGGTAGAGTGAGCTTTAAAAAAAATAAATAAATAAATTGCACTTTATTCATCTGCTTTTACCGTATTTGTGTTTCTTCATACTTTATTACTAGGGGCATTGACGACAACTCTGATCCGGGATATATAAAAAAATGTATCCTTTTCTGTGCATTTAGTGCTTTTTTATTGTATCTGCTTTATTTTATGAAAAAAACAAACAAAAAATATATACTTGTTTCCTGCCTTTCTAAGTTAATATAGTCCAGTTTTCAGGTTAGTGCTGAATTCAGGCTGTGTTACAAATCTCTGTTTGCCCATACCTTACTTGGACAAAAGGAAGTTTCTCTGTTCACATGTGAGAGAGGGGAGCTTTGCGCAGCCTATCTATCCCTGGAGGAGTGGTTTCAGCCCAGAAATTAGTAGTTTATTGGCCATTTTTGGGCTAATTTCTCTCTTTCATTTCCCTGCTATAAATACCACATTTACCCAATTTTGCATGACAGGCAGCACCAGTTTGCTAGGGTAAAACTATTTCCGGCTCCACAAAGTTTTCTCTTCAATTTTTCCCTTGGAACTAGACAAACTTTCAACTTAAGCACTCAAGCCATTCATTTCTCAGCCTGGCACTTGCTCAAAACTTATAGCAAGCACTTATAAACCCTAGCACTAGACCCTCAGAAGGACAAGGCTCTCTATTCGACCTTACCAGCCATCCAGTAAAAAAGTTCACTCTACCTATCCAGGCATGTCCAAAGGGCAGGTTCAGGTGTACTCTCCAGTCTAACTGGTGAATCTGGGCATTTTGAGCCAATGTTACAACTGCCTCATGTACATGTCGGGTGCCAGGATCAGTCACATAAGCACTCAGGTCACTCCAGAGCAAATACAAATATGACTCTGTCATTGTCCACGTTGGTGTGAATGAGCTGAGCCATACCACCCTGGACTATATGAAGAGAGACATGGAAGAGCTCTCTGATAAAGTAGCCCAGGTCAGTATGACCCAGACCTCGAGTAGCATCCTGTCCTCACCAAGAATGATACCATGGTATAAAGAAAAAATTCTCAATTTCAACAATTGGTTAAGTTTCTGGTGTCATTCAAAGGGGATCCAGTGTCTGTCCTCCTGGGATGACATGCTCGACAAGACACACTGCTTCGCTAGAGATGGCTTGCACCTGTCACCCTTAGGCTTTCGAATACTGGCAAAGGCTCTTGCCAACCCCATAGTGCCTTTTTTAGGCAAGGCTCAAAAGACAAACCCACCGCTGTAAATAGCACAGGTAACAAAAAACTGAGGGTAATGCTACTCAGTGCCAGAAGTCAAAACCTCAAAATGCACGCACTCGAGGCACTCCTCAGTATGGAGAAAATCAATATATGTGCAGTAACAGAAACCTGGTTTAAGGCTCCAGAGAGCACCCTAGCACTACCAGGCTACGGTTCCTAGGCTGGTACTAGGCTATTAGCCCTGTACAAGCCTAGCCATAACAATTCCCTGGCTATTTCTTCCCACACTACTTACTTCCCTGGACCCCTGTCTAGCAGGCGACAGACATGATTCCCGGGGTGAATTTCCTTTCTCCCATCCAATCATCAAGGTTCCTTTTGAAGAGGGCCGAAGAGGCGCTCTGCTTGACATGTATGGACAGTCTGTTCCAGAGTCTGGGGAGTCTCTGGGTCATACCATACATTTCGGCCACAGAACCCAAGCAGAAATACAAAAGGCAGGGGCGTATCCATATTCATCAATGATACCCACACCTCCAGATTAGTGGCACAGCACGATGCTTCAGAGATCATCCACGTGCAACTAACAATGGGCAAAACTGAAATTCAAATTGTAGCTTGCTACAGATCACCCACCATATCCCAGGTCTCCCATTCCGCGTTTCTGGAAACACTGGGAAACAAAGGTCTGAACAAACACCCTAATATTGGGAGATTTCAATTACCCAAACTTTAACTGGGAGAACTACTCAAGTACTAACTCCCTTGTCCAACATTTCCTAGAATTTATAAACTCAAACGCCCTGTTTCAACTGGTCAACACTCCCACCAGAGGTAACATACTGGACCTGGTCATCACCATGGGTGACCTGTGCTCCACACCGGAGGTAAACCCCTCGCTGGTTAGATCTGACCATAAACAAATCACTTTGGATATTCACATTCCGCCCTCACCCCTGGAAAAGGAAACCACCGTGAAAACATTTTTCAAAAGCCAACTTCACATTACTTAAGACAGAGGTGGAAAGTTTTTAAGCCTCCATGCTGAAGGATAATGCTGTCCAAGCTGCAAAATCCTTTACTAATGCATTCTACGGGCACCTACAAGAATGCATGGATAATGCAATCCAAGCAAAACCAAGACTCACTCCTCCAAGAAAAGGAAACCAGTCAGGTGGACTCCTGCCATAAACAAGCTAAACAGAAGGAGAAAACTAGTACAAAAAAAAAAAAAAAAAAAAAAATAGTAGTACAATCCCAAGAAGGGAAGACATCCGCAAGAAACTACGATCCCTCATAAAATCATCCAAGGTGAGCTTTGAAATAAAAATTGCCAAAGACTCCAAAGATAACCACAAGGCATTCTTTAAGTATGGCAAGAATATAAGTGGCAATGCTCAGATCTGCTCGGAGTTGGTGCAGAATGGCACAAAATACACTGAACCGACAGATATCACCAACATCCAGGAAGACAGGTTCAGCGCAAATGACACCCCCCATCCCCAAAAGGGCCTATAACCATACCAGAAGAATGTAGTCTCTCTGAAACCACAGGCACTCAGGTTAAAACTGCCCTCTGCAAAGCCAAAAACACAGCATCAATGGGACCAGACAGTGTCCCAGTCTGTGTCCTACACGAGCTCAAAGACCAACTAACCCCTCACCTAAACACACTGTTCAAACTCAGCCTCTCCACAGGCTATGTACCCATAAAGTGGTGCCCAGCAATGGTTATTCCACTCAACAAAGGTGGAGCCACAATAGACCCTGGGAACTATCGCCCTATAAGCCTCATTACCTTGGTCTGCAAAGCTATGGAGCA
This sequence comes from Protopterus annectens, assembly GCF_019279795.1. Taxonomy (NCBI): domain Eukaryota; kingdom Metazoa; phylum Chordata; order Ceratodontiformes; family Protopteridae; genus Protopterus; species Protopterus annectens. The sequence goes on from NC_056743.1 coordinate 19,041,151, forward strand.
CATCATCATGGAACTCATTAACAGAGACATTGGGAACCTCCAAACAATGGACCCTACCCGGTTTGGCTTTGTTAAGGGCAGACCATGCCTCCTAAACCTGGTGGACTTCGAGACAGTTACCAAGGCTATAGATATGAGAAAGGTGGTACACACAGCCTACCTAGACCTCACTAAGGCCTTCAACACCATTCCCCATTCTGGTATTATAGACAAACTCACCAGCTTGAACATAAACCCCTACGTCACAAGATGGGTTGCCAACTGGCTCACTGACAGGACCCAAATGTTGAGAGTTGTGGGAGCTAGGTCCGACTCTAAATCGGTTACAAGTGGCGTTCCCCAGGGCTCAGTCATAGGACCCCCTCCTGTTCGGTATATACTTCTCAGAGGTACAGGCAAGCACAGGAGGACTATGGCTGACCAAGTTCGCAGACGACTGCAAACTAGGGGCTATAATTGACTCTCCGGCTGACAGACATCCTCCAAAAGGGTCTCACTGAGATGGATACCTGGTGTCAAAATCATGGCCTCAAGCTAAATGCCAAAAAGTGCATAGTCATCCCCTTTGGAAAAAACAAAGTACCGACAAACTACCACATAGGTGGTAGACCCTTAAATATGGAAAACGTAATAAGGGATCTGGGGATCCAAGCAGACAGTAATCTCACCTTTGATGATCACATTGCCAAAGTGGTTAAAACATCTTTCTACATGGCCCACCTTATCACAAAAGGGTTCTCATCCAGATCAAGATTCGTCATTGTGCGCCTCTACTCATAACTCATCAGACCCATCATAGAGTACAATGTCCCATTTGGGATGTACCTTACAAGACATCTGCAACAGCTGGAAAGACCACAGAAGTACCTCACCAAGAGGATCACTAGCCTCAAACAGATGCCCTATGCAGCTCTACTGAAGAAACTTCAGCTGTACTTAGTTGCATACTGCCTACTCAGATGATCTCTGCCTGACATACAAGGCCATGTCCAACCCAGAATTGATAGACATGCTCCACCTAAAGAAAACTTTATCCCCTCGAACCACACGCTCTAGGGAGCTAAACGTCAGCACAACAATAAATAGGATGTGCTGGAGGGATAGATTCCTGTCCCAGAGACCTCCCATGCTTTGGAACAAGATTCCAAACTACATTAGGCAGAGCTCCTCACTAACACTCTTCAAAAGAAACCTTGACGAGTGGATGGGAAGCAAAGTTTATCCCGGGGATCACTTCAGTGGCTCTGCTGGACAGAGGCACAGGGAACTAATCTAAGGGGGGTGGCGAAAGCCAACACATTCTGGCTAGGCTTATAAATGCCTATAGGCAGATAGTCTAGTACCTACCTATGAACCAATACATAGTTGAGATCCCAGGCTGGAGTAGGGGCTCTCCTGGGTGGTCTTTAATTTTTGGCACCTCTGAGGAATTGCTTTAGAAGAGGGTGAGAGAAGAGGGGTGGGCTCAGTATTATAATGTGCTGAAATGGCAAAGACATGAATTTTAATTGACTAGAAGGAAAGGCCCTTGTGGAGCATCTGTGTTAAGTACTGAAGAATATGCGGTAAGCTGGGCACCAGGAACAGCACCTCTTCCACTTTTCAACATAGGATTTTCTAGTACTAGGCCTCCTTGCCTCCAGAATAACATCTAGCCCCTGCTTACTGAGGGATGCCACTGGAGACTTCAAGGAATAAGCCAGGCTGCAAGGTTCAGGCTTTGAAGCTGAGGGTGCAGAATCTGGCCTTCCTGCTGGGACAACAGGGAAGGGATCTGAAGCAGGTGCCATGGTTCCCAGCAGTGACAACGCGCAAGAGGGGGTGCCAGTGCTGGCATGCCCAGTCTGGTGCAATCAGTATTTTCCTGTTTGATGTGTAGCAGGACCTTCGAGAGGAGAGGCAGAGGCATAAACTGAGAGCCTTTCCCAGGTGAAGGAAAGGGCATCCACTTTCCAATCTTAACTGCGAAGAGTACTTGTGCAAAATTTGTCCAATTGGTAGTTCTGAGGGGAGGCAAACAGATCTGTCTCTGGATTCCCCCATTTGTTTCTCAAAAGGATGAATATCTTTGGTTCCAATTTCCACTCATGTGGGTCCATGAGATTTCTGCTTAGTTCGTCTGCCAGTGAATTTAGCTTGCCTGGCAGGAAATGAGCTTGCAGGTACACTTGGTAGCTCAAGGCTGCATTCCACAGGGCCATGGCTAGTCTGCAGAGAGGATACGAATGGGTTCCACCCTGCTTGTTTATGTACCCCATAACAGTGGTGTTTGTCTGTCTTTATCAATAATTTTACTGGAAGAATGTGGTACTTGAAGGCTGTCACGGAATTCTGTACAGCTAACATTTCTTTTTGATTGATATGCAGGTGCATCTCACTCTGGTTCCATTTGCCCTGAATGCACTGTCCTGCCTAGTGAGCCCCCCATGCATAGTCTGATGCGTCTGTTAGGGTATGGGCGGCAGGGGATAGAGTGAAAGGGAGCCCCTTGTGGTAGCAGGCCTCTGTCCACCAAAGGAACTCTCTGTCTTTATACAAGGAATGATAGGAATCATTGATTCCAGGTCCTGAGAATGTTGACACCATAGGCCTTTTAGATACCACTGCAGTTTCCTTATATGCAGTCTTGTCTTGCATATGGAATTAGAGTGCAAGAGGCCATGAACCCCAGGGCTTGCAGGATTCTCCTTGCAGATAGCTGGGTCTTTGTGGCCAGTAGTTTGAAGTAGGCTGTCAAATAAACTTGTTTCTCTGGCATGAGGTAAGCCATCTGGGAAGTTCTGTTCAAGCTTGCTCACAGGAATACAATTTGTTGGCAGGGCCCTAGATGAGATTTCTTTTAATTTATGGTGTACCCCAGTAGGTTAAAAGTTTCTTTACAAATGCCAGATGTTTTAGTAGCATGTCCTGGCTTTCTGCCTGAATTAGACAATCATCCAGGTATGGGTATATTTGAATATTTCTTTGCCTGCAAAATGCAATGACTGGAAATAGACACTTTGTGAATATCCTGGGCGCAGTAGCTAAGCCAAAGGGAAGTGCAGAGAACCAACAGTGCAAGGAGCCTGCTCTGAAGCTTAGGTATTTCCTGCAAGACTCCCTTATTGGAATGTGCAGGTAAGCTTCCTTTAAGTTAAAGGTTGCCAACCAGGCATCTTTGTTTAGCACAGGTAGCAGCTGCTGAAGTGTTAGCATTTTGAATTTTGGGATTACCAAAAAGGTGTTTAGAATATAGAGGTCAAGGATAGGACACCATGAGCAGTCTTTTCTGGGTATCAGGAAAAGTCTTCAGTAAAAACCTTGTCCCCTTTCTTCTGCTGGGACAGGATGAATAGCCCTGATACTTAGGAGAGAGAGACAACCTGCTGTTGGGCCTCTGCCCACTGGTTTAGGGGTAGGTCTGGCCAACCATTCAGGGTTGGTAAGGTGTGGAAGTGGAATCTGTATCCTTGGGAAACTATATTTAAAACCCATTTGTTCTGGGAAATGAGTTCCCAGTTTTTTGCACGCAGGGCAATCTTTCCTCCTAAGGGAGCAGGCAGTTGAGCAGGGCTTGGAAAGTTTAAGGTCAAGTCACTGTGACATTTTTCCATAGGGGATGTCTTGCTACTTCCAGCTTTAAGAGGCCGGGAAGGAAATTGTCCGGGAGGTAAAAGTCCTCTCTATGACCTGGACGCAAAGGGACTGGATGCCCCATCTGCACTAGCAGCAAGAAAGCCCACCGGTGGGAGAAGGACCACAGCAGACCAGAACCTCCAGGCATCTTGTCAGTACCAGCCCCGAGCTCTCTAGGACCAAAGCACCAAAGGGAAGGGTCAGGTCTAAGAAACCAAGTCCAGAACCCCCAAAAAACTCTAGGCCAACTGCTTAGGTGAGAGACTCTGCCTGCTCAAGAGGAGGCCGAACGGTAGTAATCAGGGACAGGAAGATCCCTGGGGATCCCATCTCCCTCTCTAGGTGATCCAGAGCCAGAAAGTCAGAAACCAACCCTGTCAGATGAGAAGTCAACGAGGGGCCAGGAGATAGCCCCTGGCTGAATGGGCAGGGGACACGAAACACCCCAACTCAATCTGAGCCCTGAGAAAGGACCTCACCATCCTGCCATATCGGAAGGGAATAGGCTCCTGAAGGACCTAGAGGTGGCAGAGGACCCAGCGAGGGATGGGTGGACTAGATCCCAAGGACCTCCTCCTGAACGAAACCTGTGCTCGGAGGAGGAAGGGGACTGCCCCAAGTCAGAAACAGAGGGAAAATCCTCTAACAATAGTGGGATCCAACCTCCTCGGATCCAAAGACAAGGTGGGATCTGAGCACTCAGATCCCACATGACACGGACTGGTGGCTGGTCTGGATCGGACCCGATCCAAAGGGCTCGAACCAGAGACCTTGGATACAAGAGTGGATTCCCATGACCTCGGGTCAAAGGGACTTAAGAGTAGAAGCCACCGATCTGAGGGAGTCATGGATCTTGGGACCCTAGAACATCAAAACAGTCAGGGATGCCGCTGTAGTCTGATCCAAGGCACTAGGATCCGACAGCTTTGCCCTTGAGGACGACACTGGAAGCTGTGGGGGGCTTCCTTTCGTGCTCTCAGGATCCAGACTTAGCAGGGGACTGAGCCATGGGACCCCCTTGTGCCAACCCTTTCAAAAGCAGCTTGGTTCGGCATTCGACCAAACCCTTGGGGTTGAAAGCGACAAATGTCGCATTCAACCTCCAGGAGGTTGGTGCCCAAACAAAGGCATTCCTCGTGCGAATCAGAAACAGGCATCTTCTGACTGCATGAGAACCACCTTTTAAAATGCTCAGACATGACAGAATCGAAGCCAAAAGGGCATGCTAACTAGAGATTGGAAAATCAAGCAGAGGTCAGAGCCAAAAAATACAGCCGAATAAACTACTACAGCCAACATACACCAAGCACAAAAAGCTATACATAAAAACTACTCTCCAAAGACTAAGCAACAGCCGGAAGAAAAAGGGCACCAAAACAGAACTAAGCAACGAGAATATAAAACGGGAGGAAAGGGACAAACTACTAGCACAGAAAGGAACACTAAACTCACACATACACTAAAAGCTACTATACAAAGAAAGTAATTAAAAAAAAAACACTACTAATCCCCTACAGGAGCTGAGCCAAAGAAAATTATGTCTGATGCTGAACACGGCAAAGAGATCCGAGTGGTTAGAGGGCAGAAGAGGATCATGGGAGTGAGAGGAGCTCAAACCTAGAAGTTGTCTGAAAAGTTGCAGTCTCTGATCCGATGTCAGCTCCAAGACCCAAGAGTAAGGAACAGTAACATGGATAAAAAAGTTATGTACTCACCATAATGTTCCATGTGAGTTGTTTAACTCGCCTTTATTCTCACCGATAGGTTCCGTTAGCAAAGCTCAAGGTTTAACAGTAGCTCGAGACCAAGCCCCTTATCCCATGATGCACTGCTGGAATTACCTCAGCTCTTGTTTGCTGCATGTATATATAACCCTGTAAGGGGTGCCCTCCCCAAGAAAGAAGGAAGTATTGAACAACCAGGATGATACTAGCCTCTAGGTCAACTGTCAGCCAGGAGGGGGATGGAGGGAGGGACGTGAGAATAAAGGTGAGATAAACAACTCGCATGGAACGTTATGGTAAGTACATAGCTTCTTTATGTGAAGTTGTTTAATCTCGACGTTTATTCTCACTGATGGGTAGCGTCCCTAGCACCCACAATCCTGGGTGGCTCAAGGAAGTACATTTTTCAGGATCGTAGAACCAAAAGACCACCTGTCCCTGGAAGCATTATCCACTTTGTAATGAGTGATAAAAGTATGAGGGCTTAGACCAAGTGGCTGCAGCACAAATGTTATCAAGGGGCAATTTGGCTTGAAAAGCAGAAGATGCAGAAATGGCTTTGGCTGAATGAGCCATTACTTTGTGTGGCAACGGTATGTTAGCAGTTGCATAAACAAATGAGATGCAATCCGATAACCATTTTAAAAGGGTTGTTTTAGCCACTGGTCTACCTTTTCTGGTCTCCGAAAAGGATACAAAAAGTTGATCTGATTTCCTAATATCCTTAGCTCTAACAAGATAAAATCTGAGCCGCCTGTGCACGTCAAGTTTGTGCAGCATGTATTCTAATTTGCTGGAATGGATGGGAAAAAAAGACTGGCAACTCAATGACCTGACTGATATTAGACTCAGAACAGACTTTAGGCAAAAAGGAGGGGTTTTGTTCAGAGAGATACTCTTATCAGCATGGAAAATCATATAAGGAGGTCTGATAGACAATGCCTCAAGTTCTAACACTCTGTGGGCAGAAGTAATGGCCACTAGAAAAATAGTTTTCCAGGACAAAAATTTGAGATCACAAGATGATGCTGGTTTGAAGGAGGAGAGAATGATTTAAGATAGCATAAAATTCAAATTCCAAGGAGAATAAGGGGATTTGACAGGAGGCCTCATGTGAAAAACACCTTTAAGAAAAACCTTAGATAACTTATGGGCCATAATATTTAACCCATCCAATCCAAGATGGAAGTTAGATAGGGCGGCTAACCGAACCCAAACTGTGGCAGCTGCTGCTCCTTCCTTAAAAATTGTCATTAAAACCTCTAAAATGGAGAAAGGAGCTCGGAAACTGTCAATTTCTTGTATGCTGGCCCAAATGGAGAACCTTTTCCACTTACTGCGATACAGTTTTCTGGTGGATGGCTTATGATAAGACAATAGAATTTGTCTTGTGTCATCTGACAAGTGAATGAAGCCTGGCTATTTGGGGAAGTGGATCAGCCAAGCAGTCAGCTTTAGAGACTGCAGTGAAGGATAGAGGTCCCCTGACGGGTGTGTGTCAGGAGGTCTAGAACTGGGTCCAGGATCCATGGATCCTCCAGCAGATGATGAAGAAAAGGGAACCAAATCTGTCACGGCCAATGGGGGAGCTATAAGGATAACAGTCCTTCCAGCGACTTTGCTTTCTGTAAAAACCTGGGTATCAATGGAATTGGAGGGAATGCATAAAGGAGACCCGGAGGCCAATCGTGTACGAGTGCATCGCTCAGGGGATGTTCCGGAGGTGGTATTAGGGCAAAGCAGCTTCTGCATTTGGTATTGATGTGACTGGCAAAGAGGTCGCAGCAAGGCTAGCCCCATTTGCGGAAAATCATGTCCGCAACGTGTTTTTTGAGAGCCCACTCATGAGGCAACAAGATTGCCCTGCTCAGCTTGTCCGCTATCACACTGGATTTTCCCGGGATGTGCATTGCTAACAGAAAATGCTGGGATGACGGCCCATTGCCATACTCTGAGGGCTTCTCGACAAAGGGGGTAAGACTTGGTTCCACCCTGTTTGTTCAAGTAACAGACCACTGGCATGTTGTCCATCTGAATTGCAACTGTCCCTAGAGGAAGAAAGTCCTGAAAGTACTGCAACGCCAGAAGTACTGCTCACAACTCCAGAACATTGATATGCAGATGTGACTCTTGATCCTTGCATGTGCCTTGGGCAGTCTTTCCCTGAAAATGACCGACCCCACCCTATCAGGGAAGCGTCCGTGGTCACAGTGGCTACTGGGGGGGGGGGGGCACAAAGGGTCGTCCGATTGTGACATGGAGATGTCAACCACCACCAAAGGTCCTTCTTGCAAGAGGTTGTGATGAGAATCATATGGTTCTTTGGCAATTTCTGGTAAGACCATTGAGCGAACAGAAGCCATTGAAGAATTTGCATATGCATCCTTGCGAGTGGAATGGCTAGAATTGCTGCAGCCATCAAACCTAGTACCTTCAAGACCTCTGCGGCTGTAGCTCTGTTCTTCAACACCAATGAGTTGACATGTTGGTGAAGAAGTGAGACCCTTTCGACTGGAAGACGTAGAGTGGTGGTTGAGGTATTTAACTCTGCTCCTATAAAGACAATATGCTGCGATGGCGACAAGGCAGACTTTTCTAAGTTGAATTTAATGCCTAAGTGGTTGCAGAGTATCAGAGTATATTCTGTTGCCTGAATCAATTGATGCCTGGTGGTGGCGGTAAGGAACCAATCGTCTAGGTATGGAAACACCTGGAATCCTAGATGCCTCAGGTGAGCCGTGACAACTGCCATGCATTTGGTGAACACTCTGGGGGCTGTAGTGAGACCAAAGGGCAGGGCTCGAAACTGGTAGTGATTGGTTCCCAGCCGGAAATGCAAGTGATCTCTGGAGTGTATGTCCATCTTTATGTGGTAGTACGCATCCTTAAGATCGATGGAGCACATTCAATCGCCTTTCCCGAAAAAGGGAAGAATAGCCTGAAGCGTGACCATTCGGAACTTCTCTTTTTTTACAAATTGGTCAAGTCTGCTGAGGTCCAAGATAGGTCTCCAGTCCCCTGTTTTCTTTGGGACCAAAAAGAATCTTGAGTAAGCTCTGAATTCTGTTTGATCTGCTGGGACTGGCTGGATGACTCTTTCTAGCAACTTGCGGACCTCGATAGTTGCTTGTTCCCTGACACTGGGTGGAACATCCAAGATTCTGTTCACAGGAGTGGGAGGGGAAGAGAACGGTATGAAATACCCTCTGGAAATGATGCTTTGTACCCAGGTATCGGATGTTATGCTTAGCCAGGCTTCTGGGTACAAAGATAAGTGAACCACGACTGCCTCCAGAGCCAGACAGCCAGGTCTCCTTTCAGGAGCACTGGTAGGGCTGACCAGAGTACTGGCCTCCGTCACCCTGCTGTAGCAGACCCCCCCTGCCGCGCAGGCGGCATCTTCTATTATAACCCCCTCCTCTGCCTCTAGAGGGGATTTCGCCACGTGTGTCCTGAAAGGATCACTGTGCTTTTCAGAACCACATCTTTCCACCCTTTGGGCCCTTGGGATAGGGCCGAGTAGGGGTAGAAAAACGGACTCCGACGGCAGATAGAGTCGTTCCTTCCTGCTCACACCTGGTTAGAGTTTCCTTTACCTTGGGCCCAAACAGGGATGAGCCATCAAATGGGGTGTTGATAAAAGAAGACTTGAAGGGCTCCGGAAAGGAACAGACACATCCAAGCTAGTCTACGCAGAGCAATGCCTGAACTAGCGGCTCTACTCGAACCATCAGCTGCGTAAGACATGAGACGCATGGACGAGTTCACAATAGAGTTTAGGGTAGCGAGTTGGGTGTAAACTTTGTCGGCAACCCCTGCAGCTACCGTACCCTGGAGAGCATCTCCTAACTCTTTCAGGAGATCTCTTTATAGTCTGGTAAAATGGGTTAAATAGTTCAGTGACCGAAGGGAAAAAGTCGCTGAACTAAACATGCATTTCCCATTTCTATCCATGATCCTGGAATCTCTTTAGGAGGATGGATAGATGAGGATGTCTCAAGACGTTTCTTTTTTAGAGGCTGCCGCCACCACCATGGAATCAACAGGCACTCCCCTTAGTCAAAAAAGCTTTGTCCACAGGGGAAGAGATGAACTTATTTGGCTTCCGAGGGACAGGTTCCATGGCCTCCGGAGAATCCCACGCCTTACGAGAGATCAGCTCCATGAGCTCATCATAAGGCGGAGAGACACCCAAGAGGTGGAAGGTTGAGACCCAAAAACCTTCAAGAGCACTGACTCATCCTCAGTAAGGCTTTTGGACTGCCAACCACCCCTCTTATTAAGGATCTCTAATATCTCCGCAAAGGAGATATCCTCAGAGAGGGATCGAGGGGACCCTTCTGACTCATCCAAGTCAGTGTCAGATGTCAAAGACTCCTGTGGGGACTCCAAATGCCTCATCTTGCAGTGTCTCTTCCTGGGTACCTCCTCAGTGGGGGCTTCTGGGGAGGTCTCAGAAGAGCAGGGGTTGCCCTGTGGAGCTACTTGAGGCTCAGAGTCCCTACGCTTTGGTTAACCGGTAGAAGCAGGAGCGGACACAGGCGCTTGAGGGGAGGAGGAAGCCAGACCTGATGCTGATAATCTTGGGAGACAGGACTCTCCTCATGGCATCGAACACACAATGACTCCGTCGAGAAGGGGTAGACTGATCCGAAGGGACCATTCGATCCTCCCGCACAGGCCATGGGTTCCGAGCCCGAGGTAGGAGCTGAGCTCATCCGAGCCGAAGCACCGAGAAGAGGAGTCAGCACCAACAAATTGGTACGACTATTCTCTCCAGACCAGACAAGAGAGTGTCAGCTCCTAGAGTAACCGGTCGGTGCCAAGGACGTCCAAGTAGATGGAACCGATAACAAAGGAGCAGGTCTCGGCTCCACAGGCTCAAAAACCATTAGGTCGGCCTCTTCCAGCTCCAAAAGTCCAGTACGGCTCGGAGGAGGAGAAGTCAAGTCCGGGTTAATGGTCTTCGGTTCCGACAACAATTTGGCAAGGCCTGGTGTCCGTAGAAGCTTCTGCACCAACCGGTCCATATCCAGATCTGAGAGGCTGACAGAAGACTTCGAGGAGTGCACCGAATGTGCTGACTGGAGCAGAGGAGATTAAGGAATCTCAGGAACCGGCTTCAAAGCTGTGAGCTGGCTCCGAACAGAAGGGACACTCGGTTCCAAAGGCAGTGGAACCAATGACCCTACACCCTCCATTTTGTTGGTCTTTTTTGATAACTTGGAGTCACCTGAAGACTTGGATGACTTAGAGGATTTACTAGCACCATCCTGGTCACCCAGTGCTTCCGAGAAGGGGTGCTGAAGTAAACCCCTATCCACCAATTTCCTCCTCCTCTCTTAAAGTACCCTGGAAGAGGAAGTGTGACAGATGCTACAAGAGTTTTGGAGGTGTAATTCCCCCAGACAATAAACACACTGAACGTGCCAGTAAGTGACTGACATTTTTTGTCCACAATCTGGACATTTTTTGAAGCCAGATTTAGGATGTGGCTTCTCTTTCTCATCAGACATCCTTTTAAATTTAAACAAATGGAAAAAACACACTGAAAGCAACTATTTCAATAACTACTAAGAATTTAGTTAAATAGAAGGCCGACTACTAGGCCACCTGCTAACTAGAAACCCTTCTATAGAAAAAACAAAGCTAACACAAGGTACATTTTATATATCTATATATATATATATATATATATATCTATATATATATATATATATATATATATATATATATATATATATAGATATATAAACTATCCAAACAAGGATGAATTGGTCCGAGCTATCTGGAACACAGAGATCTGTGCCGCGGCAAACTAGATCTGAGGTAACAGTGCATCATGCGATAAGGGGCTTGGTCTCTAGCTACTGATAAACCTTGAGCTTTGCTAACGGCTGTTGGAGCCAAGGATTGGCTCCGAACCAATCAGTGAGAATAAACGGCAAGATTTAACAACTTCACATCATCAGATAGAAATTTACCTATTTTTTCCTGGAGAACCAATCTGTATTTAAAAGTTTCAAAGGCTCTGGTCATGTCAATGAACAAATCTCATATGAGCCTGCAGTAGTGAACGTTTAATATGGTACTTGTGGCTATGATTAATGCAGTCATGGTGTTAAGTCACATTAAATGCAACTTACATTTTTTATTCCAAATTATTTATGGAAAGCGGATACAAAATCCACATCCTCAATTTCTTCTCAGCAGACAAAGAGCACAATTAAAGTCTTGACAGACTAGAATACAAAACTATCCACACTTTATTGGGTTATCATACTCAACATGTGAACTAGAAGTGATTCCCTTGGACAGCATTTCTTCCGGGAGGTTTTAATTACTTCTACTTTTAATTAAATTACTTGCCATTACTATTATTTTACTCTTCTTATAATGCTCTGCTAAGGTGCTAATGTTATAGTGAAGTGTTTTGCTATCAGAAAAGAGAGGGCCCATTGACCATTGTCACATACTCAAGGGCTTACATCAAAGCTGATAAGATCTGGTTCCTTCCTGCTTGTTTATATACCAGACTACTGTCATAATGTCCATCTGTGAGTTTACCAGTCTGACAAAGAAAATCTTGTAGCTAACACAACACACACCCTTCATCTCCACAACATTTACATGAATACAAGCCTCCAAGTCTTACCAAAGACCTTGGAACGTCCTCCCTTCCCAATGAAACCACCCCCTCCCAAACCCATGCCCACCACAAATAGGGAGGATGCAGCAGTAGTCACTGTTGCTTGACAGAGGATTTGGAATAATCTACCTGCATCGACCAGCATAGGGACTGAAGCCACCACTGCAGGTGTCTTCTGCAAAATAAAGTCATGATTAACTGAACAACAGACGGGAACATCTGAGATCACTGCAATTGTAAAAGGTTCTAAAGAATCCTTATGGGACAGTGGGCAAACTGTACCATAAATACTGAGGATGCCATGGCACCCAATACCCTCAAAACTAAATCGTACAGAGTGGTACTCAGACAAGACATCAGAATGTACTCTACTGCAGCTCAAGGTTTTAATTTTTGCATCAGGAAGGGAATATCATTACAGTGGCATCCAACTGACATCCTAAAAACACCAAGCACTGATTAGGAAAGATTTTCCTTGAGTGAGAGATGTGACTAGGGAGACACAACTACAGAACGTAATCTCGGGACTGTAAGAGACTCCTTTAAAGAGGCAGCCAGAAGCCAGTCATCCAGATAAGGGAATATCTTGAATCCCTGGAGTTGTAGATGGGCTGCTACCACCACATATTTCATGATCATAAACGCTTTAATTATTGAGTCTACAGGAGGGTTTCTGAACACCTACGGCTGGTCTTTGCAGGGATGAAGATTCTTATCCAGCTTCATTCAAACAGCTTCACAGCTGGGAAGGTCCTGACATGATTTCCTCACTGCCAACTCTATAACCTTGTCAACTGAAGGAGCCACCTAGGATATGGATGGTGTGGCTAATACCACATCTTCTAGACAAGGCTCAGTGAGCTATGATCCCTTCTGGCACAACTTCTACAATAACATGAAATGTTATACTACAACTAATGCCTAGCTTAACCAACACTAAGAAAAACAACCTCAAGACAAGTCTATCTGATTCCTACAGATTCCATACAATGCCTGGTTAGTGGCACCATCCGTAAGCAAGATGACAGGAAAGGTAATCAAAAAATATTAAGGAATTTATAGAACTCAGAAAATGCTAATCTATCTAAAAATTACAACTCAAAACTGTCAAAAATGCTCTTTTAAGATGCAGAGCAGTTATGGGCCCAGAACTTCCTGCTACTTTGGAAGATGGTAAACAAGATCCAAGTTAGTCAGAGGGAGCAGACCATTTTTGGAAGGAAAGAATTCTGGAAAGGTTCTATGTTGGAACACTAAATTTGTCAGATTGGAACAGAGCTGTGGTGTGAAGACCCATATATCTGATCAGAAGGACTGAATATGAATGGTATCTGGAAGTGCCTCCTTAGCGGTTTCTTCCTGGGAGTTGTAATTGCCTCCATCCTCTGTTTAAATTACTTGCTGTTTGCTTTTATTTTATTCTGCCAGTAAAGCTCTGCTAAGGCTCTACGGTTACATTTGAATAAACTGCTTTCCTGTTTTACAAGTCATTTAACACTAGTTATTGCATAACAGACCAAAACAGGACTATTAAAAGTACTTTTGGATTCTCCTACTCTAAGCAATACCCTGGGAAGCAAGAGTATAGGGGGAGAATGTGTGCAGAAAAATAACTGTCCATTCTAAGACAGCTGTCATGCAGCAATTCTTCCAGAGTTGGCAGTTATCTAGGGCAGCAAAAATGTATACTTCAAGCACTCCCAACTGTGAGATCCAAGAAAACATCCTCAGTCAATGTCCATTTGTAAGGGCTTGGCTGTGTGCCCTGCACAACCTCTCTACTAAATCACTTTCTTTTAGTGAAAGGTATGATGCCCTGAGGATCAGTCCAGAATCCCAAAATTGTGCACAAGTCTATAAAGTACATAATTACTGGGCATCACCCACACCTGGTCTGTAGTTCTACCCCATCACTGCGGTGCTGTACGCAAGAACGTGCAGGCTGTCCCTTGTACAAATCTGCCTGAATCTTACTACAATACAGGCAGCTTGTTTACGTTCATGTGCTTCTACCCAATACAGTCACTTCACATACTCTGAATCCTCAGACCCTCAAATCCCCAAGCAATGTCCATTGAGTCTGCAGTGATGGTCTTGGTCAAATGGACAAGATGAATACGTACCCCTAGACTAAGTTGCACCTGGCTTTTCCAATACAACTCATCTCTTTTAGTGCATGGCAGAACAGGGGATGGGGACCTCCAGAGACTGGGAATGTTGACCACACATATTCTTGAGGTACAACTACAGATTCCTTACAACTCGCATTCAGAGGCACCATCACTAAGCAAGGTGACATTATCCTATAATCCCCGAAGGATTTCCCCAGATGCTAGACCCCTCTTTCCAAAATGGTTTGGCACCGTGCAGCAAGAAAGACTGAAGAAAATGGCGCTGGCAGCTTCTTTTGTACCCCTGACTACCTGATGTCAGGGAAGGAACGGCAGCAGCTGATGCAGGACCCAAGACTTTGGAATTCAGGCAAACTGAGGGCAACCTGCCAGCAGGATTACCCAAATGTAATGACTGCAACAGTTAAACATGAAGAACATCTGGGTCCTTGTCTTTCAGCAGAAAGGATATCCCTGCCACTGGTTCAAGCAAGGCACCGAGAAGCACTACTCCATTTGCAGACGTTAAATGACAAACGGTGAGGTTGAAGGAAAACCAGCCACATGACCTGCTAGTACAAACTTGCAAGGTCAATGCTTGGATAAGACAATACAGTTAAGACTAGATATAGATACTGGTCTTGCAAAAAGCAGTTACTGAAACCGGGTACTTTGTAAAGAACTAGGGTGCAGAAGACCAGCCAAACTACTAGAAGATCAAACAATAGTGGGCTCATGTTTCAAATAGTAGAAATGGTCTGCGCACTTTTGCAATGGGGATGTGCAGGTAGACAACCTTAAAAATAAAGGATATCACAAAGGCCTGATGAGTAGAAAAGGAAGAAGGCTTTGAGAGGTAAGCATTCTGAAGTTTAAAAATATTAAATATTGGTTTAAGTCTTACCGGGTTTAAAGGTAACTTCTATTCTTGGCATCAAAAAAGTGATCTTGAAAAACATGTACACTCATCTGCCGGCACATTTTCTGCAACACTGTCCTAACACGTCCTTTAGAAAAGGTGGAAAATCCTATTCCCTTGGAAAGTACAGTTGTGTACACTTAGCATAAATGTAGATGTTCGAGTGTATTCACTGTTGCAGTCATCACACTTGGGTTATCTGCATGCAGGTCGCCCTCAGTCGGCCCGAATATCAGTCGCTTTTTCCATGACGTCAGATCATCAGGGGTATAAAACATGCAGCAGACCCCATTACATCAGTTTCTCTTGCCCCAGATGTCAGGAGGCCCCAAAATAGGAAGCAATTACATGGTGTGGAACACCACCAGTAAAAAATAAATACCATAGCCATAAGATATGACCAAAAAGAGTACGGGTAGAAAGCATAGAGAAGTCAAATGGCTGGAGGGAGGGTAACCAGGACTGCAACAGTGAATACACTCGAGCATCTACATTTATGGTAGGTGTACACAACTGTACTATGTTCTTCATGTTTCACTGTTGCAGTCATCACACTTGGGTGGAGGCAGTCAAGAAGTATTAGGGCTGGCTAGCAGGCCTTGCAAGACTACTGTGGCAAATCCAGCTCTGGATTTAGAAAAGACAGGTAAGTGGTAATGCTTGGTGAAGGTGTGTACAGAACTGCAGGCTGCAGCTTCCAGGATGTCTCTGGTAGGGACTCCCCTGAGAAATGCTGTAGAGGTTGAGGTGGCCCTAGTGGAATGAGTTTTGATCCCCTGTGGGATAGGTTTTCCATGGTGTTTGTAGTAGAAATGGATGCAGTGTGCTATCCATTTGGAAATAGTTTGCTTTGAAATGGCCTTGCCCTCTGCCCTTGTAGCTAAGCTGACTAGCAGCTGGTCAGTTTTTCTGAAAGGCTTAGTCCTGTCAAGGTAGAACCTGAGTTGTCCATGGAGTGCAGGATCCTTTCCCCTTTATTCTGAGGATTAGGGAAAATGGTTGGTAAATGGATGGATTGGTTTAAAGAGACTGGATACGACCTTGGGCATAAATGATGGATTAGTCTTGAGAGAATCCCTGCCTGCATGGAAAATAATGAAGGGGGTTCCACAGCCATAAGAGCCTGTAACTCGGACATTCTTCTTGCTGAAGTGATGGCTAGAAGTACGGCTGTTTTCCAAGAGAGGAATTTTAACTCTGCTGTAGCAGCAGGCTCAAAAGGGGGGAAGCGTGAGCTTCTCTATTACAAAGTTACGGTCCCAGGCAGGAGTGGGAACTCTCCTCGGGGGTCTTAAATTGTTAGCTCCTCTCAGGAACGGTTTGATCATAGGGTAAGAGAAGAGAGGTGGCTCAGTATTGTAAGGAGCTGAGATGGCAGAGGCATAAATCTTAACTGATGAGAAGGATAAGCCTTTGTGGAGTAGCTCTGCTAGGTAATCCAGGATTTGAGGTAAGGTGGGCACAGCTGTCTCCTTTCCTTGAGACTGGCCCCAGGAACAGTATCTTCACTTTTCTGAATAGGATTTCCTAGTACTAAGTCTCAAGGATGACATCAAGCACCTGTTTGCTGAAGGTTGCTGGTGGTGTATTCAGGGAATAAACCAGGCTGCAAGGTTCAGGGTGTACAGCTGAAGATGTAAAATCTGTCCCACCTACTAGGACAGCAGAGAGGGGGGGGTCTGATGTAGGTGCCAGAGTGGCAATGTCAGACTGTGTAGGAGTGGGTACCAGTGCTGGCATGTCCAGTCTGGTGCAATAAGGATTGTCCTTGGCCTGTCCTCTTTGATCCTGAGTAGTACATTTGAGAGGCGGGGCAGAGGGGAAAAGGCATAGATTGAGAGGTTTTCCCATGTAAAGGACAGGACATCCACTTTCCATGTTTGGCTGTGGGGATTTCTGGTGCAAAATTTGCTCAATTGCTTTTTTTTTGGAAGGGGGGGCAAAGACATCCACCTCTGGTGTCCCCCATAAGTTTGAATGAGCTGGGTTCCAGTTTCCACTCGTGTGGGTACAGTAGATTTCTGTTTAAGTCATCTGCAGGTGAATTTTGTTTGCGTGGCAGGAACTGAGCTTGAAGGTGCACTTGATTGCTCAAGAATGTGCTCCACAGGGCCATGGCTAACCTGCAGAGTGGGTAGGAATATGTTCCCCCCTGCTTGTTTATATACCACAACTGTGATGTTGTCTGTCCAAGAGTTGCCCTGGAAGGATAAGATACTTGAAGGCTGTCAGTGCATTCTGAACAGGTAACATTTCTTTTTGATTGATATGCAGGCAAATTTGTCATGGGCTCCATTTGCCTGCCATGTGAGCTCCCCATGCAAAATCTGATGTGTCTGTTGTCAGGGTTTGGGCAGTGAGGGGTTGAGTGAAAGGGAGTCATTTGTTGTGGTTGCAAGCCTCTGACCACCAAAAGTACTCAGTCCTCAGACAAGGACCGATAGTAATCACTGTTTCCAGGCCCTGAGAATGTTGACACCAGAGACTTTTGAAGTACCACTGAAGTTTCCTCATATGCAGTTTTGCATATGGAATTAGTAGAATGCATGAGGTCAGGAACCCTAGGCCTTGCAGTATTTTTCTTGCAGATCGCTGGGTATGGGTGGCCAGAAGTTTGAAGTAATTTGTCAAATAAACCTGCTTTTCTGGAGTGAGGAATGCCATCTGGGAATTTGTGTTCAAGCTTGCTCCCTGGAATACAATCTTTTGGCTGAGTTCATAGGTAGGTACTAGGCTATTGGCCCTGTGGTCTATACAAGCCCAGCCAAAAAGGTACCCTGGCGTTTGCCACCCAAGAAAATTATTTTCCTGTGCCACTGTTGAGCAGAGCCACAGAGGTGATCCCCAGGGTGAATTTCCTATTTCCCATCCAATCATCAAGATTTTTCTTGGAGTGCTAATGAGGAGCTTTGTTTGATACAGACAGGTAGGTTATTCCAGAGTATGGGAAGTCTCTGGGACAGAAATCTATCCCTCCGGCATGTTCTGTTTATTGTGGTGACAAGGTTTAGGTCCCTAGAGCATGTAGCTCGGAGGGATTGGGATTTCTTTAAGTGGAGCATGTCCAACAGCTCTGGGTTTGCACAGCTTTGCATGTTAGGCAGAGATCACCTCTGAGTAGGCGATATGCGATGGAGTAAAGCTGGAGTTTTTTGAGACTGTCTGCGTAGGGCATCTATTTGAGACCGGTAATCCTCTTTGTGAGGTATTTCTGCGGCCTTTCCAGTTGCTGTGGATATCTTGTGAGGTACATACCAAAAGGGGCATTATACTCTATAATGGGTCTAATGAGTGATGAGTAGAGGGGGAACAATGACCTCTCTTTTTCTGGATGAGAAACCTTTTGTGATGAGGTGTGCCACGTAGAAGAATTTCCTGACAACTGTGATGATGTAATTATCAAAGGAGAGACTACTGTCCACCTGTGTCCCAAGGTCTCATCACACCTTCGGTGTTAAGTATACTACCGCCTACGTTGTAGTTCATGGGTACAGTGTTTTTACTAAAGGGGATGACAATGCACCTTTTGGCATTGAGCTTGAGGCCATGGCTTTGATGCCAGGCATCTGTCTCAGTGAGGCCCTTTTGAAGGATGTCCACATCGTTAGGAGTTTCGATTATGGCTCCTAGTTTGCAGTCACCTGCGAACTTCATTAGCCAAAGACCTTCTGTGTTTGGTATCTACTTCTCTGAAGTACAGGCTAACAGGAGAGGACCCAGGACTGAACCCTGTGGTACTCCACTTTTCACTGGTCTGAAGTCGGATTTGGAGTCTGCTACTTTCACAGTGTGGGTTCTGTCAGTGAGCCAGTTGGCAACCCATCTTGTGACATAGGGATTTATACCTACTTTAGTGAGTTTATCTATAATTCCAAAGTGGGGGATGGTGTTGAAAGCCTTGGCTAGATCTAGATAGGCTGTGTGAACCACCTTAACCTTGTCTACGGCTTTGGTGACTGCTTCAAAGTCGTCCATCAGGTTTATGAGACATGATCTGCCTTTTACTACCCCGAAATGGGTGGGGTCCAGAGTTTGGAGATTACCAATGTCTGTTTATAAATTCCATGATGATACGTTCCACCAGGTTCGTCAGGCTAATGGGGCGGTAGTTTCCGTTGTCCGTGGTGGCTACCCCCCTTGTGGAGTGGGGTAACTGTTGCTGTGCGCCATTCAGCAGGCACAAAGCCTGAGGTGAGGCTATGATTGAACATGGTACTTAGGTGGGGTGCCAGTTCGTGCAGAACGCAGCCTGGGATGTTGTCTGGTCCCATGGATGCTGTTTTCTTGGCTTTGGAGAGTGTGATTTTTACCTGTGCAGCCGTGATTACAGGAACTTTGCATTCTTCTGGTAGAGAAATGGGCTCTTTAAGGGGTGAGGGGGGAGTAAAGTTAGCACTGAACCTATCTGCCAGAATGTTGGATGAGTACCAGATTTGATTTCTTTTCGTTGATGGTATACCCTGGAGAAATTAGGAGTCTCTTTACAAATGTCAGGTGCTGAAGTAGCAATTCCTGACTGTCCGCCTGAATCAGGCAATCGTCCAAGTATGGGTAAATTTGAATATTTCTCTGCCTGCAGGATGCAATGGCTGGAGCCAGGCACTTTGTGAGCACCCTGGGCGCAGTAGATAAGCTAAAGGGAAGTACAGAGAACTGATAGTGCATAGAGCCTGCCCCGAAATGTAGATATTTCCTGCAAGATTCCGTTATGGGGATGTGCAGATAAGCTTCTTTCAAGTCTAGGGTGACTAGCCAGGAGTCCTTGGGCTAGCATAGGAAGCAGCTGCTGGAGTTAAGCATTTTGAATTTTGGTACCCCCGGGAAGGTGTTGAGAATGGACAGATCCAGGATAGGGCACCAATAGTTCTCTTTTCTGGGCACCAGGAACAGTCTGGAGTAGAAACCCTGTCCCCTTTACTTTGTTGGAACAGGTTGAATGGCTCTGATACTGAGAAGAAAAAGTACATGCTTTTGAGCCTCTCCCCACTTGTTTGGAGGAAGGTCTAGCAACCCGCTTGGGGCTGCCAGTGAGTGGAAGTAGAATCTTTATCCCTGGGATACAATGTTTAGGACACATTGGTCCTAGGTAATGTACATAGTTTTTTGCAAGCAGGGAAAATTTTCCTCCTAGGGGTGCAAGTACTGGGCATGGCTGGGAAGGATGACAGACAAGTCATTGTGAACTTTTTCCATAAGGGGGTGGTTGACCACTCCCTGTTTTTGAGGTGGGAGCACTCCATTGTTTAGATCTCTGCATAACCTGAGACTTGTGTCTTGGTGGTCTGTTGGCCCTGGGTTGGACTGAGAAGGTCTGGGAGGGACTGGAAAGGACCAGTTATTAGAAGGCCAATGCCTACTGAATCTAGGTGGCTGTACTATAAGAAATCTTTAACAGTTTGCATAGATTTGGCTTTTTCCTCCATCTTAAGAAGAACTTCTGCTTTTGTGCCAAACAAACAATCTTGATCTAATGGAGCATCAAGTAATTTTGCTTTGAAATGATCTAGCACGACTGCTGAATCCTATACAATTGCACTTTATAAGCACATGCGCAAGTGCATTGAACGTGCAATCCCTAACAGAACCAAGATGCTATACACCAAAAAAAGGAAGCCAATCTGGTGGTCCCCTGCTACAAAAAGACTTTAAAACAGAAGAAACTAAAAAAAAGAGTAAAATCCCATGATTGGAGGAACTCCGTGGTCAGCCTCAGTAAGAAGCTGAGATCCCTCATAAAAATCCTCCAAAGCTAGTTACGAAAACGAAATCGCCACTGATTCTAAAGACAACCACAAAGCATTCTATAGCTATGTCAAGAATCTCAATGGCAACACTCAGATCTGGTCTGAGTTACAGCACAATGGCACTAAATATACAGAACTGATATTGCCAACATCCAGGCAGATAGGTTCAGTGCTAAATTTACCTCTCTCCTTCCCTAAAGGGCCCATCTCTATACTGGAAGAATGCAAACTTCCAGAAATCACGGCTACACCGGTAAAAAAAAAAACACTCTCCAAAGCCAAGAACACAGCATCCATGGGACCTGACAACATCCCAGGCTGCATTCTACATGAACTACAGAATGAACTGGCACCCCACCTAAGTATCATGTTCAGTCATAGCCTCACATCAGGCTTTGTTCCCACTGAATGGAGCACAGCAACAGTTATCCCACTCCACAAAGGGGGAGCCATCACAGACCCCGGGAACTACCGCCCCGTTAGCCTGATGAGCCTGGTCTGCAAGGCCATGGAGAGTATCATCATGGAACTTATAAACAATGACACTGGTAATCTCCAAACGCTGGACCCTACCCAGTTCGGGTTTGTAAAAGGCAGATTATGTCTCCTAAACCTGACAGATATTTGAAGCAGTCACCAAAGCCGCAGATGAAGGTACGGTGGTTCACACAACCTATCTAGATCCAGCCAAGGCTTCTGACACTATCCCCCACTCTGGAATTATAGACAAACTCACTAAACTAGGTATAACTCCCTATGTCACAAGATGGGTTGCCAACTGGGTCACTGACAGAACCCACACTGTGAAAGTAGCAGACTCTAAATCCAATTTCAGACCAGTGACAACTGGAGTACCACAGGGTTCAGTCCTAGGTCCTCTCCTGATAATCACATCGCCACAGTAGTCAGTAAATCCTATGTGGCACACCTCATCAGAAAAGGTTTCTCATTCAGGAAAAAGAGAGGTCACTGTTCGCCTCTACTCATCATTCATTAGACCCATTATAGAGTACAATGCCCCTTTTGGTATGTACCTCACAAGACATCTACAACTGGAAAGGCCACAAATACCTCACAAAGAAGATTATCAGCCTCAAAAAGATGCCCTACGCAGACCATCTCAAAAAACACCAGCTTTACTCTGTCGCATATTGCCTACTCAGAGGCAATCTCTGCCTAACATACAAAGCTATGTCAAACCCAAAGCTGTTGGACATGCTCCACATAAAGAAATCCCAATCTCTCCGAGCTACACGCTCTCGGGACCTAAACCTAGTCACCACAATAAACAGAACATGCTGGAGGGATAGACTTCTGTCCCAGAGACTTCCCATACACTGGAACAAACTACCTATCTATATCAAACAAAGCTCCTCATTAGCACTCAAGAAAAATCTTGATGACTGGATGGGAGATGGGAAATTCACCCTGGGGATCACTTCTGTGGCTCTGCTTGACAAGGGCACAGGAAAATAATTTCCTGGGTGGCAAAAGCCAGGGTACCGTTTGGCTAGGCCTATATAGGCCCTAGGGCAAATAGTCTAGTACCTACATATGAACCTATAAGATTCGTTCCTTCAGCCAAGCATGCCTTCTGAGTACAGACCCAGTGACAGCAGCCCTGCAGGATGCTTCTATGGCATTAAAATCACACTGCAAAGTATGTTTACTAACTTAGTTTGCAGAATGCATTCTCTCTTGTAAATGTAAATTTTCTGTACAATCAGGAATCAACATTTTTGTTTAATTAGTTCCATAATATGTTGCTGGTACTTCAACATGTAAAACTGGCAATTTAAAAACTCGATGGCAAGAGTTGCAGAGATAAATACCTTCTTATTCCACATGTCTAAAGGCCTAGAATCCCTGTCTGAAGGGATAGGGTTTTTGGCTGCAGTAGCCTTAATACCTTTAGGTCCCTGGAAAATGGTCTCTGGATCCACAGTGGGATTCTTTAAGAGAAATTTATGAGAGTCACGTACTCTGTAGTACCTGTCAGGCTTTCTAGAATATAGAGGTAAAGTATCAGGGGTAAGACTGGATTCCATGAAGACATCCTCTACAATATCCAGGACAGGGGTACAGTTAGAGGCCTGTGCTGAGGCAAGTCTAAAAATTCTCAGTCTCTCTTTTTGGACTGTGTGTAGTCCTGGCATTCACAGCAAAATTGCTCTCTTAAGGTATGCAAGGTTTCACTGAAAGAAAAGTCCTCTGGCGGGGAGGCAGATGGAACAGAATCCTCTGCATCTGAATCCACATAGGTAGATTAAAAGGCACATCCTGGTAATCAGAGGGATCAGAGTCATCGGACTCGTGGTCTGTAGAATCAGAATGCAAATCAATTACTTGCCTTTTAGAGGGGGAAGGCTGGCTTCCCCTAATTAAAGTAATAAGGTCTTCAGCCATTCTAAACATTTGCTTCTGTGGCATGGGAGCTTGACAATGCACTTTGGTCGGTTTTCTAGGTGTAGGGAGAACTCTGAACCTGAGAAACTCGGTAGTTTTATCGTCAGAAACGAAGCAGTTGGTTTAATACAAACATCGGAAGGTCTGAATACACACTCAGAAGCTAGTGCTTGCACAGCAGCTCCGGACCCATCCAAAGTAGAGACATCCGCAGGTTCCATAATCGAAAAAGCATCTCGTGACATACCGGACTCCGAATGGGTCTCAGTAGAGGCCTGCGAATCTGTAGAAGCGAGTATCAAGGGCTGCAAATGAGTACCAGCAGACTGGCATCTAGCTTAACTGAAGCATCGTTGGCAATTTTGGACCTATGCAGTCTATCTCTGTCTTTACCTATACGTTTTTCCGGAAGATCGGTAGTCGGATGGCTTATCGAAGCCATTTCGGAATATGGAGAATGAGAGAGAAAGAATTCAGTGACAAAGATAGCCCTACAAGAAATAGTTCAGCGTTAAACAAGGCACAAAACCGACAGTGAGGAACGTTGTGGTCTTGGCCTAAACAAGTGACGCAGTAAAAATGAAAATTTGAGGTATTTGCTTTCCACAGGCAAGACAATTGTTAACTTTTTCTGACATCAGTTAGAGCAAGAAAAAAGGATCCCGAAAGGGGTACTTAGCTTTAGAAGACTTCAGGTTTGAAACAAGAAAAACAAAAATTTCAGGTAGTGGCCAAACGGCACTTGCTAACTGCTTCTGCTTTGGGCTCCCACGCGGCAAGAAAAGCTGATGTAATAACGTCGGCTGAAGATTTTATTCCCCTGACGTCATGGAAGAAGCGACAGCATCCGACATAAATCCCAGGTCTGGTATTCGGGCCAACTGAGGGCTATCTGCAGGCAAATAACCCAAGTATGGTGACTGCAACAGTGAAACACTAAGAACATCAGGTTGCGATACCTAAAAATATTGGTCTGTCAGACTGTTTAGACTCACTGAAACTTGGTAATTTTCTGAAACTAATCCACAGAAAAATCTAAATACCACCCTATTTGTGAAGAGGCAGAAGTAGTGCTTTGGTTTAGAGGCAGGGAGGGTGGGCAGCTTAAACAAGTCATGGCTGCTCCTTTAGGGGATCACACTACAAGTGTTCCCAGGCCAGTCATTCTTGTGATTCAATGCAACTGTTTCTTCCCTTTTTTAATTCTGCCATTCTCATGATGAGATGGACCAAAATACAGAAAGAACACTTCTGCCAAATCTTCAGAAAAAAATGACAAAGCATGTATTTTCCATTTTCCATGTAGCATCAAAAAAGTTCCTCCTGCACGAAAGGTAATTGCACGGCTTGAACAATATAGAATCCAAAAATAAAAATATAAGCCAGCAAACTGTAAGGCTGAAAAAACAAATGTATTTAGTTAATGCAATGTAAAAACAAAACAGACCGATTTTGGCTGGTACACACCACAGCCTTCCTCAGTTTAAAGTAAAATTCATTTCAAATTGTCTTCTATGCATGCACTTAATTAGAATCAGCTTGTAATTAGTTGATCTAAAATTGCTCATTTAATCCAGATGGAAATAAACCACCCAGTTTAACAATCCATTTTTTCTCTTTGGTGTCAAGACAGGAATGCCAACCTGCTTTGTTGGATTTATTCCCTTTCATATCTATTACCATGAAACTAAACTTGGCAGATGAATGTCTTATACATTTTTTTTATATAAAGCACTACTTAGTTTCTTGTTCTTCATATCACTGGTGTGCTCAGAAATTCTCAATTTTAGTGGTCGTGAGGTTTGCTCTATATAAAAAGAGCCACACAGCTGCATGTTGCTAGATACATCAGCCATTCACTACTGCAATTGGCAAAAAAATTAATGTCATAAACTGTACCACAGTTATTACTTGTGAATTGTTTGGATTTAAAAAACTTATTGCAGTGAGTGCAATGTCTACATGGGAAGCATCCTGTAAGCACCTCACCCGATTGTGTGGTTTGAACCTCATGGGATGGTGTCCTGGAATGTGAATGTTTGCAATGATTCAAATGGGAAGCAAGATTTCTCCCTTTACGAAATGAAAACTGGCATCCATTCTGGTGGAATGTTAGGTTGTGATCACTCTGTGGAATATTCCAGACTCTCTTGTACACAGTTAATTAATAAATTAGAATTCCTCCCATAAGTTGTCACTAGTCTAATGGGTGCCAAGCTTTGCTGCTCCCGTTGTTTATAGGTCAAAAAGTCTTCCCTCAAGTGTATTTGCCCAATTGCTGGCTTGAAGAACATGTCCCATCTGATATCCTCTGTCCCTAAACCTGTGAGACAGATCCCGCCTATATTCCTGAAAGGTGGAATCTTTAGAGCAGACACATCTCATTCTGATGTATTGGGAGTTGGGGAAACTAAGTAGTGCTTTATATAAACATTGCCTAAAACATTCACCTGCAAAGTTTAGTTTCATGGTAATAGATATCATGAAAGGGAATAAATCCAACAAAGCTGGTTAGCATTCCATTCTTGACACCAAAAAAAAATGGACCGTTAAACTGGGTGGTTTATTTCCACCTGGATTAAATGAACAATTTTAGATCAACCAATTACAAAGCTGATTCTAATTAAGTGCATATACAAAAGATGATTTGAAATTACTTTGACTTTACACTGAGAAAGGCTGTGGTGTGTACCAGCCAAAACCGGTTTTGTTTTTACACTGCATTAACTAAATAACTTTTTTTCAGCCATACGGTTTGCTGGCTTACATTTTTGTTTTTGGATTCTATACTGTTCAAGCCGTGCAACTGCCTTTCACGCAGGGGGAACTTTTTTGATGCTACATGTATTTTTCATTCCCTGCTGGAGGTCGGTGAGAGAGGTGTAAACTGCATGTTTCTATTTGCAGCTCACACAAAAGGTTTACACTTTGGTTGACTGGATTTTGGATTTTATTTCCTGAAACTTGGATTTTATATTCGTTCTTTCACTGGTTTCCAGCAGTTAAAGTCATTTATTTGGTCCAGCAGAATCCTTTTTATACACCAAAATTGGTTTACGAGGTAGCAGAGAAGCAGAAGCTACGTGTTTACGGGGTTTTACTTATGCCATCCTTTACTCAAGCCTCAACTTTATTGGACTTTCCTGGAAATGGGCAACTAAACCTTAATAGCCTCTAGTAGGCATTTGGCTAGATTAGTTTCTTCAAACTGTGTATATCGTTTTAAGGGGTGCAATTTTCAGCTTAACAGGCATCTCTACATCTGGCTTTTCTGTTTTTGGATGCCGTTCTCATGTCATTGTACTGGAAGTTTTGGTTTGGGGACAGTACTAATGAGTATATACACTGGTCAAAGTTAATTCACCTTATGGATTATTTTTTCACCCTGATAATATTTACAGCGTAAACTAAAGTTTGACTAACTCTTGACTATATGGGCGCCATTTTTTCATCGCAACCATCAGTTTTTGATGAACGGAGCTGACTGAAGGCAAAAACGTATTTTTGTATTTAACAGGTCAAATTAACAAGAGTTTATTATTTTCCATTTTGAAAGCTGGGGGGAATTTCAACTTTGTACTTTCAACGGAATTCCTTTTTTGATCTGTCAGGGACATTAATAAGAGTTGATTATTTGTGGTTAGAGACCGTTTGGGACTTGTATTTCGAGCAAAAGTTTGATTCATCTTTTGGACATTACAACATTGAAAAATAGCTGCTCAGAGCTTATACTGCATTTTGTTTTCGAGGGGTCTCAATTCTGTCTCTGTTCAGAATATTTATGTTGTTATTAAGGGATTGTGTAATGATGTACATTTTTTTATAAAGTTGACTGTACTACTAATACGCAGCTATAGTTTCATGACAAACTGGTGAAGTATGTTTGATTTACGTCAGCTGTAAAAATAATCTGCCTACAATTTTGAGTACATTATTAGTTTATAACTATTACTTAAACAAAAACATACTGTATTCAATTGATTAATTTCAACATAGTACGATTCAGGGTGAGAGATGTACATCTGTTTCAGTGACAGGCTATTGCCTTGGCACTTTGTACTTGTGTTTCTTTTCTATATATATACCTGACTACTTTGTCTTTACAAACATTTTTGGGTGATTAAGTGAACATAAAGGAAAATTGTATTTGCATTATAAGTCGCAGTCAAGATAGGATTAAACAGTATATGGTACTGGTGCAGATTTTTGTAGATAACTAATTTATCTATTTCTACCTAGTCCCTTGCTAGATCAACTGATATATCTAGTATTTGGGGGTAGGCATTTACCCAATATGGTGCAGTTATTCATATGAATATATGAACAAAAGCTAACAGACCAATAGGCTACACCAGCCACTGTTACCTACCATTGTTAATAATAGACATTACCCAACATACCCCAAAGATACAGCTTTTTGCTGGGTGACTCCCATATTTTTCATGCTTATCCTTTAATCTACTATTTACAACGGATCCTAGGTATCTCAGACCAAGTGAATTTCAAACTGGTTGGGGGGGTGCCTTATTCCACACTTCCATCTGGGGCTCTCAACTGATAAATTATTTAACTTATATCATTTTTGATCGGGGTTTGGACTGGATGATGATATTTTGTGCTTGAAATATAGGGTTGATAAGTATTTAGACCAGCAGCCCATTATTTTACTGACCAAGACTTGGCTGTGTGTATGCGAGTCTGTTCACGAATGGGCGTAGCACTGTCCTGAAGAAAGGTAGCAATATAACAAAGATTAAACGGTTCAATCACGGCAGTGACAGGAGCTATTATTGCTCGTTCTGTGTGTTATGTATACAAGTGTTAAACATAAATTGGACTAACATACGTGACTTAGCATTGCTATTATATCTAACAAGGGCGAATATTGCCATCAAATCAACTCTTGATAATTTATCAAGTGGATTAATAATAAGCTTCCAAGGAACAAGAAACCAGTATTCATAGGTTTGCTGGTCTACCTATATTAATACCTAGTGAACATAAATATATAAACTTTTTTTTTTTTTTTTTAAACAAGTACAATATAGCACCATTATGGAATTAACAAAATTGGTATCTGGTTTGTCAGCTGACAGGAAGGATTTGGGGGTGTTTGAATTGGGCACCTCAACCAATGATGAACCAAGTGGTACAGCTTTGGGTCCGGAGTCTAGTTGTGGTTTACGTTTTGATAAATTACAAAAGAGCATGAGATCTCTCAGGTCTGGCATTCTAAACTCTTTAAAGCCTACATGACTAAAGGGATTACACCTAGGGGACTATGTATTAGAAAACAACTGTTAGTCAGTGAGCCTGATGAAGAGCTGAATCAACAATGGGCAGACATCCAACAACAAGCAACTATGGGTTTTGTTGAGGCCCTGGCCAAATTTCACGATAGAGTTACTGATCGTGAAATTTGTGAAGTTACTAAGCTATGTTCTGATGCACAGGCATATGAAGGACGACCTTTATTTACTAGGAATTTGAATAAACTAGCCAAAGACCTATCTGGTCTTGAAGAACAATTAAACAGGAAGGTCAAAATATTCCAGAGGGACCAAACAGATTATCATCTTAGTAACCCTTTTAGTATTAGCAAACAGGTCAAATTCCAACAAGCACAAACTAGAACTCCTAAAAGGAAACGACCAAGGCCTACCCTTAAAAAAAAACGACCTACAGACATAGGATCATCTACTGATGATCTGTCTTCATACACGGATACAGACATGCAACATACACCAGACTCACTTACCCCTAAGAGGGCATACAGTTCAGCCCCTTTAGGCCAAAATACAAGAGAGCAGGCAGAAAACATTCAAGAAATAAACAGATGGGCTTCTGAAATTAATAACTTGGAAAAAAAATCAAAATAATGTTTTGAATATCTCTGATGTAAGTTTGTCTAGTACACAAATTGATCTTCTCAATAAAGGTCTTAGTTTTATTCCTGGTTTTCTCGTTACTGAGGATCTTTTAGCACAAGATGCATTGTCATTTTGTAGACTAATAAACCTCAGATTGCATTTTGATGACTCTACTGATTTTGGCGTTGAAAATGAATTTACTTATAGAGGTATATATCTCCTATGAATCCCACAGTGCATCAATTTCAAAGCAGTGTTCTCAAAGATCTACACTACCACAGGAGGGAAATTACCTACAAACCAAATAATCTCTCAAAGATTGAAAGGGAAGCATTAACTGAATTACAGAACAAAGATATTGTCACTCTATCTGCTGATAAGGGTGGGGCCGTAGTGGTAATGAATTGGCTGCAATATGATTCTGAATCCAAAAGACAACTAGGGTGGCGTAATGGTCAAGGTGCTTACCTTAGAAACACAAGGTGCAGGGTTTGATTCTCACAGGGGGTAATTGGCTAGGCTCAAAATGGTCCATGAGGGCAGTTAGCCTAGTAATAATCTATGACTATGACTTCAGGACAGGTGTTACTATTTGGAAATGCCTCTAGAGCCCACTTTTAGATTAAAAAAACAGACAGATGAATTTTTGTCATTAGCTAGGGAAGAAGGCATTATTACTGATAAGGTCATGCAACATCTCACTATTAAAGACCATATGAGTCAATTTATTTACTTTTTGCCCAAAATGCACAAGGACCCTGTTAAACCACCCGGGAGACCAATTGTGTCTGGTAGAGGCTCTATCACTGAACCACTGTCGTTTCTTATGAAATATCTTAAACCTCTATTAGGGTGGGTCCGATCACGCATACAGGACACCACAGAAATTCTAAAAATCATTTCGGAAACCCAACTTGAACCAGAATGGCTAATGTGTACTCTAGATGTTAGTGCTCTTTACACAAACTTCCCTCATGCCACTGGGTTGGAGGCCACTGAATACTGGCTGTATAAATCTGAATTATACCAGCCAGGGTTCAATACCTTTTTGTTAGGCCTGACAGAACATGTCCTAACTAATGTCTTTTTCGATCAAAATACATGTTATTGGCAAATAAAGGGTACAGCTTGGGGGCATCCTTTGCTCCAATTTATGCTGGCCTTTTATGGCTTTCATTGAACTAAGTTATGATGCATGCCATAGCTTGCACCTGACAGAAATAGACATTTGAAGGCGATATTTGGATGTTTGCTGGAGAGTACGGAGGTCGGATTTGGAACATTTGTTTAAATTTAATAACTATTTAAATGAAAACAAATGGGGTCTACACTTTACGGTCAATTTTGATCCAAATATCATTACTTTTCTTGAGATTTCCATCTCCAAAAAACCAGATCATACTTTGTGTACTGAAGTTTTCTGGAAGTACCCCCAATATAATACCCTCCTCCATGTATCCAGCTTTCATACGCCCCATATAGCTAAAAATATCCCCATATCCCAATACATCAGAATGAGACATATCTGCTCTAAAGATTCCACCTTTCAGGAATATAGGTGGGATCTGACTAACAGGTTTAGGGACCGGGGATATCAGATGGGACATGTTCTTCAGGCCAGCAACTGGGCAAATACACTTGAGGGAAGACCTTTTGACCTATAAACAAAGGGAGCAGCAAAGCTTGGCACCCATTAGACTAGTGACAACTTATGGGAGGAATTCTGATTTATTAATTAACAGTGTACAGACGTACTGGAATATTCTACAGAGTGATCACAACCTAAGATTCCAGCAGACCGATGCCAGTTTTCATTTCGTAAAGGGAGAAATCTTGCTTCCCATTTGAATCATTACAAACATTCACATTCCAGGACACTATCCCGAGGTTCAAACCACACTATCGGGCGAGGTGCTTACAGGATGCTTCCCATGTGGACATTGCACTCACTGCAATAAGGTTTTTAAATCCAAACAATTCACAAGTAATAACTGTGGTACAGTTTATGACATGAATTTTTTTGCCAACTGCTGTAGTGAATGGCTGATTTATCTAGCAACATGCAGCTGTGGCTCTTTTTAATAGAGCAAACCTATACCACTAAGATTGAGAATTTCTGAGCATTACCAGTGATATGAAGAACAAGAAACTAAGTAGTGCTTTATATAAAAAATGTCTAAGACATTCATCTGCCAAGTTTAGTTTCATGGTAATAGATATCACGAAAGGGAAAAAATCCAACAAAGTGAGTTGGCATTCCATTCTTGACACAAGAGAGAAAAAAATGGACCATTAAACTGGGTGATTTATTTCCAACTGGAATAAATGAACACTTAGATCAACCAATTACAAGCTGATTCTAATAAAGTGCATGTATAAAAGACAATTTGAAATTAATCTTACTTTACACTGAGGAAGGCTGTGGTGTGTACCACGCGAAACCGGTCTGTTTTGTTTTTACATTGCATTAACTAAATAAATTTGTTTTTTCAGCCTTACAGTTTGCTGGCTTATATTTTTGTTTTTGCTTTCCATTTTCCCCCGTCTCTTGTATACTACTTCAGCACGCAACCTAAAGATGTAGTTCCTGTTGAGGGCATTTAGGTGCTCCAGCTTCATAAAATCTGGCGGTTATGTTCACAGGCATGTAGGTTTCCAATTACTGATCCTTCAACTGTTCACCTGCATTACACATCCACTGTATCACAGATACATTCTGGAGTGTCTGTCTATGGGGAAGACAGATTGCAGAAGTTCATCACCTCTTGTTTCAGGTATTTAAAACCGATCCCCTCCCACCTCAGCTTTCAGCTTGACAAAATTAGTGTGTATTTTGCAGAAAACAAGGGTAGATGATGTGCAAGTTTTCTTAAGCATCCTAAAATCCTATGCTTCCCAACACCGAGATGGGGCTTGCAGGTGGAGCCATAGCTGGTTCACTATCAAATCAATGGACACCACTGCTACTGGATAAGCCAGAAAGCTCCTAAGAAGAAACTTGTAGGAATACTGGACCCAACAGAGCTAAACAGATTTCCTCAGAACAGGGAAAAAGGATTTTGGCTGAAGTACCACAACGATGTACAACTATGTAGGCACAGAACTAATTTAGGATCTGGTAAACCTACCTGAGTAGGGCCCCACCAGTACTTCATGCAAGTCAATGTAAAATTATCCTCCTATACAAGGGCATCTCAAACGAGAGCTTGTGGTGAAACAGATGGCAGTACATCATCTGCATTTTATAAACACAGTGCGAACAAATGGCCCACAGAGGCTAGCTCATACACCTCAATCTCGGTTGTTTGAATCCTCTTTTAAAGAGGAATGTGCCCCCCCAACACACACAAACAGATACCTCTGCCATGGCTAGCTGTTTAGCTTTAAGGAAGCACACAGAGTATTCAGAGAGCTGGAATAAAGAAAAGTTGCGTAAAATCTTACTATAAATCAGATGTTTTGTCCCATCATGGCTTCATTCTTGACTGTTGGGTTCGGAACAGAGCATCAGTTCCAACTCAGCCGTATACTAAAGCTAGAGAGCTTTCACTGGCTCGAGGCTACATACTATCCCAAGATGCCTAGCAACTGCTATCCAAATCTTGTTTGCCACTTGAAGCTTCAGGATTGCTTTTTCACCGGCTCAGACTATGTGAATCTTTTCTTGACTTTTTTGTATAATTGTTAACTTAAACTTGGACAGTAGAAAAATCTCTGTTTGCTGTATATTGAGGGTTCTTTGTTCTTGTTTAAGGGCCTTTCTCCAGTCTGTTTTGAGTGTGGGACGCCGCATGTTCTCTTAGGCTTCTATCTAGCTCCGCCCCCCCTTTAGGAATCCATTTAAGTTACAGAATTCCCTTCTTTACTCTCCTTAGCTGTTTTTAGTTAGCTTCCCTGGTATTCCTTTCCCAGTTTAAATTAAAAGGCATCTCCTCACGTTAGAATAGTGCATCGTTTAAGCTAGAGACCCTCCTCTAACTCTTCTTTACTCCTACTCTTCTGACAAAAAAAAAAAACAACTTGGTATGCCTTATAGAGTAGTTGTGCTTGTAGACTACACTTGTATGAAACCCTTTTTTTAACTTGGTGTCTTTCGCTACGGTTTGTGAATTTTGACTAATAGTGATAGGATGTCTAAAGAAACCAAACAGTCTGGCTTTATAAAGTGCGATTCTTGTATACAAAAAAATGTCAATCACAGATGGTCACACTAGTTGTGTGTATTGCTTAGGTGCCGTCCACCTGCAGGATTCCTGTTCTATTTGCCATCATTTTAGTTCAAAGGTCCTGCAGGAACAGAAAAATAAGATAATTCTTTGGGGTTTGTTAAAGGGGCCGTTTGATTCAGCAGTTGAAGGGACTAAGGCAGCCAAACTTTCAGACAAACCACCAAAACTTCATCAGCTCAAGCTTCCGAGCCGAAGTGACCTGAAAAATTGAGTTCTTCAGATCCGTCAGGGTTCAAAGATGCAGAAGAAAAGGCATCCAAAAAGGCAAGCAGGATAAGAAGGACAGCAGATGAGCTGGGGGTTTCCATCTGAATGAGGTCGTAGTACCTCTTTTTGTACCTCAGACATCTCTGTGGATTCCCATTTAAAGTGATCCTTCATCCTGCTGATTGTCTCAAAGGTCACATCTTCAGCTGGGGAGCCAGGGTCCACTAACTCTTCCTCTGGGGATACATATCCCACGTGGGAAGAAAGTTGTGAGTTGTAAGAAAGATTCCTCAGAGGAATATGAAAGCACTTCCACTTCCCTAGTAGCTGAGTTAGTAGGCTGAGGCCTAGGTCTCAGGAGACGTGGAAAGTACAGTTGTGTACATTTACCATAAATGTAGATGTTAGAGTGTTATTCACTGTTGCAGTCATTACATTTGGGTAGAATCCCAAAGCTATGGTTGGGAGGCTGGAGCTAAACAGCATTAGGTGCAGCTATAAGGCCCTGCAGCACTGCAGTGGCAAAGCCTGCCCTGGACTCAGAGTAGAGAGGCAAATGGTAAGCCTTTGTAAAGGTGTGAACAGAACTTCAAGTAGCAGCCTCTAGAATGTCTCTGGTTGGTACTCCTCTGAGAAAGGCTGCTGAAGTAGCTGCACCTCTGGTGGAATGAGACCTAATGCCCTTGGGCACAGGTTTACCATGGTGTAAGTAGCAGAAATGGATGTTGTGGCGTAACCACTTTGAAATTGTCTGCTTTGAAATAGCCTTTCCTTCTGATCCTGCAGCATATGACACTAGTAATTGCTCAGTTTTTCTTAGAGCTTTAGTCCTGCTCAAGTAGAATTTTAGCTGTTTTGTGTACGTCCAAGGAATGCAGAATTCTCTCCCCTTTGTTCTGCGGATTTGGATAAAAAGTTGGCAGATGAATTGTTTGGTTAAGAGCCACACTGATAACCACCTTAGGCATAAAAGTAGGATTTGTCCTCAGAGACACCCTGTCTGGGTAAAATATGATAAAAGGCTCTACAGCCATGAGGGCCTGTAGCTCTGAAACTCTTCTTGCTGAAGTAATTGCTAGTAGCAGAGCTGTCTTCCATGATAAGAACTTTATATCAGCGGTAGCAGCTGGTTCAAATGGAGGCGCAGTGAGCTTTTCCAACACAACTGAGGTCCCATGCAGGTAATGGTGATTATCTAGGAGGCCTTAAATTTTTGGCTCCTCTAAGATACTGCTTTAGTAAAGGATGAGAAAAGATTGGTAGCTCTGTATTGTAATGAGCCGAAATGGCAAAGACATGGATTTTGATCGATGAGAAAGGTAGGCCTTTGTCAAGCATCTCAGTTAAGTATTGTAATATCTGAGGAATATGAGGTTCTACTGTATCAGTTCCTTGTGCTTGATTCCAAGCACAGAATCTCTTCCATTTGTCACCATAAGATTTTCTAGTACTAGGCCTTCTGGCTTCAAAAATGACATCCATCACAGCTTACTGAGAGGTGTCGTTTGTATGATTACTTGATTAGCCATGCTGCCAGGTTCAGAGTCTGTAGTTGATTGTGCAGGATCTGACTGTTTTGCTGGGACAGTAGTTGTGGTGTTTGAGGCAAGGTCCAAGCTGGGTATTGAGACAAGTTCCTTAGGACTGGGTACCAGTATTGGCGGGGCCAGTCCGAGGCAATTAATATCATCTTTGGCTTCTCCTGTCTGACTTTTAGGAGGACCTTGGGTAGAAGAGACAGAAAAGGAAAGGCGTAAACTGATAAGTTTTTCTAACTGAAGGATAGGGCTTCCACTTTCCATGCTTATCTGTGATAAGTCCTTGTGCAGAATCTTTTCAACTGATAATTTTGAGGAGAGGCAAATAGATCCATGTCTGGGCTCCCCCATTTCTCTGTTATCATGCTGAAGACTTGTGGATTTAGTTTCCACTCGTGAGGATCCATAAGGTTTCTGCTTAAATCGTCTGCCAGAGTGTTTTGTTTTCCTGGCAGGAATTGAGCTTGAAGATGTATTTGGTAGGGCAAAGTTGTGTCCCAAAGTACCATGACTAATCTGCAAAGGGGGTATATGAGTGTGTGGCCCTTTGCTTGTTTATATACCACATGACTGTGGTGTTGTCAGTCTATCAGTAGTTGTCCTGGATGAAGCAAGTCCTTGAAAGCTGTTAGGGCATTTTGAACAGCTAGCATCTCTTTCTGGTTGATATGTAGATGCATTTGTTTTGGTGCCCATATGCCCTGAATGCATCTTCCTGCCATGTGCCCCCCCCCCCCCCCCGAGGCATAATCTGATGCGTCTGTTAAGGTTTGGCTGGCAGGGGGGTAGAGTGAAGGGCCGTCCCATGTTTTGGTGACAGGCCTTTGCCCACCATAAAAACTCCTGTTGCAGGCAGAGAATGAGAGGAATCATTGTTTCCAGACTGTGTGAATGTTGACTCCATAAACTTTTTAGGTACCACTGAAATTTCCTCATATGTAGTCTTGCATATGGAATTAGTAAGATGCCATGAAGCCCAGAGCCTGAAGAATTTGTCTTGCAGAAAACTGGGTTTTTGTTGCCATCAGTTTGAAGTAAGTAGTCAGTTGCCTTTGTGGCTGGCGTGAGATAAGCCATCTGGGCAGTTGTATTCAAGCTTGCACCCAGGAATATTATCTTTTGAGAGGGTACCAGCTGTGATTTCTTTTCATTTACTGTGTACCCAAGGCATGCTAGAAGCCTTTTCACAAATGTCTGGTGTCGTAGAAAATTGTCCTTGTTCTCTGCTTGAATGAGACAGTCGTCTAAGTAAGGATATTCTTTGGTTTTGCAGCTGTCGTCAGTTTGATATATAAATGTTGAGGTATGAATACACCCCTCAGAAACCGGTGCCTGCTCAGCAGCTCCGGACCCATCCGAGGGAGATACATCCGTTGGTCCAATACCTTGAGTATCTTGAGGCATGCCGGACTCCACATGGTTGCAGGTAGAGGCCTGCGACTTGAAGGCAGCAGGTATCAGGGGCTGCAAAAGCGCATCACTGAGTACCAGCGACTAGCTTAGGAGAAGCTTAGTCTGTTTTGGATCTCGACTGCCTTTCTCTGTCCTTTTCTTTGCATTTTTTATGTACTCCGGTAGTTGGATTGCTATCAGACATTTCTGGGTAGTTAAATCCGTTTCCAAAATACTCTGATGCAAAAATATACCGATGCTTAATAGTGTGTTGGTTAAATCTAGCACAAAACCGACAGCCAGGCACGTTATGATCAGGGCCCAGGCAAGGAATACAGTATAAATGGAAATCCTTATGAGGTATTTGCTTCCCACAAGTAATACAATTATTAACATTTACTGACATCGGTAAAAAGCAAGAAAAAGGTTTCCCCAACGGGGTACTTAGCTTTAGTGAAGACTTCGGTTCTGAAACTCAAACTCGAATATTTCAGTAGTCGGCCGACCGGCACTTGCGAAATGCTTCTCCTTCGGGCACCGCGCGGCAAGAAAGATTAAAGAAAATGGCGTTGGCTGCATGTTTTATACCCCTGACGACCTGATGTCATGGAAGGGAAAAAAGCAATCAACGCAGGACCCAAGACTATGGAATTCAGGCCGACTTGAGGGCAACCTGCCAGCAGATTACCCAAATGCAATGACTGCAACAGTGAAACACGAAGAACATCCGTTAACAGCAATGATAGGCCTCAGAGCCATAAAGGCACTGAAAAGGCTGAGTGAAAGCCTGCCAATCAGGCATGCTTTCTACATAGGGAGGAATGTGCTTCCTCTTCTTTTAAGAAGGTCTGTGGACGTCTGTCAAGAAACCGGAGACTGTAAGGGCTCAGACGGTTCCTCAGAAAACGCTGGTTCCACCCAGCATCCGAGACCGGCACCAGAATAACCTCTACAGACGTGCTCGCGCCCAAAGACAGGGTGGCATCCTTAGAGGTACCCACGACCTCCGGAGTGGCTGATCGGTGTCCAGATCCGGGAAGCAGGCCTATGTTGTCAACAGGTTGGGAGATCGGCTGGAATAAGCTCAGCAGTAGATGAAGGCCATAAGATTCAGGACTTCTTTTCTGGCGGTTCTGTGGAGACATCTGAGGAACACTCCAACTGTAACATAAGCTGCTTCAGAAGTTAGTTTTCTAAATAAAGATTAAGAGCATGCAAGCGACTACGTAATGCTGTAGGTAAGAACGTCTGGCAAATCGGGCAAGCCTTATGGTCATGCGACCGTCCCAAACAGTAAAGACACTTAACGTGGGCATCCTAAGGAGGGATTTGGTGGCTGCACTGAATTACCCATTCTGAAAGTCATGAACAGCAATACCAAATATATAGAAGGACTGGAAAAGTCCCCAACAGGTTACTTATCTGATAAAAGTAATCAGACGTCAGCAGTAGCAGAGACATCTGGCGTACGATTGGTGGCTGAAAAGTTCTGAGGGCTGGTGTGTGCCATCACCTTTATGACCCAAGAAAGTTTGCCCATGTAAGACGTCACGTCCACCAATGAGGGACTGAAAGCTTTTGGATACTAGCCTTATGTACGTGACACTGGAGGGTAAACCCATATGCAGAATACAGCAACATGGGAATAGAAGGACATCTGTCTGAATGATGCCTGGGAAACTGTCTGGATGAAGATCTACTCTGAACAGGCTGAAGCAAGCTAAATGCCAGCTTCAAGTATGGTGTTCTGGGCCTTGAGTTTTTCACTGGGTGCCACCTTCAAGGCACTGATTCCTAAGTAGACACAAAGACTGTACCGGGTTCTTCAACAACCAATCATATTAAAACTCAATGACTAAAAAAAAAAACCTTATGCAGCAAGACAGCTAGCAAACTGGCTGAAACAACTCACAGTACGAGTCACAGCAGCCTCACAAAGTATGAAGGTGAGCAGTTGTGTCATCCAGGGCTCAGTGCTGGAATCCCTCCTTTTCTACATTTACTTTTCTGGTCACTAGGAAATTAGCCAGGACATCAAGCTTAAGTTCACAGATGACTGCAGCCTACAGTTGTTTCTCCTCACTTTTTGCACCAACTAAAACCCATTTTCCATTTGCTAATGCATGATTTTCTTGTAGCAGGCTTTCTTCCTGCAAATACTTGTTTCATGTCCACAGAAAACAGGTGCATAAAGGGTATTAAAAAGATCATCCAGGCAGTTGCAACAGTTTGGGGTCAGGAATTTATCAAAAATGCCTGATCTTATGCAAGCAGATCCAGTACGAGGAAGGTTGTAGTAAATGCCGCCAATCATTTTCAAAAGGGAGAACACACTATTGCCTGGGCCAGAAAGGAGTCTTCACAACAATCTTTGCAAAGCCCGTCTGAATCTTCAGAATGATCCTACATAAGTGTTAAATCAAAAAAAAAAAAAAAAAAAAAAAAAAAGTTTTCCAAGTCTGCTAGTGAAGAATCCAGGAGCAGAACGTATTCAGTTGCTGCTTTGGAAGGAGGTACACAAATCTACTGGTTCGATTCCTGGAAGACACCTTTGCTCAATTTCTGTTTGTGAGGGGCTGTTCTGGTCCTGCTCAGCCTACTGAAATGTAGGAAGCTTAGAGGATTAAACAGTGCTGAATTATGACCTCCCAAGCCACCATAAATCAGCCTGCACAGAGAGGAGAACCTGATACTCCCTGTTGATGTAGCACATCATTGTGACTTTGAGATTACTTTAAGAGCTCCAGAGAAAGAAGACAGTTGAATGAGCAGCATTGCCCTGTACTACTTCCAGAGACCTTTAACTTTTACCATCGTGTACACTGTTTCCCACATAAACTCTGATGCAAAGTACAGCTGTGCAGGTAAACTTAACAGCAAGTACAGTTGTGTACACTTACCATAAATATAGATGTTAGAGTGTATTCACTGTTGCAATCATCACACTTGGGTTATCTACCTGCAGGTAGCCCTCAGTCAGCCCGAATATCAGAGTCTTAGTATTTCTGCGTCTGGTGCTGTCGCTTCTTCCATGACGTCAGGTCGTCAAAGGTATAAAATATGCAGCTGACGCCATTACATCAGTTTTTCTTGCCCCAAATGTCAAGGGCCCCCAAATAGGGAGCTAGTATATGGTGGGGAACACCACCAGTAAAAAGTAAACATCAATGCCCTCAGGAGTGGCCACAGAGAGGAAAGGTAGATAGAGAAAAAGTACAGTTTTGTACCTACCATAAATGTAGATGTTCGAGGATCCACATTGCTGCAGTCATAACCTGTGGGGTAGTCCGCTGTCCTCGGTCGGCCCGAATACCAAAGAGTTAGGCTGGCGTCGGTCATGGGCGCCTGGAGCTGACGTCAGTACGTAGTAGTACTAAAGCGCATGACCGACGCCATATCCTCAGTCTTTCTTGCCCCAGATGTCAGAAGGCCTTAAAAAGAAAAGGCCAGAGCCACAAAGGAGAAAAATAACAACAACAACCCCAAACCAAAGAGGGGAAGGAGGGAGGGAAAATAGGACTGCAGCAATGTGGATCCTCGAACATCTACATTTATGGTAGGTACAAAACTGTACTATGTTCTTCGTCTCACATTGCTGCAGTCATAACCTGTGGGTAGAATCCCAAAGCAAAGGAAAAGGGAGGCTGGCAAACTAAAAAGCATTAGGGGCTGCTAACATGCCCTGTAAGACTGCAGTGGCAAACCCAGCCCTGGACTTGGAGAAAAGAGGGATACGGTAATGTTTAGTAAAAGTATGAACTGAACTCCAAGTAGCTGCTTCCAAAATATCCTTAGTAGCTACACTCCTCAAAAAAGCAGTAGAAGTGGCAGTAGCCCTAGTGGAATGAGGTCTAATCCCAGCAGGAACATCCTTCCCATGATGAGAATAACAAAAAGCAATACAATTACCAATCCAATTTGAAATAGTCTGCTTTGAAACAGCTTTCCCTTGTGAACCCCAAGCAAAAGAAACAAATAACTGTTGAGTCTGTCTGAACTCCTTAGTTCTGCTCAAATAATAACGTAACTGCCTGTGTATATCCAAAGAATGCAAGATTTTTTCCCCCTTATTTTGGGGATCAGCATAAAAGGTAGGCAAATGGATAGACTGGTTCAAGGCCACATTAGAAATCACTTTTGGCATGAAAGTAGGGTTAGTACGCAAAGAAACTCTATCCTTATGGAATATCAGAAAGGGTTCAACTGCCATGAGAGCCTGCAATTCAGATACCCTTCTAGCAGAAGTAATGGCCAACAAAAAGGCAGTCTTCCAAGACAAAAACTTCAATTCAGACGTAGCTGCAGGTTCAAAAGGAGGCAAAGTAAGCTTCTCCAACACAAAACTGAGATCCCAGGAAGGAGTAGGAGCTCTACGTGGGGGTCTTATATTTTTAGCCCCTCTAAGAAATTGCTTAAACAAAGGGTGAGAAAATAAAGGAGGGTCACAATCATAGTGAGCAGAAATGGCTGCAGCATGAACCTTCACAGAGGAAAATGACAAACCCTTGTCTAGTAACTCAGTAAGGTACTGCAGTGTAAAACTCAAATTAGGTACCGAAACATCAAAGTCCTTTGTTGTGCTCCAAAGAAAAAATCTCTTCCATTTATCAGCATAAACTTTTCTAGTGCTGGGCCGCCTAGCTTCCAAAATGACATCTAAAACCTGTTGAGGAAGCTGAGAATCCACAGGCTCTAAAACAGAATACGCCAGGCCATTAGATGCAGGGACTGCACTCTGACATTGAGCAAATGACTGCTTGACTGGGACAACAAGTGAGGAAGCTGTGGCAAAGGCCAAGGAGGCTCCTGAATTAAACTCCTCAGCAGAGGATACCAATGCTGTCGTGGCCAATCTGGTGCTATTAAAATCATGCAAGGCTTGTCCCGTCTGACCTTCAAGAGTACCTTGGTAAGGAGAGGCAGAGGAGGAAAAGCATAGACGTGAAGGTTGTTCCAACTGAAAGATAGAGCATCCACTTTCCAAGCTTTTGGGTGAAACATCTTTGTGCAAAATTTTGGTAGTTGGAAATTTAGAGAAGCGAACAGATCTATGTCTGGAGTTCCCCAAGCCACTGTCAACTG
This sequence comes from Protopterus annectens, assembly GCF_019279795.1. NCBI lineage: Eukaryota > Metazoa > Chordata > Ceratodontiformes > Protopteridae > Protopterus > Protopterus annectens. The sequence goes on from NC_056743.1 coordinate 19,082,637, forward strand.
TTGAAATACCTGAGGATCCAATTTCCTCTTGTGGGGATCCACAATTTGTCTGCTTAATACATCTGCTAGGGAGTTCTGTGCTCCTGGCAGAAACCGTGCTTGAAGAGTGATTTGCAAACCCAGAGCAGTCTCCCACAATATCATAGCTTGTCTGCAAAGAGGGTAAGAATGGGTCCCCCCCTGCTTGTTGATGTACCACATGACTGTAGTGTTGTCTGTTTGTATCAACACCTGTCCTGGTTGAAGTAGTCCCTTGAAAGCCATCAGGGCAAACTGGACTGCTAACATCTCCTTCATGTTGATATGCAAATGCTGTAGTTTGGGAGGCCACGTGTCTTGAATCCATTTCCCATTGAAGTGTGCTCCCCAAGCCAGGTCTGAGGCATCCGTCGTTAAGATCTGACTCGCCTCTGGTCGGGTCACAGAGAGTCCCTTGTTTAGGTGACATTCCTGTGCCCACCACAAGAATTCCTTCTGGATGCAAGGTAATATCGGAATGACAGTGTCCAAATCGTGGCAGTGTTGAGTCCATACACTTTTGAGATACCATTGTAGCTTCCGCATATGCAGTTTGGCATTGGGAAGTACCAGAATGCAAGATGCCATGAACCCCAAGGCTTGAAGGACTGTCCTTGCAGTCAGCCTGGACAGTACTGATAATTGCTGGAAGTATAGATGAAGAGTTCTTTGTTTGTCCGGGGTCAGAAAAGCCATCTGAGAGGCTGTATTCAGTCTCACACCCAGAAAGCACATGTCCTGAGAGGGTACTAGACTGGACTTTGTTTCGTTCACAGAATACCCTAGGCACCTTAAAACTGCCATTACATACTGTAGCTGTTGAAGTAACTTGTCTTTGTCCTGGGTAAGAATCAGGCAATCGTCCAGATAAGGATAAATTTGTATTCCCCTCAGTCTGAAGAAAGCTATTACAGGAGCCAGAACCTTTGTGAACACCCTGGGCGCAGTAGATAAACCAAAGGGCAATGCAGAGAACTGATAATGAGAAGTCCCAGCCCGAAAACGCAGGAATCTCCTGCGGCTGGGCCTGATAGGAATGTGAAGTAAGGCCTCTCTGAGATCCAGAGTTACCATCCAGTGATCTTTGCCTAGCAGAAGGAGAAGTTGCTGTAATGTTAACATCTTGAACTTTGGAATGTCTAGGTATGTACTGAGAATGGACAAATCCAGAATTGGCCTCCAAGTGTTTCCTTTCTTTGGCACTAGGAATAGACGAGAATAAAACCCTAGGCCTTCTTCTGACGGAGGTACCACCTGGATTGCCCCCATCTGTAAAAGCAAAGAAATTTGTTCCTGAGCCTCCAGCCTTTGCTGAGGAGGTGCATCTGGCATGCCTTTGAAAGGGGGAAAAGTGTGAAAATAAAACTTGTAGCCTTGATTTATTATGTCCAACACCCATTTGTCCTGGGTGACCAAATGCCAATTTTCTTTGAAAAGTGCCAACTTTCCTCCTAGAGGAGCTGCCAGAAAGGAAGGATCTGGCAGCTGGAGATGCAGGTCATTGTGTCTGTTTACGAAAAGGCTGACCCCTGCCCTCACCAGAAGATTGTGCAGGAGAACTCCAAGTCCTAGGTCTGAAAGAACCCTGAGCGTGAGCCCTGCCCCTACCACGTCTAGACCTGCCCTTAGACTGAAAATCTGAAGAAGGGTAAGACCAACCTCTTGCAGGCCAATTCCTGCTAAACTTAGGGGGCTGCACTTGCAAAAATTCCTTAACCGTCTGCATAGACTTAGCTTTGTCTTCCATCTTTTTCAAAACTGACTCCACAGGGGAACCAAAAAGAACTTCAGATTGAAGGGGAGCATCCAAAATCCGAGCTTTAACATGCTCTGACAAATTTTGATCCTTAAGCCAGGCATGTCTACGAATAACTGAACCAGTAGCAGCCACCCTGGAAGAAGCCTGGAGGGCATCGAAGCCACACTGCAAGGAATGTTTACCAACTTGATCTGAAGCATGAACCAAGTCCTGCAATTCCTTACACTCTATACCCTCAGATAAAGCATCTACCTTAGATTTCAATTGACCTAACAGAAAGTTCTGATACTTCAGCATGTGGAATTGGCAATTTAAAGCCCTCATAGCTAACGAAGAAGAGGTGTACACCTTTTTACCCCACCTATCCAACGCTCTAGAATCTTTATCCAAAGGAACTGGATTCTTAACCACAGAAGCCCTGACACCCTTAGGCCCTTGAATAATAGTTTCCGGGTCAGCTCTAGGGCTCTTATACAAATATTTATGTGCCTCTGGAACTCTGTAATACCGGTCTGGCTTGACAGGAGCAGGGGGTAAAGAATCAGGATTAAGTGAAGCTTCAGAAAAAACATCCTTAGGCAATATACTGCTCTGCTGCCTCAAATCCCACTTGGACATTGGAACAAGTCTCCCAGAGGATACTAAGAAATTGTTATTGCCCTGTTTTTCCCTTGGGACCTGCCTGGGTGGATACATTCAATATACTAAGGTCACCTACCTCATCCAAACATTTTGCTTAGGCAATATACTGCTCTGCTGCCTCAAATCCCACTTGGACATTGGAACAAGTCTCCCAGAGGATACTAAGAAATTGTTATTGCCCTGTTTTTCCCTTGGGACCTGCCTGGGTGGATACATTCAATATACTAAGGTCACCTACCTCATCCAAACATTTTGCTTAGGCAATATACTGCTCTGCTGCCTCAAATCCCACTTGGACATTGGAACAAGTCTCCCAGAGGATACTAAGAAAGTATGTGTGTGTGTTAATACTTGGGCCTCCACTGATTAGAACTCTATGTATTTGTTAGTTATTCAAGCTATCTCCCTGCCAGGACAGCCAGCAGCCTAGACACTTTATCTTATCTCCCATCCACTTCTCTCCCATCTCTTCCCTGGGTTTCACCAGCTCTTCCTTATTTTATCCCACTCAGCCCCTAGACCTACCTAGTTGGCCTAGTGCATTCTCTGCATTGACCTCTAGAGTGCGCCCCCTCCCCACTGTCATTACTTTTCTCTCACTTATTTCTTTACTCTGCCAATATCTTCATTCTTACTTTCCCATCCATATTATATATAGTATTCCTTACTTACCCTGCCACTACTTACTCTCCTCTAATCTTTGCTCCACTGATAATCCTCTCCCCTACCCTGCCCCAAATCCAGTGCATCTAGCTATATCCCTCTTGTTTCCACTCCCACTTTTTCTCTACACCAATCACCCTCCAACACCGTGTCACACCCCATCATCCTATTATCCAATTTCAAACCACTCCCACAGGCACTACACTTCAATACATCCCACTTCTAACACACTCACTCACCTATCTACCCTAATAACACCCAGCTCTACTCCCACACCTCTTTCTACACTTCTTTAGTAAAATCCTTCTTATCCCTTCCACCATACCATATATATTGACAATTGCAACACTCACTTTCTAGTAACCTTATCAACATGCCTACATACCCTTATTCCATCCTATGTCTTCTATCACTTTCTCTTAAACTATCATACCTGTATCACCTCACCCAACCTGTCATTTCTTACCACCCAACAATCACACTATCATCTCTCCCAATCTTCACCCAATAACACAGCTCCTCACCTTCTCATTTAAACTTCTCACCCCTCAGAAATACTCTATCCCCACAACTAATAAACACCCCTTAATCATCTCAGATGACCCAAACCATCTTAATACTCTAATCAACTATCTTTCAAACCCCATCTTCCATCTCTTTATCTGCCTATTATCTGGTGATGTTCACCCTAACCCCTCCTCCTCCTCTAAACTCACAAAGTATAGTGAATAAAGTCCCCACCCTCCAGCATGGCTCACACATAACAAACCTGATATACTATCTATTTCAGAAACTTGGTTAAAGCCCTCCATAAGAGATTCTGAAATTACTCCACCCAGCTACTCAATCATTAGAAACTCCTTTATTCCTCCTCCTTGCTAGTTACTTAACAAACACAAAAACATTCATTCCTCCAGGTGACAATATTTCTACAATGAAACCATAATTCTTGGAGATGTCAATATTAACTGGGCCTCCATCCAGTCCAACCAACCCTCTTAACATCAATCTATACAACTTCTCCCAGCTAATTTCTACACCCCCACACCCACTATTTACAAAGCGTACTCTTCCCGACCCTCTTGGTGATCACCTGCCCACTTTCACCCCGACTCCCCTGCATCTCTAATCGACCTATAACTACATCACTACCCGCAATGACAAATACTTTACCCTTCAATTTTCATTGATTCCTGAAAACTATCAATTGGAACAACCTAAATATCTGAGAAACAAGACACCAGACAAACATATTAAAAACCATACGTTAATAAAAGTAAAAAAGCTAATAATCTCTGATAGACAAACATACTTCCTCACACTCCAAAACAACAATAATACCAACCCCCATAGATTCTGGGAGGGAGTTTCCACCAGACCCAAACATCCAAGACCTAGACAGTAAACTCACCTCTTCCTTCTCATCCTCCCCACCATACAACACACCCCTCCTCCTCACAATCAGCCCTACCCCCATCTCCACTTCACATGACCCATCTTCCACCTCTTCCACTACTATTACCCCCCATCACAAAGACCCCTCTCAAACTCTGCTGATAACATTCCCTCTTATTTTCCTACACATAGCTGCAGATGCCATTGCCTATCCCATTAACATTCTAATAAACCGTTCCCCAGAAATGCACCGTGCCTACACTGTGGAAGCAAGCATTCATTATCCAACAACTGCAACATCAATAATTTTCGGTCCTATTGCTATTCTATCCCCCATTTCAAAACTTCTGAAAAAGTGTGTCACCTCCAACTCTTGCCACATCTCTTAGATAACAACCTGCTAACCCCTACTCAACATGGATTCAGGCCAAACCATAGTACCATGACTGCTCTCTTATCCTTTCTTGAGACTATCAATAAAACTTCTTGATCTATCCAAGGCCTTTGACACCATCTCACACAACCTGCTTTTAACTAAACTATCAAAATGGAAGGCCATTTCCCCATTCATATCTGCTCTGCCATCTCCCCCTCACTACTCCAAAAACTACTTCAGCAAGCCTTTTCAATAACTGAACACTGGATCTTATGGTTTTCACCTTCCAGCAAGCTGCCCTCTCAATACCACAACTTCACAATTACCAGCCTAAATAACACACCCCTAGATCTAGTCTCTGGAACTAAGCTTATTAGAGTACTAATTGACAATAGACTTAGTTACAATTCTTCCTCTCTGCTCCATTTCTCTCCCTTCTCCACCTTAGTTGCTCCATTACTGACAAATCTTCAGGCATAACAAAATAGCCAAATTCGCTAACAGCCACAGGTCAAAAATTAAACTGGCTTGAATTACCAAACCAGCTTACATCTAAAAGTACAGTTTTGTACCTACCATAAATGTAGATGTCCGAGATGAATGCATCTGCAGTCCTTACAAATGGGTTGTCCTGTCGTCAGGCAGCCCTTCGGTCGGCCAGATTCCAAAGTCTGGGTCTGGCTTCGGCTGGTGTCGCACTTCACCCGATGTCATTGCGGCAGTTCTTCGGGTATAAAGGCATCAGCCGACGCCATTTTCCTCAGTGTTTCTTGCCCCAGATGCCAGGTGCCCTCTTGGTAGGCTAAATTTGGATAAATGTCAAAGTTTCCAAATAGTAGAGAGCAAACACAAAATAAACATGTATGTACATATATACAAACAAATACACCATAATAGATCCCCCCCAAGCTAGCTGAAGATTGGTAAGTACCCTAGGAGTACCTCAGAGGGAAGGAGGGTGGTAATCCTGACTGCAGATGCATTCCTCTCGGACATCTACATTTATGGTAGGTACAAAACTGTACTATGTCCTTCAAGGATGCATCTGCAGTCCTTACAAATGGGTAGAATACCATAGCTAAACTAGGGGAGGAGGTAATGAGAATAGATTATGGTGTAGTCAGGATCCCTTGCAAAACAGCAGTGGCAAAACCAGCACGGGATCTAGAGGATAGAGGTAAGTTATAATGCTTGGCAAATGTATGCACGGAGGTCCAAGTAGCAGCCTCTATAATGTCCTTGGTAGCCACTCCTGAAGAAAGCTGTGGTAGTGGCTGTGGCCCTTGTGGAGTGAGGCCTGATGTTCTCTGGAGTTTTCTTTCCATGGTAGGAGTAACAAAATCTAATGCAATTTCCTATCCATTTGGAGATAGTCTGTTTAGAAATTGGTTTTCCTTATTTTCCTGTTGCATAAGCTACCAGAAGCTGGTCAGTTTTTCTATTGTTTTTTGTCCTGTCCAGGTAGTAGCGTAATTGCCTGTGTATATCCAAGGTATGTAAGAGCTTTTCTCCCCTGTTCTGTGGATTGGGGAAGAAGAATGTAGGAAGGTGGATAGCCTGATTTAAAGAGACTCTGGATACCACCTTAGGCATAAATGTAGGATTTGTTCTCATGGACACTATCTTGATGGAAGATCAGGAAGGGTTGTACTGCCATTAATGCTTGTAGTTCAGAGACCCTTCTTGCTGAAGTTATTGCCAGCAGGAAGGCAGTCTTCCAGGATAAGTATTGCAAGTCTGCTGTAGCTGCTGGCTCGAAAGGAGGTAGAGTCAGTTTTTCTAGCACAAAGTTCAAGTCCCATGCTGGCAATGGATGTTTCCTGGGAGGTTTTACATTTTTAATTCCCCTCAGAAACTGTCTGAGCAGAGGATGCGAGAAGACAGGAGGATCCAAGCTGTATTGTGCTGAAACAGCTGATGCATGCATCTTGATGGAGGAATAGGACAGGCCTGTGTGGTAGAGCTCCGCCAAGTACTCCAGGATGTTGGCTATGTTAACCAGTTTCGCATCTTGCCCCTTTGCCGTACTCCAGATGAGATATCTTTTCCATTTTGCTGCATAATTCTTTCTTGTTGAAGGTCTACGAGCCTCCAGGATTATGTCTTTAACCCTTTGGGATAAATTTGGGTTAATTTCTGTTATGTAATGTTCCAGGCAGTTAGCTGCAGAGTTTTTAGGTTTGGATGCAGAATGTTGTAGTTGTTCTGTGTCAGCAGTAATGGGATCAGGGGCAGTTTCCATATTTGTTCCCGGGACATGCTCCTCAGCAGTGGGTACCAATGTTGTCTTGGCCAGTCTGGGGCTATCAGAATGATCCTCGGACGTTCCTCTTTGATCTTGAGAAGCACCTTGTGCATCAAAGGAAGTGGTGGGAATGCATATGCTGTCAGGCTTTTCCAACTGAAGGATAGGGAGTCCACCTTCCAAGCAAGTGGGTGGTAAGTCCTTGTGCAGAATTTCTTCAACTGGTGATTGTATGGGGATGCAAACAAGTCTATGTTTGGTAATCCCCATTCTCTTGTGATGGCTTTGAAGATGTCCGGATGCAGCATCCATTCGTGGGCATCTGTTGTAGTTCTGCTTAATATGTCTGCTAGAATGTTTTCCTTCCCTGGTACATAAATTGCCTGTAACTGAATGTTGTAGCTCAGAGCCACATCCCATAGTTCTAGTGCCAGCCGGCATAGGGGGTATGAGTGTGTGCCTCCCTGTTTGTTGATGTACCACATAACTGTGGTGTTGTCTGTCCTTATCAACAGCTGGCCTTCGTGGAGAAGAGGTCTGAATGCCTGGATTGCCAATTTTACTGCCATCATTTCTTTTAGATTTATGTGCAGATGCAGTTGGTCTTGAGTCCATAGGCCTTGAATGCACTTGTCCATCATGTGTGCCCCCCAACCGAGGTCTGAGGTATCTGTCGTGATAGTTTGTCTTGGTTGACTTTTGCAGAAGGGCAGACCTGTGTTTGATTGACAGGCCTGAGCCCACCATAAGAAATCTTGCTTCAGGCATGGGATCATTGGAATTTTGGTTTCCAGGCTGTGCTTGTGCTGAGACCACAAATTCTTTAGGTACCACTGCAGCTTTCTCATATGAAGCCTGGCATGAGGGACCAGAATTATGCAGGATGCCATGAAGCCTAGAGCTTGTAGCACTTTTCTTGCAGTTAGATGGCTCTGCTTTGTTAATGCCAAGAAATAGAGAGGAAGTTGCTCTTTCTTTTCTGCAGTTAGAAATGCCATTTGTTTTGATGTGTCCAGTTCTGCACCCAGAAAGGTTATTATTTGGGATGGAATCAGCCTTGACTTTTTTGTACTGACTGTGTATCCCAGGGCTTGTAGCAGGTAGATGACTCTTTGTAAGTCTTCTGTTAATTTGTTTTTTTTGTCCGGTTGTATCAGGCAGTCGTCCAGGTAGGGATAAATTTGAATTCCCTGAAGTCTGCAATGAGCGATTACTGATGCCAGGCATTTCGTGAACACTCTGGGCGCAGTAGATAAGCCAAAGGGCAATGCTGAGAATTGATAATGCTCTGATCCTGCAAGGAATCTGAGGGATCTTCTGCAAATTGGTCTTATGGGGACGTGCAGGTATGCCTACTTGAGATCTAGAGTTACCAGCCAAGACTCCTTGCCCAGCATGGGAAGAAGCTGCTGTAGGGTCAGCATTTTGAATTTTGGAACAATGAGGAATGTGTTTAGAGTGGACAGATCTAGAATAGGCCTCCATTTGTTTTATTTTCTTGGTACCAGGAAGAGCCTGGAGTAAAATCCGTTCCCTTGCTCCATAAATGGTACCTTTTCCACAGCACGCATTCTTAATAATTGAGATATTTGTTTTAGAGCTTCTGCCCTTTGAGAAGGTGGTAGGTTTGGCATTCCTCTCTTTCCTGGTAGTGTATGGAAATGGAACCTGTAACCTTTGTCTATAGTCTGCAAAATCCATTTTTCTCTTGTAATGCAGTGCCAGTTTCTTGAAAATAATGTTAGCTTTCAGCCTAAGGGTGCTTCTAGGTGTTCCCTGGTAGGCGGTGCCACCGCCGAGTCACTGTGATTGAGTTGTAGTACTGGTGGCTGTATCCGTGCCTCGTTGGTTGTTACCCTGCCATTGGCGACCCCTGTAGGCACCCCTGGATTGGTTTCTGCCTCTAGAGCGCCTATTCCTGCCTCTTTGTGCCTTAGAGGAGTCCGGAAAGGACCAATTCTTGGCGGGCCAATTCCTGCTAAACCTTGGAGGTTGAACTTGTAAGAAATCTTTTACTGTTTGCACAGATTTTGCTTTCTCTCCCATCTTTTTCAGTACCTGCTGTGCGGGGGCACCAAATAAATTGACCTTGTCCATAGGTGCATCCAAAAGCTTAGATATGACATGGTCTGGTAATGCCTGCTCTTTCAACCATGCATGCCTCCTGATAACTGTGCCAGTCATGGCTGATCTAAAGGAAGCCTCCAGTGCATCATAGCCACATTTTAAAGAATGGTTACTAACCTGTTGTATGTTATGTAACATTTCTTGAATATACTTTTTATCTAAAGATTCTTCAGAGGACAGCTTTTTAGTCAACTGGTCAAGCATAAACTCTTGATATTGAATCATATGAAATTGGCAGTTCAAAGCTCTAGCTGACAAAGTAGCAGAGGTGTAAACTTTTTTACCCCATCTCTCTAAGGACCTGGATTCCCTTTCAGAGGGAGGGGTTTTAGAAGAAGTAGCTGCTACAGCTTTAGGGCCCTGGGAGATAGTCTCTGGATCTGCAAAGGGGCCTTATATAAGTGGTGATGAGTGTCCGAACCCTGTAGTACCTATCTGGCTTAGCAGGAGCCGGAGGTAAAGTATCAGGAGTAGTGCAAGCATCATTAAATGCATCATCAACAACAGATAGAACTGGAGGAATAGCTAAAGGCCTATGCTGTGGTAAGTGTAGAAAGGTCCTAAGTCTTTTTCTAGAGTCTGAGAAATCTTGGCCCTGCCACTGAAATTGTTCCCTCATAGCATGCAAGGTTTCCCCAAAGGAAAATTCCTCAGGAGGAGAGGCTGAAGGGAGGGACTCCTCAGCATCAGAGTCTTCGTAAGGAGAATAAGAAGCCTCATGAGGGTCTGTATGTTCTGAATCAGAAGAATCATCTGTGGCTACTGGCTCAGGGGGCTCTGCTCTAGGCCTCTTTTCTGGAGGAGGGAGAGAGGCCCCGTCTGGATGAGGCTGGGATCCACGAATTAAAGTTATGAGATCCTGTGCCAAAGAAAGCATATGGGAGCTGGTGCTGGGCCTGTGAGAGGGAGGCTTGGCAGGCACAGGTTTGGAAGTTTTGGCTGCTTTAGCCCTGGCAAAGGCCTTAATAGACATAGCTGGACAAGGCCTAGCAGCTCCACGTGCAGGAGTAGAGATATCTAGTGGAATGGTGTCTGATAAATCCTGTGAAATCGCAACAGAAGGCTGGATTTCAGAAGCCGTTTCTACCAGGATAGAAGAGGCCTCGGAAGAAGGCAAGTTGTCGGCTGAAGAAAGAACCGCTTGCTCGGTTTCGGTCGAAACCGAGACACTCGTGGATTGCTTAACTGCGGTTTCAGCCGAAACCGCGGACCGCGAGTGTCGGTCCTTTTCTTTGCGCTTTTTGGTTATTTGCGTAGTCGGAGGATCCGACGGCATAATGTAGGCAAAATCGGAGCCGAAAATCTGTTCCGCAAAGTCCGAGCGACGTCTAAGCGTCCGTCGGTTAAAAGAAGCACAGGCTAGACAAGCTGCTACGTCGTGGTCTGGGCCTAAACAATGTATGCAATAGGAGTGGAAATCTTTATGAGGTATTTGTTTCCCACAAGATAAACAGTTATTAACTTTCTCTGACATCGGCTGAGGCAAGAAAAAGTCCCCAACGGGTACTTAGCTTTATAGAAGTCTTCAAGTAGTATTCGGTAGTAGTAGTAATCTCTGGATCTGACCGACCGGCACTTGCGAACAGCTTCTGCTTGGCCACGCGGCAAGAAAGACTGAGGAAAATGGCGTCAGCTGATGCCTTTATACCCGAAGAACTGCCGCAATGACGTCGGGTGAAGTGCAACACCAGCCGAAGCCAGACCCAGACTTTGGAATCCGGCCGACCGAAGGGCTGCCTGACGACAGGACAACCCATTTGTAAGGACTGCAGATGCATCCTTGAAGGACATCAGGGGGAATAGCCAAAGGTCTATGTTGTGGCAAAAACAAAAATTCCCTAAGCCTCTTACAAGAATCTGAAAAATCCTGACCTTCCCACTTGAAATGCTCCCTCATGGAATGCAAGGTTTCAGAAAAGGAAAAATCCTCTGGAGGTGAAGCAGAAGGACAGGAATCCTCTGCATCCGAATCAGAATAGGGAGGAAAATCCTGAATATCCTCAGCTGAGGACTCAGAGTAATCTGAGGAATGCTCCATTCCCTCTAATTCTGTCTCCACCCTAGGCCTCTTCTCTGGAGGGGGCATAGAACCCCTGATCAAAGTAATCAAATCCTCTGCCATTTTCAACATATGTTTTTTAGGAACAGAGCCCGAAGAACCAGGGCTGTGGCCCGTACCAGAAATACCAGGTCTAGACTTAGCAGGGCCTTTAGTGACTGAAGTAGAAGGCCTAATAACCTTTTGTAAGGATGGAACCACAGAAAAGTACAGTTTTGTACCTACCATAAATGTAGATGTCCGAACAGGATAGCATCTGCAGTCATAACAAATGGGTTGTCCTGTCGTCAGGCAGCCCTTCGGTCGGCCGGATTCCAAAGTCTGGGTCCGGGTTCGGCTGATGTCGCACTTCACCCGACGTCATCTCTGCTGGTCTTCGGGTATAAAGGCATCAGCCGACGCCATTTTCCTCAGTGTTTCTTGCCCCAGATGCCAGTTGCCCTCTTGGAAATCTAAATTTTGGATAAATGCCAATGTTTCCAAAATACTAGAAGGCAAACACAAAAAATAAGCATGTATGTACATATATACAAACAAATACACCATAAGAGACTCCCCCCCAGCTAGCTATTAGGAGGGTAAATACCCTAGGAGTACCACAGAGGGGAAGGATGGTGGGTAATCCTGACTGCAGATGCTATCCTGTTCGGACATCTACATTTATGGTAGGTACAAAACTGTACTATGTCCTTCAAGGATGCATCTGCAGTCATAACAAATGGGTAGAATACCATAGCCAAACTAGGGAGGAGGAAGAAGAATTATGGTGTAGTTAGGATCCCTTGCAATACAGCAGTGGCAAACCCTGCTCGGGATCTAGAGTATAGAGGTAAATTATAATGCTTGGCAAATGTATGCACGGAGGTCCAAGTAGCCACCTCAATAATGTCCTTGGTTGCCACTCCTCGTAAGAAAGCTGTGGTAGTGGCTGTAGCCCTTGTAGAATGAGGTCTTATGTTCTGTGGAACTGGTTTTCCATGGTAGGAGTAACAGAATCTTATGCAATTTCCTATCCATTTGGAGATTGTCTGTTTGGAAATTGCTTTTCCTTCCCTTCCTGTTGCATAGGCTACTAAAAGCTGGTCAGTTTTTCTGTTACCTTTGGTTCTGTCCAGGTAGTAGCGTAACTGTCTATGTACATCCAAGGTATGCAGCAGCCTTTCCCCTGTTCTGTGGATTGGGAAAGAAGGTAGGTAGGTGGATTGCCTGGTTTAAAGACACTCTGGATACCACCTTAGGCATAAATGTAGGATTAGTTCTCATGGACACTATCTTGATGGAAGATTAGGAAGGGTTGTACTGCCATTAAGGCCTGTAGTTCCGAAACCCTCCTTGCTGAAGTAATTGCCAGTAGGAAAGCAGTTTTCCATGATAGATGTTGAAGATCTGCTGCTGCTGCTGGTTCAAATGGAGGGAGTGTCAATTTTTCTAGCACAAAGTTCAAGTCCCATGCTGGTAATGGTGGTTTCCTAGGAGGTTTTACATTCTTGATCCCTCTGAGGAATTGCCCGAGTAGAGGATGCGAAAAGACAGGTGGATCGAAGCTGTATTCTGCGGAAATAGCTGATGCATGTATCTTGATGGAGGAATAGGACAGGCCCGTATGTAGAAGCTCTGCCAAGTACTCCAGGATGTTAGCAATATCTATGTTCGACACATCTTTTCCTCTTTCAGTACTCCAAATGACAAACCTTTTCCATTTTCCTGCATAGTTCCTTCTTGTTGAAGGTCTGCGAGCTTCAAGGATAATGTCTTTAACCCTTTGGGATAAGTCTGGGTTAGTTGCTGTTATGTGATGTTCCAGGCAGTCAGTTGCAAGGTTTTTAGGTTTGGGTGCATGATGTTGTAGTTGTTCTGAGTTAACATCAAAGGCATCAGGGTATTGACCACATTCTCCCTGAGACATGCTCCTCAGCAAAGGATACCAGTGTTGTCTTGGCCAATTCGAGCTATCAGAATTATCCTTGGACGTTCCTCTTTGATTTTCAGTAGTACCTTGTGCATCAAAGGAAGAGGTGGAAATGCATATGCTGTCAGGCCTTTCCAACTGAAGGATAGAGAGTCCACCTTCCATGCAAGTGGGTGGCATGTCCTTGTGCAGAATTTTTGAGCTGGTGATTGAGTGGGGATGCGAATAGGTCTATTTGTGGCATTCCCCATTTCTTTGTGATGGCCTTGAAGATGTCGGTGTAGCATCCATTCGTGAGCATCCGAGGTGGTTCTGCTTAACATGTCTGCTAGGGTGTTTTCTTTTCCGGCACAAATATTGCCTGTAACTGGATGTTGTAGCTCAGAGCCATATTCCAAAGGTCCAGAGTCATTCTGCATAGGGGTATGAATGAGTGCCTCCCTGTTTGTTGATGTACCACATGACTGTGGTGTTGTCTGTCCTTATCATTAAATGGCCTTCTTTGAGGAATGGTCTGAATTTCTGGATTGCTAGTTTTACTGCCAGCATTTCTTTTGGTTTATGTGCAGGTGCAGCTGGTCTGGAGTCCACAATCCTTGTATGCACTTGTCCAACATGTGCGCCCCAGCCTAGGTCTGAGGCATCCGTTGTGATGGTTTGGTTTGCTTGAAAGTTGTGGAAGGGCAAGCCTGGGTTTGACTGGCATGCTTGAGCCCACCATAGGAACTCTTGTTTCAGGCATGGGATTAGTGGGATTTCGGTTTCTAAGCTGTGCCTGTGTTGAGACCATAAATTCTTTAGGTACCACTGTAGCTTTCTCATATGCAGTCTGGCATGGGGACCAGGATTATGCATGATGCCATGAAGCCCAAGGCCTGCAGTACTTTTCTTGCTGTTAGTTTGTTCTGCTTTGTTAATGCCAAGAAGTAAAGAGGGAGTTGTTCTTGTTTTTCTGCAGTTAGGAATGCCATCTGTTTTACTGTGTCCAATTCCGCACCCAAGAATGTTCTTGTCTGGGATGGTATCAGTCTTGACTTTTTTAAATTGACTGTGTATCCCAGGGCTTGTAGTAAGCAAATGACTCTTTGTAAATCTGTTGTCAGCTTGCTTTTGTTGTCCGCTTGTAACAGGCAGTCGTCCAGGTATGGATAAATTTGGATTCCTGTAGCCTGCAATGAGCGATTACTGATGCCAGGCATTTTGTGAATACTCTGGGCAGTAGATAAGCCAAAGGGCAATGCTGAGAATTGATAATGCTCTGATCCTGCAAGAAATCTGAGGTATCTTCTGCAATTTGGTCGTATGGGGACGTGCAGGTATGCCTCCTTGAGATCTAGAGTTACCAGCCAACACTCCTTGCCCAGCATGGGAAGAAGTTGCTGTAGGGTCAGCATTTTGAATTTTGGGACAATGATGTATGTGTTTAAGACGGACAGGTCGAGAATAGGTCTCCAACTTTTCTCTTTTCTTGGTACTAGGAAGAGTCTGGAGTAGAATCCTTTGCCCTGTTGTGTTATTGGTACTCTTTCCACAGCTCTCATCTTTGTTAATTGAGCTATCTGCTTTAGAGCTTCTGTCTTTTGATTTGGAGGTAGGTTTGGCATTCCTCTTTTTACTGGTAAGGTGTGGAAGTGGAACCTGTAGCCTTGGTCTATGGTTTGCAAAATCCACTTGTCTTTTGTGATATAGTGCCAATTTTTCGAAAATAAGGCTAACTTTCCGCCTAAAGGTGCTGCTATTTGCTCCCTGGTAGGCGGTGTCAGAGCCAAGTCACTGTGATTGTCCTGTTGCAGTGGTTGTGTCTGTGCCTCGCTGGTTATTGCCTTGCCACTGGCGTCCTCTATAGGCACCTCCTCTGGATTGATTTCTGCCTCTAGAGCGGCTATTCCTGCCTCTGAGATTTTGAGGAGTCTGGAAAGGACTAATTTTGGCAGGCCAGTTCCTGCTAAACCTTGGGGCTGAACCTGTAAGAAATCCTTAACTGTTTGTACAGATTTTGCCTTCTCTTCCATTTTCTTCATTACTTGCTGAGCAGGGGTACCAAATAGACTGGCCTTATCCATAGGAGCATCTAACAGCTTTGCTTTAACATGATCCGCAAGACCTGTTCTTTCAACCATGCATGCCTTCTTATCACTGTGCCAGTCATGGCTGATCTAAATGAAGCCTCCAGTGCATCATAGCCACATTTTAAAGAATGGTTACTAACCTGCTGAATGTTATTCACCATTTCTAAAACATATTTCTTATCTAAGGAGTCATCAGAGGACAGCTTCTTAGTTAACTGATCAAGCATAAACTCTTGGTATTGGATCATGTGAAACTGACAGTTTAAAGCTCTAGCTGAGAGAGTAGCAGAGGTGTAAACTTTTTCCCCATCTCTAAGGACCTGGATTCCCTTTCAGAAGGGAGAGGGTTTTTGCTGAGGTCGGCTACTGCCTTAGGCCCCTGGGATATAGTCTCAGGATCTGCAAGTGGGGCCTTGTATAGGTGGTGATGAGTGTCTGGCACCCTGTAAAATCTATCTGGTTTGGCAGGGGCTGGAGGTAAAGTATCAGGAGCAGTGCAAACATCATTAAATGCATCATCCACAACAGGCAGAACTGGAGGTATAGCTAAGGGCCTATGTTGTGGTAAGTGCAGAAAGGTCCTAAGCCTTTTTCTTGAATCTGAGAAATCTTGTCCCTGCCATTGGAATTGTTCTCTCATGGCATGTAAGGTTTCCCCAAAGGAAAATTCCTCTGGTGGAGAGGCAGATGGAATGGATTCTTCAGCATCGGAATCTTCATAAGTAGAAAAAGGAGCCTCTGGCTGATCTGTAATGTCTGAGTCATCCGAAGAATCATCAGAGGACACTGGCTCGGGGGGGGGGCTCTGCTCTAGGTCTCTTTTCTGGAGGCTGAGAGGCCCTGTCTGGGTGAGATTGGGATCCCCTAATTAAGGATATTAAATCCTCTGCCAGAGTAAGCATTTGTGAACTAGAAGTGTGCCTTTGTGAAGGGGCCTTAACAGGCACTGATTTAACAGTTTTGGCTGCTTTAGCCCTGGCAAAGGCCTTTATAGACATGGCTGCAGGAGGCCTAGCAGCACCACGTGCTGGGGTAGAGACATCCAAAGGGATGGTGTCTGATAATTCACTAGGAACCACAGAAGTAGGTAAAACTTCAGAGGCCGATTCAACTAAGGTAGCAGGGGCCTCAGTAGTAGTCATGGATTCGGCTGAAGATTGACCCGTTTTCTCGGTTTCGGCCGAAACCGAGACACTCGCTTGCTTAACCGTGGTTTCGGCGAAACCGCGGACCGCGAGTGTCGGTCTTTTCTTTGCGTTTTAACAATTTGGGTAGTCGGAGGATCCGACGGCATAATGTACGCAAAATCTGAGCCGAAAAACTGTTCAGCAAACTCCGACCGACGCCTAAGCCGCTCGCCGGTTGAAGGAAACACAGGCTAAACAGGCTGCTACGCGTGGTCTGGGCCTAAACAAGGTAGGCAGTAAGAGTGGAAATCTTTATGAGGTATTTGTTTCCCACAAGTTAAACAGTTATTTACTTTTTCTGACATCGGCTGAGGCAAGAAAGAGTCCCCAACGGGTACTTAGCTTTTAGAAGTCTTCGAAGTAGTATTCGGTAGTAGTAATCTCTGGATCTGACCAACCGGCACTTGCGAACAGCTTCTGCTTCGGGCGCCACGCGGCAAGAAAGACTGAGGAAAATGGCGTCGGCTGATGCCTTTATACCCGAAGACCAGCAGAGATGACGTCGGGTGGAGTGCGACATCAGCCGAAGCCGGACCCAGACTTTGGAATCCGGCCGACCGAAGGGCTGCCTGACGACAGGACAACCCATTTGTTATGACTGCAGATGCATCCTTGAAGGACATCTTGAGAAGCACCCTCGGCCTGACCTAACTCCTGAGAGGCCAACTCCTGCAAAAGTAAAGGTTCCCCATGGGATTCAGCCGAGACCTCGGCTGGATCCAAAGATTCAACCGTAGATTCCATAGAACCGGCGTCCGCAACGGACGACTCATCCGGTTTAGACCTTAAGGATTTATCTTTTCGCTTTTTTGCGGTAGCGGGCATCGGAGGATCCGACGGCATGTTGTAGTTGCACTGCTTTCCGAAAACAAGCCTAGCACAGTCTAATCTGCGTTTAATGGTGCACTTATTAAATCTAGCGCAAAAGCGACACCCGACTACGTCGTGCTCAGGCCCTAAGCAAGGAATACAGAGAGAAAGATAGTCCCTATGAGGTATCTGTTTCCCACAAGAAATACAATTATTAACTTTTTCTGACATCCGGATTAACTGAGGCAAGAAAAGACAAAAATTTTCCCCAACGGGGTACTTAGCCCAACTTGGTCTTCGGTCTGAAACTCAAAAACTGAAAATTTCAGAACGCCGAACGGCACTTGCAAACGCTGCTTCTGCTTCGGACCACACGGCAAGAAAGACTGGGGATATGGCGTCGGTCATGCACTTTAGTACTACTACGTACTGACGTCAGCTCCGGGCGCCCATGACCGACGCCAGCCTAACTCTCTGGTATTCGGGCCGACCGAGGACAGCGGACTACCCCACAGGTTATGACTGCAGCAATGTGAGACGAAGAACATCCAGGAGGGTGGAAGGAGAGAAACCAGGACTGCAACAGTGAACCTACTCGAACATGTACATTTATGGCAAGTGTACACAACTACACTATGTTGTTCATGTTTCATTATTGCAGTCATCACATTTGGGTTGATTCCCAAAGCTGAAGAAGGATGAAGGGCAGTCAAGAAGTGTTAGGGCTGGCTAGTAGGCCTTGCAAGACTGCTATAGCAAATCCAGCCTTGGATTTGTGAAACAGGCAAGTTGTAATGCTTGATGAAGGTCTGTACACAACTCCAGGTTGCAGCTTCCAGAATGTTCTGGTAGGGACTCCCCTAAGAAATGCTGTAGAGGTAAAAGTATCCCTAGTGGAATGTGTTCTGACCCCATGAGGGGTTGGTTTACCATGGTGTTGTAGCAGAAAGGGATGCAGTACACTATCCATTTGGAAATGGGTTGTTTTGAAATGGCGTTACCCTCTGCCCCTGTAGCAAAGCTGACTAGCAGCTGGTCAGATTTTCTGAAGGCTTAGTCCTGTCAAGGTAGAACCTTAGCTGTCTGAGCATGTCCAATGAGTGCAGGATCCTTTCCCCTTTATTCGGAGGGTTAGGGAAGAAGGTTGGTAAATGGATGGATTGGTTTAGAGCCACGCTGGACATCACCTTAGGCATAAAGGGCAGGTTAGTCCTGAGGGAAACCCTGTCAGCATGGAAAATAATGAATGATTCCACAGCCATTTTTGCATGCAACTCAGACACTCTTCTACCTGAAGTTATGGCTAAAAGCAAGGTTATTTTCCAGGAGAGGAATTTTAACTCTGCTGAAACAGCGGGTTCAAAAGGAGGAGGTGTGAGCTTTTCCAATACAAACTTAAGGTCCCAGGCAGGGGTGGGTGCTCTCCTTGGAGAATTAAGTTGTTAGGCCCTCTCAGGAACTGTTTGGAGAGGGTGAGAAAAGAGAGGTGCCTCAGTATTATAATGAGCAGAGATGGCAGAGGCATGAAACTTAATGGAGGAGAAGGATAGGCCTCGGTGGAGTAGTTCTGCTAGGTAGTCCGGGATTAGAGGTAAGGAGGGCACTACTGTGTACTTTCCTTTAGACCGAGTCCAAGAACAATCTCTTTTCCACTTTTCAGCATAGAATTTCATATTACAAGGCCTTCTGGCTTCCAGAATTACACCCAGCACCTGTTTGCTGAGGGTTGCTGGTGGGGTACTCTAGGGATAAGCCAGGCTACAAGGTTTAGGGTTTGCAATTGTGGGTGCAAAATCTGTCCCACCTGCTGAGACAGCAGGGTTGGAGTCTGGTGTAGGTGCCAGGTTGGCACAGTTGTCAGGCTGTGCAGGACTGAGTACCAGTGCTGGCGTGGCCAGTTCGAGGCAATCAGAATTGCCCTTGGTTTGTCTTCTTATCTTGAGTAGTACTAACGAAAAAAGAGGCAGAGGGGGGAAGGCATAGATTGAGAGATTATCCCATTGAAAGAACAGGGCATACACCTTACAGGCCCTGCTGTGAGGGATCTTGGTGCAGTATTTGCTAAGCTGGTGGTTCTCAGGGGAGGCAAAGAGATCCACCTCTGGTGTCCCCCACCTCTGGATCAGAAAGTTGTATGTGTTGGGCTCCAATTTCCACTCGTGTGGGTCTAGGAGATTTCTGCTTAAGTCTGCCAGAGAATTTTGCTTGCCTGGCAGGAATTGAGCTTGTAGATGGACTTGGTTGCTCAAGACTGTGTTCCACAGGGCAAAGGCTAACCTGCAGAGTGGGTAAGAATGTGTTCCTCCCTGCTTATTAATGCATCACGTAACTGAGGTGTTGTCTGTTTTTATCAGCAATTATCATTGAAGGATTAGGTATCTGAAGGCTGTTAGAGCATTCCATACAGCTAGCATCTCTTTCTGATTGATGTGCAGGAGAACCTGCCTAGGGCTCCAGTGGCCGTAAATGCATTTGCCTACCATCTGAGCCCCCCCCCCCCCATGCATAGTCTGATGCGTCTGTTGTCAGGGTTTGGGTGGTGTGGGGTTGAGTGAAATGCAGTCCCTTGTTGTGGTTGCATGCTTCTGCCCACCAAAGGAACTCTGCCCTTAGACAAGGCATGACAGGAATGACAGTTTCCAAGTCCTGAGAATGCTGGCACCAAAGACTTAAGTACCATTGAAGTTTCCTCATATGCAGTCTTGCATATGGAATTAGCAGAATACATGCCATGAACCCTAGGGCTTGCAGTACTTTTCTTGCAGATAGCCGGGTTCTGGTGGCCATTTGTTTGAGGTAATCTGTCAGACAAGACCTGCTTTTCTGAAGTTAGAAATGCCATCTGGGAAGTTGTCCAAGCTTGCTCCCAAAAATACAATTTTTTTGACTGGGTACCAGTTGAGATTTCTTTTCTTTGATGGGTGTACCCCAATGAAGTGAGAAGGGTTTTTTTTTTTTTTACAAATGCCAGGTGCTGAAGCAGCAATTCTTGCCCGTCTGCCTGAATCAGGCAGTCGTCCAATTATGGGTAAATTTGGATATTTTTCTGCCTGCAGTATGCAATGGCCAGAGCCGGGCATTTTGTGAATACTCTGGGTGCAATAAACAAGCCAAAGGGAAGTGCAGAGAACTGATAGTGCATAGATCCTGCTCTGAAACGTAGATATTTCTTGCATGACTCCCTTAGGGGGATGTGCAGATGAGCTTCTTTTTTAAGTTGAGAGTGACTAGCCAGGACTACTTGGGAGAAGCTGTTGCAGGGTAAGCATCTTGAATTCTGGGACCACCAGAAAGGTGTTGAGAATTGAGAGATCCAGGATAGGGTGCCAAGTGCCCTCTTTTCTGGGCACCAGGAAAAGTCTAGAGTAGAATCCCTGAATCCTTTGTTCTACTGGAACAGGTGGAATAGCTCCTAATATTGAGTTGGGAAAGTACTTGCTTTGGGGCCTTTGCCCACTGGTTTGGAGGAAGGTCTGGAAACCTGCTTGGGATTGGCATTGAATGGAAGTAGAATTTGTACCCCTGGTATACTACATTGAGAACCCATCGGTCCTGAATGATAGACATCCAGTTTTTTGCATGAAGGGCAAGTTTTCCTCCTAGTGGCAAAAGCAGTTGGGCAGGGCTGGGAAGAAGGCTTGAAAAGTCATTGTGAACTTTTTCCATAGGGAGCTTAGCACTCCCTGTTTTGGGGTGGGGGCACTCCATTGCTTGGATCACTGCATACCCTGAGACTATAGTCTGGGTGGCCAGTTTCCTCTGGGTCTTGTTTGGGAAGGTCTGGAAGGGGCTGGAAAGGACCAGTGTTCTGTAGGGAAATGCCTACTGAATCTAGGTGGCTGCACCTGTAAGAATTCTTAGTTTATAATAGATTTAGCTTTTTTGTCCTTTTTAAGAACAACTTCTGCTTTAGTTACAAACAGTCCTTATTTAAAGGAGCATCTAGTGGTTTGGATTTGACATGACCTGGCAAGGTTTGCTCCTTCAGCAAAGTATGTCTTCTCAGTACAGAACCAGTGACTGCAACCCTACAAGTTGCATCTAGGACATCAAAGCCACACTGCAAGCATGCTTACTAACTTGGTTTGCAGAATGCATTAGCTCTTGTAAATCCTTTTCTGCGCAATCTGGCAATAATACTATTTTTCTTTTAATTAGTTCCACAATATGTTGCTGATACTTCAGCATGTGAAACTGGCAAATCAATGCCCTGATAGCAAGAGTAGCAGAGATGTATACCTTCTTATCCCATCTGTGTAAAGCTCTGGAATCCGTGACCGAAGGGGTAGGATTTTTGGCTGTAGTAACCTTAATACCCTTAGGTCCTAGGAAATTATCTCTGGATCAGCAGTAGGATTCTTGAAAAGAAACTTGTGAGACTCTGGTACCCTGTAGAACCGGTCAGGTTTTCTAAGGGCCGGGGGTAGTGTGTCTGGAGTAAGACTGGATTCCATAAAGACATCATCTACAACATCAAGGACAGGGGTTATAGCTAGAGGCCTGTGCTGAGGCAACTCTAAAAATTCGCTGAGTCGCTTTTCGGACTGAGGATAGTCTTGAAGGTCTTCAGCCATTTTATGCATTTGCTTTTGTGACATGGGAACTTGAGCATGAGCTTTGGTCGTCTGTTTTCTAGGTGTAGTGTGTACTCTGGGTCTAAGAAACTCGGTAGTTTTGGCTAAAATGGAAATCTGTTTAATTCAAACATCGGTAGGACGGAATACACAGTCACAAGCCGGTGCCTGCACAGCAGCTCAGGACTCATCCAAGGTGGAGACAACTGCAGGTTCCATAGTCGAAGAAGCTTCTCGCGGCCTACCGGACTCCGAATAGGTCTCAGAGGGCTGCAAATCCAGAGAAACAGGCATCAGGGCTGCAAATGCGCCTCACTGAGTACTGGCAGACTGGCGACTAGCTTAACGGAAGCGCTGTCAGCAGTTTTGGGCCTATGCGGTCAGTCGCTGTCCTTATCTTTACATTTTTTCAGATCATCAGTAGTCAGGTGGCTGGCTTATCGAAGCCATTTCGGAATACGAAGAACGAGAGCGAAATAATTAAGCAACAAAGATAGCCCAACGACGAATAGTTTGGGCGTTAAAGAAAGGCACAAAACCTACAGCGAAGAACGTCATGATCTGGGCTTAAACAGGTGATGCAGTAAGAATGAAAATCTGAGGTATTTGCTTTCCACAGGCAAGACAAGTGTTAACTTTTTCTGACATCAGTTAAAGCAAGAAAAAAGGATCCCCAACAGGGTACTTAGCTTTAGAAGACTTCAGGTTTATCAACTCGAAAAAAAGAAGTTATGTACTCACCATAACGTTCCATCTGAGTAGGTACTTCATTTGTCTGCAACCTGTGGGTATCGGATCCGAGCCGGCAGCTCTACAAGCTACAAGATCTGAGCTCCTCCCCTACCCATAATCCCCTGCCACTAACTATATTAAATCAGATCGATTTTGCCCACTCTAAGTTATAACCTCGACAGAGGTATACTGAAGACCTAACCTCAAGACAGCAAAATTTCAGGTGACCAGTAGAAAACCCAAGAAAAGGTTAGGGGAATGGCAGACAGGGATGGTTGCAGACAAATGAAGTACCTACTCACATGGAACGTTATGGTGAGTACATAACTTCTTTATCTGAAGTAGTTACTTCATTTGCTCTGCAACCTGTGGGACAGAGTCCCCAGCTACCTAGACAAAAAAAAACCTGGGTGGCCTTATGGAAGGATATTCCGAAGCACCGCGGAGCCAAAAGACGCCCTACTTCTCAATATCATATCCAGTTTATAATGAGAAATGAACGTATGAGAAGAGCACCAGGTAGCTGCTGAACATATGTCGTCCAAGGGAACCCTGGACCAGAAAGCTGCTGAGGTGGCGATGGACCGGGTAGAATGAGCGTGTATTCCTATAGGAGCTGGTCTGCCCGAAGATGCATACCCTTGAACTATACATTGACAAATCCAATTTGCTAGGGTCACTTTAGAAATGGCCCTTCCCTTGGCTGATTTGCCAAGGACACAAACAACTGATCAGACTTGCGAAAATCCTTAGTTCTGTGCAAGTAAAAACATAGCTGCCTGTGAACGTCCAGTTTGTGCAATATGTATTCCCCCCTATTCTGAAAATTTGGAAAGAACACGGGCAAATTGATTGATTGACTGATATCAGATTCCGAAGCCACCTTCGGTAAGAAAGACGGGTTAGTCCTGAGAGACACTCTATCCCAGTGAAAAATGAGATAAGGGGGTTTTCATACACAGTGCCTGGAGTTCCGAAACCCTCTTGACAGGAGTAATAGCTACCAAAAAAGCCGTTTTCCAGGACAAGAATTTTAAAGGAATCGAGGTTGCAGGCTCAAAGGGTGGGCTCGTCAGGGCTTTCAAGACTAGTGTCAAATTCCATGGGGGCACAACCGTTTTCACAGAAGGCTTCAAGAGAAAGATACCTCGCAAGAAAGTTTTGCATAATTTTGTGGATGCCAATGACCCTAATCCATCTCACACATGAAAATGGGAAATGGCTGCTAACTGCACCTTCACCGTAGAAACACTTGCTCCCTGCTAAAAAATCAGTGACAGGAAGTCCAAGATTGTCGGAATAGGAACTGTAAAAGGATCCAGTCCCTTGTCTGTTGCCCAGATGGAGAAGCGTTTCCACTTGCTATTATATATTTTTCTGGTAGCCGGCTTATGAGCAGCTACCAGAATTGCCTTCACTGGTGATGAGATACCAGGAGTCCTCGCCATCAGTGGCACTAGATCAACCAAGCCGCAGGCTTGAGGTTTACCAGGTTCGGGGTTTGACATCCTGCGGGATGTGAAATCAGGTCTGGAATGGGTTCCAGTATCCAAGGGGGAGTTAAACTGTGAGACCGCAGGTATGGGAACCAGATCTGGCGAGGCCAGAATGGGGCTATGAGGATTACTTTACTCCCCAACCGAGAGGCTTTCTGTATGAACTTGGTCATAAGTGGAAGGGGAGGGCAAGCATAAAGAAGACCGGGAGGCCAAGCATGAACTAGAGCGTCTCTGGGAGTCTCCCCCTCGGGGGGGGGGGGGGGGGGGAGTACTGCGAAGTACTCGCTGCATTTTGTGTTTAATGGAGAAGCAAAAAGATCGCAGCAAGGCCAACCCCACTTGTGGAAGATCTGCTTCGCAACTGATGGATTGAGAGACCACTCGTATAGAGTGAGAATTATCAGACTCAGTTTGTCCGCTAATATGTTGGACCGCCCCGGAATGTGTGTTGCTACTAGAAAGCGGTTGGGGGATATCGCCCATTCCCACACTCTCATAGCTTCTCGACAAATGGGATAAGACCTGGTTCCTCCCTGTTTATGTACCAGACTACCGACATATTGTCTGTCTGGACTGCAATAATCCCCAGAGGTAGAAGGTCCTTGAGAGCTTGCAACGCTAGAAGCACTGCCCTCATCTCTAGGACATTGGTATGCAGAGTGGTCTCTAGGGAAGTTCACGTGCCTTGGACTGTTCTGCCTGAACAATGCCCCCCCCACCCGAGGAGAGAAGCATCCATGGTCAACGTGACTTTGGGGCAGGGGAATCACAAAGGGTCTCCCTTGCCTCAGCTCTCGAGAGTGAACACACCAAAGAAGGGAGTCTCTGCAAACTCTGCTCAGTGGGACCGGAGAGCTTAACGGGTGGAGTAATAGCGACCACTGAACCTGGAGGGTTCATTGTAAAATCCGCATTTGCAGGAGTGCATGAAGGGATAGACCGATTGATGCTGCCATAGACCCTAGTGCCCTCAGGACTAACTCCGCCGCAGGAGCCTGGCTCTGAAGAAGAGTAAGCACCTGAAGCGACAAGCTGCTCAGCCTGTCAGACGTCAGAAAGGTTCGAGAAGTACAGGTATCCAATCTGGCCACTATGAACTCTTAATACTTCTATGGGGCGAAGGAAGGATTTTTGAAGATTCACTGAGATGCCTAGACTCTGGGCAAGAGTCGGAGAGTAATCTCTTGCAACACAGAGTTGATGCCTGTTGGCGGCGGTAAGGAGCCAGTCGTCTAGGTATGGGAAAACCTGAATGCCCTGAAGTCTCTGGTGGGCTACAACCACTGCCATGACCTTGGTGAACACACCCTGGGGGCTGAGGTGAGGCCGAACGGGAGAAACCTGAACTGATAATGACTGGCTCCCAGCCGGAAGCGGAGAAACCTTCTGGATCGTCTGTCCATCAATATGTGGTAGTACGCATCCTTGAGGTCTATAGAGCACATCCAGCCGTTCTTCTGCAGCAAGGGGAGAATTGATTGAAGTGTGACCATCCAGAATTTTTCCTTGGGGATGAACAGGTTCAGAGCGGACAAGTCTAGGATGGGTCTTAGGTCCCCCGTCTTCTTTGGCACTAAAAAGAACCCGGAGTAATAACCCAATCCGGACTGATCTGGGGGGACGGGCTGGATGGCTATTTTTCTTAGCAACTTCGAAACCTCTGAAGCCGCTGCCTCCCTCTGAACGGTTGGAACATCGGGGAGGTGTCTGCTTGTAGGGGGAAGGCCTAGGAAGGGAATAGAGTAACCTCTGGATATGATCCAGAGCACACATAGATCTGTCGTAACGGACTCACAATTTGACAGATGCTCCATCAACCCCCCCCCCCCCACCGACTGCCTCCAGAGATGGACAGTCGGGTAAGCCCTCAGGGCGCTTGCGCGGGTCTGTCCGAGAAAGGCTCTCTAGACCCGAAATTACATGGCCCCCCTCTGCCTCTGGGCCGGCGTCCACCTTGTCCTCCTCTGCCTCTGGAGGACGAGGAGTCCGAAGCTGGATGGGATTGCTGAGACTTGCGGAACCACAACTTCTTTTGTCCACTCTGATTCTTGAGAAGGATCGTTGGGGATTAGAGAAGCGGACCCCGACGGCATACAGCGTCTTCCCGTCCTTCTCGCTTTGGACCAACATTTTGCGGTCTTGCCAAAAAGCGAAGACCCGTCAAAGGGTGCATTCGCGAAGGATGCCTTGAAGGGTTCCGCAAAATTGCAAAGGCGGAGCCAGGCGTGACGCCGCAAGACTACACCGGCTCCGCTGGCCCTCGCAGCTCCCTCTGTTGCATGAGAGAGTAGCCGCATGGACGTGTTGGAGATGGATTTTTAGAGTGGCTATACGAGTCGAAAACACCTGCTTGTCCTCGACCGACATGGACTCCGGGGGGGGCTGCAGCGTATTCCTTAATCAAGTCTCGCTGTAGCCTAATGGTATGTGCCATATAATTCAGCGCCCTCACTGAGAAGGTCGCTGAAGCAAACATCCACTTCCCAATGCGGTCCAGCGCTCGAGATTCCTTATCCGGCGGGTGTACCGAAGAACTCTCTTGGGAGAGTTCTCTCTTCGTGGCAGCCGCCCCCAACATGGCATCGACCAGAGACCCCTTGGCCCACGACTGTCTATCTGATGGGGGGGGGGGCTAAGGACTTTGTCGGGCCGTGTCGGGATTGGCTCCATGGTGTCAGGCTCCTTCCACGCCCTGGTAGTAATAAGGTTTACCAGGGGGTCAGCCGGAGGGGACACCCAGGAGGTAAGACAGGCCTGCCTCAAACGCCTCCAGGAAGACGGATTCGTCTGCGGAAGGTTTTTGGGCAGACCGTCCCCCTCTAATATGCAACATCTCCATGATGTCTCCCAAAGGAGACATCCTCGGGGGGTGACCTTGGGGAACCTTCCCTTTCATCCAAATCCGTGTCTGTGGTGACGGACTCAGGGGAGTTCAGGTGCCTCCTTTTACACCTCCCTTTATGAGGGACCTCCTCGGTGGGACTGTCCGAGGAGGGCTCAACGGCTTCCTGTTCCTCCACGGGAACGAGCTGGAGGGCTTGGGCAGGCTGTCCCAATGGACGGATGACAGAGGATAGACCCATATGCAGCGGGGGTGCGGGGGGGAATCCGAAGCCTGGACCGGGGACCTGGAGGATCTCGACAGCACCCTCTCCACTACCTCAAAAGCCGAAGGAGAACTACTCTCCCCAGGCTCTGAGAGCAATCTCCTCGGCTCCGAGGTACGGACCAGAGTCGGAGCCGATGTGGTCGGATCCGAGAGAGAAGTGTGCACCGACCTCAGCGCCATAGACACATCAACTCCCCCGGATCAGAGAACTCTGATCCGAAACACTCGAGGGCATGGTCAGCGAAGAGACCGGAGCTATCGGTGCAGACGAAACCCTGGCTCTGAAAGGGCCCGGATCTGATGACTCCAAAACCCGAAAATGGGTTTGAGAAGGAGTAATCAGAGCAAAGAAAGAGGCCGCACCCCCCCCCCCCGCTGAGACTGCAGGAATAGTCGCATCATCCGATCCATGTCGGCGTCGGTGAGGCTCCTGGTCGTCATAGATGAAGTCGTCGAGGCAGGCCGGGAGGGTCGCCTCGACGACCTCGAGGGACACCGATACTCCTCCTGAGAAAAATGAGACGAACGGAGCTGAGAGGGGGAGGATCCGGAAACCCTCGAGGGAGAGCTAGCTAGCTTAGATGGCGGGGCTGAGGGTTGAGTCTCAGCCCGCCTTTTATGAGACCTATGTCTCTCCTTAACTTTGTGCCTCTTCTCTGCAGAGGAAGAGGCACCAGAGTCCCCCGAACTCAAACCCGAAGCGGGAGGTTGAGTCCCCAGTTGAGCGGGGGGAACAGAAGGCACTGGGGCTGTGGAGACAGCCTGAGCCTTGGCGGGAGAGGAAGCAGCCGCCGAATCCTGGGGAAGCAAGCCCGCCAGGATTAGCTTATTCTTCCTGTCCCTACGTGCCCGGGGGTTAAAGGCTGCACATATTTGGCAGTCTGTAGATAAATGAGCTACCCCAGGCATAAAACGCACTGAGTGTGGCCATCAGCAGGGGAAAGCTTATGGCCACACTCAGTACATTTTGAAAAAAATGGCCTTGGGCCCTTCAGCCATTCTCTAACACAACGCACGCACACCCAAACACCAAGTGGGGGAGGGGTGACAAAAAACTAACTACACAAAAAAGGTAAAACTAGCTGACAAACTATACTGACTATAGGTCTCTAAACACACACACACACCACAATCAACACTAGAAAATGCTTTTTCTTGAGACAAAAAGGAACAACCTCACCAGTCAGCTAAGGAGCTCTTCAAAAAGTAGCTGTCTACAGCCGCGGCAAAAACGATCTAAGGTAATACAGTTAGTGGCAGGGGATTACGGGTAGGGGGAGGAGCTAGGAGCTTGGATCTTGTAGCTTGTAAAGCTGCCGGCTCGGATCCGAGATCGGATCCGATACCCAGAGGTTGCAGAGCAAATGAACTAACTACTTCAGATCAAAAATTTCAGGTAGCAGCTGACCAGCACTTGCTAATTGCTTCAGGCTACTCCACGGCAAGAAAGACTGATGTACTGCCATCAGCTGCTTGTTTTATACCCCTGACGACCTGACGTCATGGAAGAAGCGACAGCACCTGATGTAGCACTACTAAGACTCTGGTATTTGGGCCGACTGAGGGCTACCTGCAGGCAGATAATCCAAGTGTGATGACTGCAACAGTGAAACACGAAGAACATCAGCAGATGCTTGAATGACAACTGCAGAAGTAGTCTTAGCTGTGTGTTATATCCTGCTATCCAAAGCTTCAGGGCATCATCAACAAGCTCAAGCTAAGCTGCCTAAAAAATGCAGAGTACAGCACCCTTCAGAGCTTTCATGCCTACTGAGGCTGAGCCCTCAAAGGACACCGCTAGGAATAAAAAGTCATAGTACATCTAGGTGTACAAGTAGATTAACCCCAGCTTACATTTCGGAAGTGGAAGAAAATGAGTCCAGTAGCCCGTGGAGAATCATCCCAGCAAAGCCTGATCTAGGCCTAAAGAAAGAACCAAGCTTACAGTCCTTTAGAAAGTAGAGAGGAACAAGATGCTGCTGCTTAAAAACTTCTAGAATCCAACCCTTTCCAAAAAGCCACAAAGAACAAAGCCCTGGCAGAATGAGCTTTGACCCTGCCTGGAATGGGTTTGCTATAGTGAAAAGAAAATAACCTCTGACAACTATTTAGAAATAATCTGTTTCGAGAGAGATTTTTCCCATCTTACCATCGCAAGAAATGCACTGATCCAAAGATCTGAGATTTTTATCTGTCAAGATAGTACCAGAGTTGACATCCAAGATATGAAGCATCATCGCTCCCTCATTAGTGGGTTCAGGAAAGAAAACAAGGGGATGGCTACATTGGCTTGAAAAACTTAAGACAGCACTTCAGGCATAAGAAGAGGTTTAATCCTCAAAGAAAAGTCCGGTTGTACAATCCAACTTACCTGTAACAGCAGATGTTTGTATAACAGTCTTACTGGCAAGCAGGTAACAGTATGGCAGTCTGCAAAAGCTCAGAGCTCCTCCCCCTGACTGACTGTGGGTGTGATAGATCAATCACCTGAGTGAACAGATACACACCCTCAGACCCACAGGAACAGACCTTTCAGTTTTCTTAGGTCCACAAAGGAATGATGAAAATGCTAGCTTGCGATCAACTGCTGTTCCAAAACACAACCACACACACACCAAAGAAGGCCAAACAAGCACAATTCAAAGGCACTTCCAAAAGCAAACTAAGCATAACTGAAGGGGGGGTACTGCCAGTAAGACTATGAGTTTTACAAATACTACCGTTACAGTTAGGTAGGATTTGCACTACAATACTGTAGAACAGCATGTGTTGTAACTTTAAGAACCATCTCAAGTGAGGGCATGTGCATATAGAGCGCATGCAATGCAATTTTGACACAACAGCCAGAGAGTTAACATGTAGAAGTCCAGTAGTCAGTCTGTTTATAAGTTGATTAAAGTTTAAGTTACTAAGCCTCAATCCTGATGTGTTTGCATACAATAAAGCTATATGAAGCAAACCCACAGCTGTTCACCTGTTTTAACCTGACCAGAAGAGCGAGACAGTGTTCGAACCGGTGCTGAGTGTGCAACTTCAAGCCAGGAGGTGCAGAATTAACTGTGACATAGGGAAAATACTGCCAGCCCAGCTATCTGGAATTTTGTAAATAATTCTGTCATTTCTGTATGTGGATATGATTTACACAGAACTGCATGTTATGCAATGAGCTGGAACTAGGAAAATTAACTTAAAAAACTTCAAGAAAATAAGATGAAATTAAGTGCTTTACAATTGTGCTACAGGTGGTGCTGCGGTAGCGTTGTCGCCTCATAGCAAGACGTTGTCCCATTCGATTCTCAGCTAGAGCGTCTTCTGTGTGGAGGCATACGTGAATGGGGTGTGCCTTCGTTGAAGGTTGTGCATCAGGGCTGGTAACCCAGTACATAAAAATCCACTACCAATCATTAGCGGACTGGAGTTCCGCTGTGGCGACCCCTAACCGGGAAAAGCTGAAAGACACAAACAAAACAATTGTGCTATAAAAGTTAATTTCAATGCAGCAAGGAGACACGAGGTCTAGAACTAGGGTGCCTTCTGCATTTTGTTTTACTTTTTTATAACTTTCTAGATCAGCAAACTTCTGAGAGATGTATTTTTAACACAGGCATGTTAAATTCTAAGTTTCTGTTTAGCCTGGAAAGTGAAGTCAGGTGACAGTGATGTCATTCTAGTTAATCCAGCAGTAATGTTTGATATTCATTTAAAGACTCAGAGACGGTTCATTTTGTCTTGGACCTAGCAAGAACATCCACTCATCATCACCATCTGCACTTGCCTGTCTAAGTAAGATTCATAAAGTCTCTAAGATGTAGATAGGAATATAGTAAAGATTAGTTTTGATGTTCTCCCTATTTGAGACTGTCCTGCAAGGTCTTCAATACTTCATGTGATTTTGAACTCTGAAGTAACTGTGTTGATTTAGAGTATTGTCTTGTTCTTTTTTTATTATTAAATATATTTAAACCTATCTTTGTGGCTCATATTTGAGAGACGTACTTAAGCTCCTGGAGTACTTGTGTATGTAATTGGTGATACTGTACAGGCCACTCCTAAATAACCTTGCAAGCCTTGGTCAAAACTACCATTTGTATTAATATTAACATTACACAGTATGATTTGACACCCCTTGCTAAGAGGCTTAGTGTAACTTATAAATTGTTGGCTGGTGGCAGTCGGAACCAACTTAGTGTTGGCAAAAAGGGGCATAACTAGTAAAAAACCTGTGAAAGCCTTTGTCGTGTGTGTGTTTATATAGCAATCAAATCTCAAAGTTTGTGTATCAGCTACTTGGGAAGGGACACGAAACATTGATTGGACAGAGGGTGCTGGAGGTCTTAGCTTGGCCACTTGGCTGAGATCTCAACCCTATAGCTGTGTCAGTGGGAAGACTTACTGGGGATCTGGACAGAGGGAGAATCCAGCCCCAGACTGACTGCGATCTCTGTGTACTATTACGGGAAACTGCACTTAACTGTGTGTGTACTTATCCTCCCATTGTGTACATCTCCTAGCTGTTGCCAGTAGTAAGGATTCAAGCTCATTAATTACTGGGCCAGTGCAGGGGCGTCACATTTATCGGTTAGCAGTGGTGGGATATCCACATCACATATTAATTGGCTGGCAATAGATTAACATATTAATTAGCTGGCAGCAGTGTGGATACTGAATTCCTGTAAGCCTGTATACAGTGGTCAGTGAAGGTGTTTGTACTCTCAATTTGTACTCTCAATCAGCCAAAGTGAACATTCAGAGTTCATATCACAATTGCTTTATTTTTTTGTTAGCTCAGTCAGCAGGCAAGCATGTCAGCAGAGGAGTATAGCAAGCTGACAAGGAGCCAGCTGCCTGAGATGTTGCCAGGCTAAAGGACTGGTGCTTGCCAACCTGACTAAAGCAAACATGATTGCAGCTTTAGTCATAGCTGCAGCACAGAATAGCAACCAGGAGGACAAAAAGACTGGCCTTGAAGATGTACAACTTGCAGAAAATGGGAGAGCTCAACCTTTCCACAGAGGAATTAAAAATTTGCCTGGAGTTAGAGACTTGAGCTGGAGACCAATAGTCTGGAAATGGAAGCAGCAAAGACAGACAGCTTGAGGCTGAGGAAAATAAGAAACTGCGATGGCTGAGGAGAATGAGAGGCAGAGACAACATGAAAAGGAGATGCTGACTCTGCCATAGTCATGAAGTTAATGAAGAAGGGAGTACCCCGAACCCCAGAAGCAACAAAGGTCAATAAATTTCTTCCACAGTTTACAAAGGGAGATAATTTTGATAGTTTCACTATTATGTACGAGAGAATATGCAAACAGTATAATGTTGACCAAAGGCACTGGGTACAGTTCCTGACCCCCTTGCTTCATGGTGAAGCTATAACTTTTCTAAATTGTAAGACACTGACAGTTTAAATTATACTGTTGAAAAGAATTGTCTTTTAGAAAGCTTTAACATGAAGTTTATAGGAAAAAGTTGAGCACAGACACCAAGCAGATGAATGTGTGCGTGAATATGTTGCTGAATTAAGCACTTATTTTTATAGGTGGGTGAGTGGATGTCAGGCCACCACTTCTGAAGGACTGGAAAACCTTTTGATGAGAAGAAGCCCTTAGCACTACACCTAAGGACATGAGAATTTGGTTAGCTTATAGACAATGCACTACTGCAGATGAGTTAGGAAGAAGGGAGACCTACACCTAGTAAGTAGGGCATCATTGCCAAGGAAAGGGACACCCAGTGCTGCTTATGGGTCTAAGGGAACCCATGGTGGGCAGCAGAGACTGCCTCAGCAGAGTCTGCCAGTAGCAGGGGAAGCCACTAGTCCAGGTACATGTCTAGGACCAAGGGTTAAAGGTTTTAAATGCAACCAGTAGGGCCATGCAGAATATAGATGTCCATGGAGGCAAGGTGGGGAACAAAAGGTGGGAAAGCCAGTAACTGGGAATGACAAAACGCCAACAGTAAGTTGTCTCGAGACAACAAGGGCACCAAACTACAAGAGGCTATATCCTATCATAGTGGACGGGAAAGAGGCCACTGCTAAGACAGAGACAGCCTCTGACCTAAGCATTGTGAAGCCTGCAATGGTTATACAGGAGCACTACTTGCTTGGGCAGTCTCTACTCCAGTCAGACCTTTAGGAGGAATGCCACTCCAAATAGTTTTGAGTAGGGTTCACCTTGACTGGGAGGGTAGAAAAGGAAAGAATTAAGTACGTGTGCTTGAGGATATCCCTGCAGATGCCCTGACAAGGAATAAGTTTGATAATGCAGTACCATGAGTGCATGCAGTTACACATAGTCAGACTTGGAGACCAGCATGTGTATCTGGTAGCCTGGGGGAGACCCACACAGACCCCACACTTGCAGCCACGATGGGTGAGGTGGTTACTTCAGGGAGGGAGCTATCCTGTAGCAGTGAGACAGAAGGTCAGCCACAGCTGCTTGTGGGTACTGATGTTCCCTTGGACAGAGTGACTGCAAGGGTAGAGGGGAGCAGTAGTACCCAAACTGACAGTGTGGCACCGCTGTCACAGAATACAGACTTCCTGTGGAAGGGGAGCTGGGAAGAGGTTACAATAAGAGTTGAGACAGGCTCAGCTCTCAGACCCTACATTACAAGGCCTGAGGGAGGTAGCTATTGAGGCACCTGATTCTCAAGGGAAGGGGGAAATCTGTATACTGGGAAAAAGGGTTACTGCAGAGAGTGGACCCGAGGGTGGCCTAGAAAGTGAGGGAATATAGCAGTTGGTAGTGCCCAGAGCCTACCATCTAGCACTTCTAGCTATAGCCAATGATATTCCCTTTGCAGGTCATAAGGGCATAAAACGTAAAATGAAACATTATGCAGAACTTTTACATGCCTGAGATTTCCAGAGATGTAGCAGGGTACTGCAGGATCTATGAGCAGTACCAAAAGGTAGGCAAGGCAGACAACTAGGTGAAAGCTCCATGGATGCCTTTGCCTGTGACTGAGGAGCCATTTCAGAGAGTAGCTATGGATACTGTGGGGCTTCTAAGTACCCCAAGTTTCACAGGGAAAAAATAGATCCTAGTGGTAGTAGATTATGCTACCAGATACCTTGAAGCAGTAGCTCTGTCCTCCACTGAGGCAGAAAAGGTGGCAAATGCTTTGCTAAAGATTTTCAGCAGGGTAGGTTTCCCAAAAGAAATACTGACTGACAAGTGCCCCAATTTCACGTCAGACAGCTGGCTTGTCTGTGGATGTACTGCGGAGTGAAGCACCTAAAGACCATCTCCAACCATCCCCAGACTAATAGTCTTGAGAGGTTAAACTCTACTCAAGTCCATGCTCCAAGCATTTGCAGACCAGTTTAAAAGGGACTGGGACAAATATTTGCCCAGTCTATTTGCTTACAGAGAGGTGCCCCAAGAATCCACAGGTTTTTCACCCTTTGAGTTGCTGTATGGGAATAGGGTGAGGGAACCTCTAGATTTGATTCGAGATGAGTGGGAGGGAGTGTGTGAATCCCACAGAGAGTCTGCTGTGGTATACGTCCTAATCCTCAGGACAAGGCTCAGGGAACCCATCGACTTGGTCCAGGGGAACCTGGCAGAAACCCAACATCAGAAAAACATCTGGTATGACAGGAATGCTCGAGCTAGAGAGTATGCTGTAGGGCAGCAGGTAATGGTTCTCATTCCTGTCAGAAACAAGCTGCAGGCAGCCTGGGAGGGACCCTACAAACTGCTTAAGAAGATCAGTGATGTTAATTGCATGGTAGAACTGCTAGGCAGGGGCACAAACTGTACCATGTTAACATGATGAAACCTCACCATGACTAGTAGGCCCTTGTGCCAAGTATTGGCAACAGGAGTCGTCTGAGGGAGATCTGTGGCTACAGAGAACCAGCCAGCCAAATCCCAAATTACTATGGTGGAGCCTAGGGTTGCAAACATTTGATGGGACACTGCAGCACTGTACTGGGATCAGAAATGCCACGGCAGCTGGAATCTCAAGACAGGGTATGGGATAGTGTATTCGCAGAAAGGTTCACCCTCTCAAGCAATGTTTCTTAAGGGTCACTTGAAAAACTAGCTTGAGTTTTTGGGATGCGGGATGTCAGAAGGAAAATGCTGCCAGCCCAGCTATCTGGAATTTTGTAGATATATCTGTCTCATTTGTGACCATGGATATGATTTATACAGAACTGCATGTTATGCATTGAGCTAAGATGTATCCACCACAATGTACCCTGCAGGAACATGGAAGATTAACTTACAAAATTTCAAGAAAATAAGGTGAAATTAAGTGCTTTACGATTGTGCTATAAAAGTTAAT
Source organism: Protopterus annectens (assembly GCF_019279795.1). NCBI lineage: Eukaryota > Metazoa > Chordata > Ceratodontiformes > Protopteridae > Protopterus > Protopterus annectens. The sequence goes on from NC_056743.1 coordinate 19,118,108, forward strand.
TTCAAAGCAGCAAGGAGACACAGTGTCTAGAACTAGGGTGCCTTCTACATTGTTATATGACTTTCAAGATCTGCAAACTTCTGGGAGAGATGCATTTTTAACAAAGACATGTTAAATTCTGTTAAGTTTGCTTAGCCTAGGAAATGAAGACAGGTGACAGAGTGATGTCATCCAAGCTAACCCAGCTGTAATGTTTGATGTTAATTTAAGAACTCTCTGAGAGAGTAACTGTGCATTTTGTCTTGCGCCTAGCAAGAACATCCACTCATCATCACCATCTGCACATGCCTGTCTAAGATTCAGGGCATAGTATATCTTCTAGATATAGATTTATTTATTATTTTATTTATATTTGTTGACCGAAGTGTCCGACTGGACGTCGGTTCATTTTCAGCGGAGGCCTGGGGAGAAAAGCTCCACAGTTAAAATAAACAGACAATAGTTACATTAGATTACATAGTGATTAACAATTTACATAGCAATTACAACATATTTACAGATGAAGAACATAGTACATCAGTAGACAACTAGAATCTTTATCTGTGAAGTACATAACAGACACAAACAAATGTTACAAGAAGAAGTTCCTGCTGTATAATAAGTACTGGCTTATGAGCATCTGAGCTTGTTATAATCAAGTTACTTAGTCGAGTGGAAAGAAAGGTAGAGATTGGATGGGGTGGGTGATATTAGAGTGGGAGCTGCAAGAGCATAGCCAGCATGTTTTTATGTGCGCTTTTAGTAAAGTTTTGAAGTGGGTGCATGATGGTATGGAGGTAAATGTGGGTGGGAGGGAGTTCTATAATTTGGCTACGGTGCAAAAGAAAACTGCATCACCAGCAGAGTTATTGGCTTTAGTGATCTGCAAGTGATTTTTGTTGCTGGATATTAGTGGTCTGGTGGTGTGATAGGGTTGGAGTAGATTCTGGAGGGATGGGACATTTAGTGGATGGTTTAACTAGTTTGTGGGCGAGTGAGAGTTGATACCATTGAAGGAGGTGAGGGAGTTCAAGCCAGCCCAGTTCAGCAAGTGAGAGACAGTGGTGACTACGGTAGGATGACCCTGTGGCGAATTTGGCGATTTTGTTGTAGCAGGTCTCTAGCTTGTTTAGATCGCATTGCCTTAGGTTGGTATATACTGGAGAGGCATAAAGTAGGGTGGAGATACGGTGGGAATTTGCTACTGAAATCTTTGCTGCTTTGGTGAGAAGTTGCTTATTTCTGTATAGCGCTCCTAGTTTTTTGTGGACTTTTTTTTATGGTCATGGATATGTGAATGTCAAATTTTAGTTTACTGTCTATTTCCACTCCTAGCAATTTGGTGTGTTCAGTTGGGTATATAGTGGTGTTGTCTTTTGCTGTAATGTTAAAGTGAGAGTTGTTTTGAGTATGTTTGGTGGGTTGGAAGATGAGTAGTTTAGTTTTGTTTGGGTTGAGTATTAATTGGGCATCGGATAACCAAGTTTCAACAGAGGAAAAGACTTCCTGTGTGACTTTTTGCAGTTTGGGTAGGGACTGGGCTGAGCAGATGATGGTCGAGTCATCTGCGTATTGTATGAGTGTGCCATGTTTGGTGGCAGAGGCTAGATTATTGGTGAAAACAGAGAAAAGTAGGGGGGGGTCCAAGGATGGATCCTTGGGGAACCCCTATGGAGACAGGTAGTTGGGGAGATATGTCATTCTGCCATACAACGGATTGTTGGCGGTCAGACAGGTAACTGAAACCAGTTGGTGACATTGTGAGAAGGATAGGTTATTGAGGACAGAGATAAGTTGTTTGTGTGGGACCATGTCAAATGCTTTAGACAGGTCTAGGAAAGTAGCAGAGGAGAGTTAGCCATTGTTTTTATGCTGAAGGATAGTGTTAGTAAAGGAGAGTAAGGCAGTGGTGGTGCTATGGTTTGGTTGGAAACCATGCGGAGTATTGGAAAGGAGGTTGTTAGTAAGGAGGTAGTCTGAGACCTGAGAGTGTATGCATCTCTCTAATATTTTGGAGAGTGGAGAGAGAATAGCTATGGGGCGGTAATTGGTTAGTTCTGTGGAGGGTCCGCCTTTGTGGAGGGGAATTATATGTGATACTTTCCACAGTGTGGGAACGTAACTTTCTGACAGAGATCGGTTAATCAAGATGGATACTGGGTAGGTCAGAGCATCAGCTGCTATTTGTAGGTATTCACTTGGGAGGTTGTCTGCTGCTAATCTGGTGGGCTTAAGTTTAGTTGAGTTTTTTTATGTTGCAGGTAGGTACAGGAGAAAAAGAGAAGGCAGTGGGGAGATTACTAGTTGAAGGTGTTGGTATATAGGTGTGGTTGTTATAGATAAGAATACAGTAAGGATAAGTGTAGATGCTTTCTATATTTGAGACTGTCTTGCAATGTTATTTTAAATACTTGCTGTGATTTTGAACTCTGATGCAACTGTGTTGATTTATTGAGTATTATCTTGCTCTTTTATTTATTATTAAACATATTTAAACCTATCTTTGTGGCTATTTGTAAAACACAGTTAAGCTCTTAGAGTAGTTCCATATGTATGTGGTGACACTGTATAGGCTACTCCTAAAATAGCCTTGCAATTCTTGGTAACAACTATCATTTGGATTAACAGTAACATTACACAATAGGATTGGTCACCTTTTAAGAGCCTTAGAGTAGCTGACAGAGTTGGCTGGTGGCAGTCGGAAAGTACAGTTGTGTACACTTATCATAAATGTAGATGTTCGATGTACTCACTGTTGCAGTCATCATATTTGGGTTATCCCTGCCAGGGTAGCCCTCAGTAGGCCCGAATACCAGAGGCTTAGTATTTCTGCATCATTTGCTGTCGCTCCAGGACTGATGTCAGGTCATCAGTGGTATAAAAAAGGCAGCAGACACTATTACAACAGTCTTTCTTGCCCCAAATGTCAGGAGCCTCAAAAAGGAGCTAGGTTATGGTGGAAGAGCAGAACCAGTAGGAAGTAAATACCAAACATTCCTTGTAAGGAGAGAGAGAGAGAAGGGGGGATGAAGAGAGGAAAACCAGGACTGCAACAGTGAATACACTCGAATATCTACATTTATGGTAAATGTACACAACTGTACTACGTGCTTCGTGTTTCCCTGTTGCAGTCACAACATTTGGGTTGATTCCCAAAGCTGAAGAAAAGGGTGGAGGCAGTCAAGAAGACTTGGGGCTGGATAGGATGCTCTGCAAGACTGCAGTGGCAAAGCATGCCCTGGATTTGGAGAAGACAGGCAAGTGGCAATGCTTGGTGAGGGTATGAACAGAAGTCCATGTTGCATCTTTCAGGATGCCCCTGGTGGAGACCCCTCTGAGGAAAGCTGCAGAGGTGAAGGTTGCTCTGGTGGAATGTGTCCTGACCCCCCCTTGGGGGGGAGGTTTTCCGTGATGTTTGTAGCAGAAATGGATGCAATGTGCTATCAATTTGGAAACTTTCTTTGGATATGGCCTTGCCCTCTGCTCCTGCAGCAAAGCTGACTAGCAATTTATCAGTTTTTCAAAAATATTTAGTCCTGTCTAGGTAGAATCTAAGCTGTGTGTCAACATCTAGAGAATGCAGAATCCTTTCTCCCTTGTTTTTTGGGTTAGGGAAAGAGGAGGGAAAATGAATGGATTGGTTGAGAGCCACACTGGACACCACTTTAGGCATGAAGGATGAGCTGGTCCTGAGGGAGACCCTGTCCGCATGGAAAATGATGAATGGCTCTACAGCCATAAGTGCTTGCAGCTCTGATACTTTTCTACCTGAAGTGAGGGCCAGAAGCAAGGCTGTCTTCCAAGAGAGAAATTTTAACCGTTAAAGCTGCAGGTTCAAAGGGGGGCAGAGTGGGCTTTTCCAACACAAAGTTTAGGTCCTAAGCTGGGATAGGACCTCTTCTGGGTGGCCTCAAGTTGTTAGCCCCTCTTAGGAACTGTTTGAGAGGGTGCAAGAAAAGAGGTGGCATTGGGCTGAAATGAGAAGAGCTGACAGGTATGAATTTGAATAGAAGGTAGACCCTTGAGTAGAACGTTTGCCAGGTAATCCAGGATGAGAGGTGGGGGGGTTGTGCCGTTCCACATCCCTTAGCCTGGATCCAGGTGCAAAACCTTTTCCACTTGTCAGCATTAAGACTTTCTAGTGCTGGGGCATCTGGCCTCACATATAACATCTAGAACTTAGTTTGCTTAGACTGGCGGCTTGAAGAGAGGTCAGGGAATAAGCCAGGCTGCCAGATTGAGGGTCTGCAACTGGGGATGCATGAATTCTCCATTCCTTTGGGTCAGGAGTGTTGGGACGCGAGGTAGGTGCCATGGTGGCAGGGGTGACAGGCTGCACAGCGGTGGGTACCAGTGTTGTCGTGGCCAGTCTGGGGGCAATCAGGATTGCCCTCAGTTTATCCCCCCTTATTTTGAGCAGTACCCTTGAAATGACTGGTAGAGTTGGAAATGCATAGATTGAGAGGTTTACCCACTGGAAGGACAGAGCATCCACTTTCCAGGCCTTGCTGTGAGGTTCCTTGGTGCAGAATTTGCTTAGCTGATGATTGGAGTGGGAGGCAAAGAAGTCTACCTTTAGGGTGCCCCATTTCTGGATTACAAGGGTGAAGGTTCTTTGATCTAGCTGACACTCATCCAGGTCTAGCAGGTTTCTGCTTAGGTTGTCTATTAAAGAGTTTAGAAAGCCTGGCAAGAATTGTGCTAATAGGTGTAGCTGCATGGCTGCGGCCATGTGCCAAAGGGTCATGGCGAGCTTGCAGAGAGGATAAAGAGAGAGTCCCTTCCTGCTTGTTGATGTACCACATCACCATGGTGTTGTCTGTTTTGATCAGTAGAGGCCCTAGGAAGAATAGGGGTCTGAAAGCCATCAGGGCGTGCTGAATAGCTAACATCTCTTTTTGGTTGATGTGCAGATGTATTTGATTTGGGCTCCATTAGCCCTGAATGCACCTTCTGTCCAGCTGTGCACACCAGGCATACTCTGATGCGTCTGTGGTGAGGGTCTGGGCTGCATGGGCTAGCAACAAGGGAAGTCCCTTGTTGTGGTAGCATGCTGCCTCCCACCAAAGAAAATCTTTCCTTAGACAAGGTATCATTGGTACAAGAGTTTCCAGGTCTTGAGGAGTGGTGACACCAAAGGCTTTTTGGGAACCATTGTAGTTTCCTCATATGCAGTCTGGCATATGTAATGAGTAGAATGCAAGAAACCATGAACCCTAGTGCTTGCAGATTTTCCTTGCAGATAACTGGGTCCTGGTGGTTAGCTGAGAGAAGTAGGTTGTCAGGTAGGTTTGTGTTTCTGGTGTAAGGAATGCCATCTGGGATACTGTGTCCAGGCTTGCACCCAGGAACACAAATTTGTGTGTGGGTATTAATTTTGATTTATTTTCATTGACAGTATACCCAGGAAGGTCAGTAGGTCCTTTACCAAGGTCAGGTGCTTTAGCAGCTTTTCCTGCCTGCCTGAATCAGGCAGTCATCTAAGTATGGGTAAATTTTAATATTTCTTTGCCTGCAAAAAACAATGCCGGAAGCCAGACATTATTTAAAAACTCTGGGAGCAGTGGATAAGCCAAAGGGAAGCGTAGAGAACTGAAAGTGATATAATCCTGCTCTGAAACGTACATATTGCCTGCATGATTCATTGGGATTTGTAGGTAGGCCCTTTGGGTCTAGGGTGGCTAACCAAGCATCTTTGGAAAGCACAGGAAGAAGTTGCAGGTTGACTATTTTGAATTTTGGTATCACCAGAAAGGAGTTTAGAATGGAGAGGTCGAGGATGGGGCGCCATGTGCCCTCTTTTCTGGGCACCAGGAAGAGTCTTGAGTAGAAACTTTGGCCTGTCTGCAGGAACATGCTCTATTGTCCTCCTAGAGAGGGAGGAAAGGACTTGCATTTTGGCCTCTGCCCACTGGTTTGGGGGAAGATGTGGGAACCTTTCTGGGGTTGGAAAAGTGTAAAAAGAAAATCTGTATCCCTGGGACACTATGCTGAGGACCCAGTGATCCTTGGTAATGGTGGCCCTGTTTGCTTGCGTGGAAGGAGAGTTTTCCTTCTAGGGGCAAGTGCAGGTGGCAGAGGGACAGGGTGGAAGTGTAAAGTCATTGTGAGCTCTTACCATAAGGGGGTGGCTTTGCACTCTTTTTTTTTAGAGGGGGACTCCATTGCTTAGATCTCTGCATTCCCTGGGGCTGTCTGGGGGGCCTGCTTCCCCAAGGTCTGGGCTGAACTGACCTAGGAGGGAAAGGAAAAAAAACAGTGCTTGGAGGGGCAATGCCTGCTGAACCTCTGTTGGACCTGAGGTCTGTCTGCATAGATTTAGCTTTTTCTTCCATCTTTTTAGGACCTCTCCTGCCTTGGTACCAAGTAAGTAGTCTTTGTGCAAGGGTGTGTCCAATAATTTGGATATGACATGCTCTGGCAAGGTTTGTTCCTTAAGCCAAACATATCTTCTAAGTACAGTAACTGCTGCTCTGCAACATGCCTCAAGGGCGTCAAAACCACATTGTAAGGTGTGCTTAGTTACTGGACTTGCAGAATGCATTAACTCTTAACTATTTTCTGCACAAGCAGGGAAAGAAGATATTTTTTGTTTGAGGAGTTCTATGGTATGTTGCTGATATTTCAGCATATGGAACTGACGATATAATGCTCTAACAGCAAGAGTGGCAGAAGTGTATACATTTCTTTTTACCCCATGTGTCTAATGCTTAGGAATCCCTATCTGAGGGAGTGGGATTCTTAGCTGAAGTTGCTTTGATTCCTTTAGGTCCTTGAGAGATGACCTCAGGGTCACCGGTAGGATTTTTGAGAAGAAATTTGAAAAGGTTAGGGACTCTAAAGTACCAGTCAGGTTTCCTAGGAGCAGGAGGAGGGTGTTGGGTCAGATTGGATTCCATAAAAACATCCACAACATCCAGGAGATAAGGAATGGCCAGAGGTCTGTGCTGTGAAAGATCCAAGAACTGAGAGTCTCTTTTTGACTGAGGATAGTCTTGACATTACCACTGGAAATGCTACCTTAAAGTATGTAGGTTTTCCCCAAAGGAAAAGTCCTTGGGTGGAGAGGCTGAAGGGACAGATTCCTCTGCACCAGAATCCTCATAAGCAAAGAGGGGTTGCATATCTTCATATTCAGAAGCATCAGGGTCACTGGACTCCTGTTCAGATAAAGCTACTGGGGACAAGTCCCTTTCTTTTGGAAGGGGTAGCCTGGCTTCCCCTAATAAGCATTTTAAGGTATTCCTCCATTTTAAGCATTTGAGACTGAAGCAAGGAAGCAGGGGTCTGAGCTTGGGTCGTCGTTCTTTTGGGGGTGGTTCGTACCCTGGGCCTTGGAAACTCAGTAGTTTTCAAAATAACTGTAGACATGAAAGAAGTCCGTCTGTGTCGAGTAGCGGTAGTGTTAAGTACTTCCTTGGAAGCTGGTGCTTGTTCAGTGGCTCCACACCCATCCAAGGTAGAGACATTTGCAGGATCCTTAGTCAGAGAGTCTCGCGGCATTACTGGACTCTAAAAGGGTCTCGGTAGTGGCCTGCGAATCCACAGAAACAGGCATCAGGGGCTGCAAAACCACCTCACTGAGGAACAGAGAACTGACTACTAGCTTAATGGAAGCATAGTCTGCAGTTTTGTACATGTGGTGCCTGTCTCCGTCTTTATTCTTACATTTTTTTCAGAAAATCAGTTGTTGGATGGCTTATGAAAGCCATATCGGAAGTAGAGGACAGAGCAAAAATATCTAGCTGCAATAAGGGCCTGACAATGTATAGTTCTGGCGTTGAAAAAAGCACAAAAGCGACAGCGGGGGACATCTTGGTCAGGGCCTAAATAAGTGACGCAGTAGGAATGAAAGTCTTGGTGTGGTATTTGCTTTCCACAGGCGAGACAATTGTTAAGTTTTTCTGACTTTGGTTAGAGCAAGAAAATAGGATCCCCAACAGGGTACTTAGCGTTAGAAGACTAACTTCAATTTGGAAACGAAAAACTCAGGTAGCTGCCAACCGGCACTTGTGCGAACTGCTTCTGCTTCCTCGGCAAGAAAGACTGAAGTAATTGTGTCGGCTGCCTGTTTTTGTACCAGAGACGACCAGATGTCAGTCCTGGAGGGACCGCAACCAATGCAGAAATACTAAGTCTCTGGTATTCAGGGAGACTGAAAGCTACCCTGGCAGGGATAACCCCGACTGTTAACATTGAAACACGAAGAACATCCGCTATTCTGTCCCTTATTCCACTTCAAAAAATATTTGTACTTCTGAAACGATCACTTACTGTTGATCTTCTTTTCGATAACTAGCCTGAGTGCCATTGTGAATGCATATTTACATCTTCTCTGTACTCACTGGCATTTTCTTCCCACATATTACCTACTTCTCTACTATATACACTTTCCTTCTATAAATCTATTTTCTGCCTTTATTTACTCCTTATATACAGAAACCCTCAATTCTCCAAATGTTTAAATTATAGACTCATTGTAGAATACATTTTATTCGACTGAAACCATTGCAACTCTATAGTCATATGCATTTCATCAATTGTACTCTATTCTACACTTTGAATAATGTATGTATTATACTTGCTGTCCATGTTTATAATTCCCTATAAACTTTGTATTCTTGTGTTGTATTGCCTATGGAGCTTTTCTCTCTGGGCCTCCACAGAAAACGGGCTATTCTTGGCCCAGTGGACTTCCCCGGTCATCAAACTGAAATAAAAATAAAATGTTGATGTCTGTCTAGTGCAGGTAGAGAGATGTGAATCACTGCTAATATTCATTTACATAGGCATTAATGTCATATTTTTCTAAATATACTAACACCCAAAGTAGCAAAGACAGAACTGCTTAGCCTCAAATGAAAGCTCTCAGCTGGATGAACAAACTGCTGCCAACAGTATGTGTGTGCAACTTGTGTGCTTGCGAGTCAAGTTGTTTACAAAATACTACAAACTTAATAGTTACTGTGTGTTCCATGACTTATAAAATCCAGAGTTAAGACGTAGAATCTCAAGGGAACTACTAACCTTCATAAAAACAGTCTGTGATGAAGAGTTTGCCATTTACAATTCTTTAGTAACATCCATGGTTCCAGCGACATAAGCATTTGTTTGAATAGTGATGAAAATTTGATTTTAACTCAGAGCTTTAGCTCCGCCCATTGGAAACTGGGGTGTAAACTTCCAGAGCTGTATTGCACGAGAAACAACTAAGAAGTGTATAGCAGCAGTGGGATCAACCAAAGCTATAGCTGATGGGACAGGTTTGGTAATAGTGTACAATTTAAAAGACTGAAGAACTTTATACATACTGCCATTTTAGTGGGAGCTGGACATCAGGAACATTGCAAGCAGTAACACACACACACACACCCTTCTATAGAAGACAGAACAGGAGGATGGGGTAGGTTGTGAAAAGTCCTTCTCTAACTCATAGTATTTTCTAACTGATTAAGTAGCCTGTGTTTGACCACTGAAAACAATGGCACATTCCAGCAAGTCTCAAAGAGAAACCCCCACAGTAAGAATCAAACTTGAGCTTTCCTTAGAGATCGAATCAGAAATCTGGGGAAAAAATTTATCCATCCCTGAATCTTCTTGTTCAGATTAAGAATCTTGAATCTCCAACAGAAAAAAGGAATCTTATTCTCTTTTACCAGAAATTACTTTAAAGGAGGATCAAGAGTCCCAAATAAACCTTGAGCTAAACATAAACTACTCCTCTCTAAAGAAAATAGAGGAGCAGACATGCTTGGTTTTCTATGTCTTTTTAACAGAAAAAAAAGGGGACCAACTGTGTTAATGGTAGGAGCAACTTCCCTACCAAAGGCACAGTGTTCTAACAGGTAAGCTGTTAGTTTCCTCTCCAACGAATTAAAAGGGGGTTCTCTCTTGCCCAATGAGGGAACCCCAACAGCCACAGAGAACGTGACTTACTCCCTGGTCCACTGGTCCATAGTGGTTGTAGATGCTACACCAGAGGGTTCCAGGGTACAGGATAAGTGATCTGAGGTACAACAAATGGCTATAACAAAGTCACACCCCCTGCAGCTGAGGTAAGCTGCTAGCCTACGGTGGTGGCAAAGGGTGTTTGCTTAATTTTTTTCTTTTTGTGGTTGGTAGAAGGATCAACACATGAGACCAGTAATCTGCCCCATGGTCAGGATGAAAACTGTGCATCTTTCTCGTGGAAGATGAGCAGTAATTACCAACAAACTACCAGTCCTTAAGCCATTTTGACAAAAAACAGTAAAAAGCACAATAAAACACTAAGCTAACCTCCAAAAAATGAACAACTTCTCCCAAGAAATGTTTTCAGTTGCAACACTTAAGCTGACAAAAACCACGTGTGCTCCATTTAAAACTGAATTAGTCTCAAATCTGTCTATTAAAACAGAACACAAGCAATAAAATAACTTTCCAAACAACGAAGGTAACAAAGTTAAAAATGGAAGTTTATTTTCCCACCAAAGGGACATTATCTGTTCAGCAAAGAAATAGCACAAGTCAACCATCAATCCTCAAAAGCCTCAGAGGAGCAATATAACTCTGAAAGCCTTCACTCTCAAACTCATCTTAACTTGTGGAAGATGCCATGAAGCTTTAGAAGCTGACCAACTTTTATATCCTTGGCAAAATATAATCCCATTTAGCAAAGGTCATTGCAGTGACCAATATGAGCATCTCAGTTTTCAGAGGGACACCTTTTGTTGCTTTGAGGTTATATAAAAATAGTAAGACATTTTATTTATTTTACATTTGTTAACCGGGAAAGTCCGACTGGATAATATCCATTTTCAGCGGAGGCCAGGGAAGAAAAGCTCCAAGCAGATAAACATTTAAAATGCAGTATACAGTAATATTTAGCAATTAACAAAATCAAAAGAAAAATACACATAGGTTACATATTTAAGAGAATGGTCTGAGTAAGGCAATATTTAGAGATATTAAGCAATTTAACAAAAATAAAAAGACAAATACAAATAGGTTTCAAAATGAAAAAGGTTCAAAGTAAGGTTATATTTGGATAAGAGTAAGTCAACAATAACGTGGGAGGTGGAGGGAAACTATAAAGGGAGAAGGAAAAAAGTAAACATGTAAGAGAAATGAGGGTATATAAGAGGAGGAAACATGTAAAGGAAGATCCTTTATAAAGAAAGAGGAAGATCGATAAGAGAAGGGCAGGTTAGGTAAAAAGCAGCAGAGGCTGAGAACGGAGGCTACAGTTCTGATAATGGAAGCAAGAGGTAATATAAAGGGGTAGACGAAATTAAATGAAGGAGGGTACGGAGAGAGAAATGGAAAATTCTCTTGGATAGCTAAGATGGTTTCATAGATTAAATGAGTAATGTCGGGTTAGACTGGGACTAGATGAGACCGAGACAAGCTTTAGTTGAAACTCAAGTCAGTGAAGTAACAGACTGAATAATTTGAGTTTTAGTCGGGGTTTAGACAAGGACATAGCCAGTTATTGTACATGTGTGTTTTTAGTGATATTTTGAAGTGAGGCAATGAGCAATTGGTGGTTAGTTCACCAGGAAGGGAGTTCCATTTTTTACCAGCAGTGTTAGAGAATAAGGAATCTCCAGCAGAGTTCATAGGTTCATACTAGGCTATCTGCCCAAGGGCATTTATAAGCCTAGCCCATAGTTATGTGGCTTTCGCCACCCCTTTAGTTTGAAATAAAAACTATGCCTATTATTTTGCTGTGCCTCTGTCAAGCAGTGACACTGAGGTAATCCCTGGGGTATATCTGCGATCTCCCATCCATTGGTCAAGATTCCTCTTGAACAAGGCCAGCGAGGTGCTCTGCCTCACATGTACCGGGATTTTGTCCACAGCATAGGGAGTCTCTGGGTGATGAATCTGTCCCCTCCAGCACGTTCTATTTATAACCGTGTCAAGGTTTAAGTCTCCCGCCCTTGTGGTTCTGAGGGATCTAGATTTTTTGAGGTGAAGCATATTCATCAAATCTGGGTTTGACATGGCCTTATATGCAAGTCACAGGTCACCTCTGAACAAGCGGTATGAGACTGAATAGAGCTGGAGTTCTTTCAGTCGGGCAGCATAAGACATATTTTTGAGACCCTTTATCCTTTTGGCGAGGAACTTTTGCGGCCTTTCAAGCTGCAGCAGGTGTCGGGTCAGATACATTCCGAACGGGGCATTGTACTCAATCATAGGTCTAATGAGTGATGAGTACAGGGGGACGATGACCTCCTTTGATCTAGATGTGAATCCCTTCATGATTAGGTGGGCAACATAGAAGGTTTTCCTAACTACTTTAGCAACATGAGTGTCAAACGAAAGGCTACTGTCAACCTGGGTCCCCAGATCCCTGATGACTTCTTCTGTGCTCAGTGGATTGCCACCTATATGGTAGCTAGGGGTAACCTTGTTTTTCCCAAGGGTATGACTATGCATTTCTTGGCGTTTAACTTTAGGCCATGGCTCTGGCACCAGTTATCCGTTTCTGTGAGGCCCTTCTGAAGGATATCTGTCTCAGATGTGTTTTCGACTATGGCGCCCAGATTGCAGTCATCTGCAAACTTTGTCAGCCATAACCCTCTTGTGTTTGCTTGTACTTCAGAAAAGTAGATGCCGAATAAGAGTGGACCCAGGACTGAGCCCTGTGGGACACCACTTGTGACCGGCTTTGAGTCTGACATGGCTCCAGCAACTCTGACCCTGTGGGTTCTGTCACTTAGCCAGTTTGCAACCCATCTTGTGATGTATGGGTTTACATTCAAGCTGATGAGTTTTTCGATGATACCTGAGTGGGGTATTGTGTCGAAGGCCTTTGCCAGGTCGAGGAAGGCTGTATGGACTGCCTTTCCCTCATCAATGGCCTTGGTGACTGTCTCGAAAAAGTCAACCAAGTTTAAGAGGCAGGATCTGCCTTTGACAAAGCCAAACTGGGTTGGATCCAAAGTCTGCAAGTTCCCTATGTCTTTATTTATGAGTTCCATTATGATCCTCTCCATGAATTTGCAGATAAGGCTTGTCAAGCTAATGGGCGTAATTTCCAGGGTCGGTGGAGGCACCGCCTTATGAAGTGGGACCACAGTCGCCGGCGCCACTCCTTGGGTACGTATCCTGAGGTGAGGCTAAGATTAAACAGCTGTCCTAACTGTGGGTTTAATTCCTCGTTGAGTTCGTGAAGCACACAGCCGGGGACACCATCCGGTCCCATGGATGCTGTGTTTTTTGCCTTAGTGAGAGCAGTTCTCACCTGGGCGTTGGAGATGTTTGGGGGGGCTACAATCCTCTGGTATAGATATCTCTCCTTTTGGGGGGGAGGGGGGGGAGAAGTTAGCACTGAACCTGTCAGCCAGTATGTTGGCAATGTGTAAAGGTTCAGTAATTTTCACATCATTTTGAACTAATTCTGAGCATATCTGGGAGTTTCCTCCTAAGTTTCTAACATAGCGAAAGAAGGCCTTATGATTGACTTTTGAGTCCTTGGCGATTTTTCTCTCAAAATTTGCCTTGGATGATCTTATGAGAGCTCTTAGTTTTTTACTTATGATGATCAAAGGTGTCTTACCTTTCAAGGACTTTGCTCTATCTTGTAGTAGCTTCCTCCTTTTGTTGTAGAGCTTGTTTATGGCTGGGGTCCACCAGACTGGACGCTTGCCTTTGGTAGAGAGAGTCTTAGTTTTGTTTGCCTGATCCATGCAGTCCTGTAGGTGCTGGTAGAAGGCATTTGTAAGTGATTCAGCGGTTTGAGTAATGTTTACCACTGGTTCAGGGGCCTTAAAGGAGACCACACTAGTTTTTAGAAGTGTGAAGTCGGCTTTTGAGAAGTTTTTCACTGTGGTCTTTTTTGTTTCAGGTGGGGGCGCGATGAGGACCTCCAGCGAGATTAGTTTATGATCTGATCTCACCAGTGAGGGGTATACTTCCAGTGTTGAACATTTTGATCCCATGTTCGTGATGATGAGATCAAGTATGTTTTCTCCTCTTGTGGGGATGGTGACTAGTTGTTCCATGGCATTTGAGTTTATGAACTCCAGGAATCTTTGGGTTAGAGTGTTTGGGCTTGAGTAATGTTCCCAGTCTATATTAGGGTAGTTGAAGTCACCTAGTATGATGGTGTTTGGAGATACATTTATCCCCTCCAATGTTTTCAGGAAGGCCATATGAGGTTCTTGAGTTTGAGAGGGTGGCCTGTAACATGCTACAAATTGCAGAGCAGTCTTGCCTATGGTTAATTGCACCTGGATGGTCTCCGATGCATCGTGCGTTGCCACCAACCTTGAGGTGTGGGTGTCCTTTATGAATATGGACACCCCCCCCCCTCCTTTCTTGGAGAGTTGTTGGCTTTGGTCGTTTCTACTAGCATTCTGCTGGAAGAGCGAAAGGATGTTAGGTTGCAATATGTGGTAATGAGATTAGCGAGACTGGGGGTGAGGGAAGGTTGGTGGAGGATTTTGAGTTACTATGAGTTGGTTATAATAGATCTGGTTGGGGTAGCTCTAGTCATGCATAGACATGCAGTTAAATGTCAGTTCAAGAAACTTTTCTAAGACAAATATTACTAAAAAAGGTACTACACATTTTAACCATTTATGGAGCTGACAGAAGGGCAAACAATTGCTTCTTGTGACAAAAAAAAATATTAAACAGTGTTAGCTACTCTTCCTTTTAGCAGTATCCTGGATCAATGCTCAGGTGACATTTGCAGACTTCTGCCTGCTGCAAATTCCAAACCAGAAGTACTACTACTGCAGCATACATATGTAGGATGAATGTGACGCACTGAAAACCCCAGTGCTGGCAAGAAGTCAAGCAGGACACTACAAATAAGCTCACCACAACTAAGTGGATTATTTTTATATGAACAATTAAATGGCATGGGAAGAGATTCACCAGTGGGCTGGCAACAGCCCACAAGTAAAATCTGCTCATAATGAAAATCTCCAAACACGTCAAAGCACAAGATGCCGTTACAAGCCTAGATATGAAGTAGATCGGGTATTATGGTTAAGAATTTCGTAATAAGTAACGCCTTACTCTTCTCGTTATCTGCTTTAGTACCATTTATCAGATTTGAAGCGGGAATATCTTTTTTGCCGAATGCTGTAGCTGTGTCTAGCTGATGGGTGATGCTGCAGAATTAAAACGTGAGCTAAGGCTGCATGTGCGTGTGATGACTCCATTCGACACACTGAGCATTCAAACATATGCGGGTTTGCTGTCTAGAATGTCAAAGCAAAAAAAGTACAGTTTTGTACCTACCATAAATGTAGATGTTCGAGTGCTAATACAGCTGCAGTCATAACAGATGGGTTATCCTGCCGTCAGGCGGGTCCTCGGTCGGCCGAATTCCAAAGTCTAGGTCCGGCGTCGGATGTCGTCGCTTCTTCCCTGACGTCAGTGCAGCAGGGGTATAAAAGAACCAGCCGACGCAATTTTCTTCAGTTTTTCTTGCCCCAGATGTCAGGTGCCCCCAGAAGGAAGGCAAAACATAAATTTATGTAATAATGCAATGTAATATAATCAAAAAACAGTAGTTGCAAGCAAATACACCATAAAAGAAAACCCCAATCAGGTTGTATGAGGAGGCGTTTGTCATTAGGCCTGTCCCAAGAGGGGAAGGAGGGAGGGAAACCTGGACTGGACTGCAGCTTTATTAGCACTCGAACATCTACATTTATGGTAGGTACAAAACTGTACTATGTTCATTGTGCATACAGCTGCAGTCATAACAGATGGGTAGAATCCCAAAGCTAAAAAGGGGTGGCAGGCACTAAGTGGAACGAGGAGGAGCAAGGATGCCCTGCAAGACTGCTGTGGCAAAGCCCGCTCTAGATTTAGAATATAGTGGTAGGTGATAGTGCTTGGAGAAAGTATGCACAGAACTCCAAGTGGCTGCTTCCAAAATATCCTTGGTAGGAACCCCCCTGAGGAAAGCTGCAGGGGCAGCTGTGGCCCTTGTGGAGTGAGATCTGATGCTTGTAGGTCCAGTTTTACCATGAAATGAATAACAAAAGCGTATGCAGTGGGCTATCCATTTTGAGATCGTCTGTTTGGAAATAGCCTTTCCTTGAGCACCCGTAGCATAGGACACAGAGTTGCTCTGATTTTCTGAATGGCTTTGTCCTGTCTAAATAATAAAGAAGCTGTCTGTGAATGTCCAAGGAATGTAGTAGTCTCTCCCCTTTGTTTTGTGGATTAGGATAAAAAGTAGGTAAGTGGATAGTCTGATTCAAGGCTACACTGGATACTACCTTTGGCATAAAGGAAGAGTTGGTTCGTAAGGAATCTCTGTCCTGATGGAAAATGATGAAAGGTTGCACAGCCATGAGGGCCACAGTTCCGACACTCTGCGTGCTAAGGTGATAGCCAGAAGGAAGGCTGTTTTCCATGACAAATATTGCAGTTCTGTTGAAGCAGCTGGCTCAAATGGAGGCAGTGTCAGTTTTTCTAAAATGAAATTGAGGTCCCAAGCAGGTACTGGTGGCTTCCTTGGGGGTTTTATATTCTTAGCACCTCTGAGGGACTGTCTTAAAAAGAGGATGAGAGAATAAAGAGGATCAGTGTTGTATTGTGCAGAAATGGCTGAAGCATGGATTTTGATGGAGGAGAATGAAAGTCTACTGTTTAGCATCTCAGCTAGGTACTGTAATATTTGAGGTAAATTCAGTATCCCAGGATTCTGTCCCTTTTTCTGATTCCAGGCACAAAACCGTTTCCATTTGCCAGAGTAAGCTTTTCTAGTAGAAGGCTTTCTGGCCTCCAAAATGACATCCTGCACCTCCTTGGAGAGGAGGGTCTGTTGGGAATCAAGGAATCCTCCATGCGGCTAGATTGAGTGTTTTCAGCTGACTGTGAAGAGTTTTGAAGTTGTGCTGGGTCAACAGAAGAGGCACTAGAGGCAGGATCCATGGTGGGGAATGCGTCAGGCTTCTCAGGAGTTTATACCAGTGTTGTCTTGGCCAGTTTGGAGCAATGAGAATCATCTTTGGCCTGTCTGCTCTGGCTTTTAATAGAACTTTGGGCAGCAGAGGAAGAGATGGAAAGGCATAAACTGTCAATGTCGTCCAACTGAAAGAAAGTGCGTCCACTTTCCAGGCCTGTGGATGATAGGTCCTTGAGCAGAACTTTTTCAATTGGTAATTTCTGTGGGTAGCAAAGAGATCTATGTCTGGCCTTCCCAATGCCTGAATTATCTTTGCAAAAACTTGAGGATGCAGTTTCCATTAGTGTGGATCTGTCATATTTCTGCTTAGGTTGTCTGCCAGCGTGTTTTCCTTGCCTGGCAGGAATTGTGCTTGAAGTTGGATTTGTAATTCCAGAGCCGTGTTCCAAAGACATGGCTAGTCTGCACAGGGTATATGAATGAGTTCCTCCCTGTTTGTTTATGTACCACATCACTGTGGTGTTGTCTGTCCTTATCAATAGTTGGCCTGGATGCAGGAGGTCTTTGAAGGCCATAATAGCATTTTTCACTGCTAGCATTTCCTTTTGATTGATGTGTAGGTGCTTTTCTTTTTGGGACCATTTGCCCTGAATGCACTGATCTGTCATGTGTGCCCCCCAGGCGTAGTGCGAAGCATCTGTTGTGATGATTTGATTTGCTTGAGGCATGCATAATGGGAGACCTATGTTTCTTTGGCATGCTTGAGCCCACCACAGAAATTCCTTTTGGAGACATGGAATGAGTGGTATAATTGCTTCCAAACAGTGGCTGTGTTGAGACCATACGTTTTTTAGGTACCATTGAAGTTTCCTCATATGCAGCTTTGCACATGGGATTAGCAGGATGCAAGATGCCATGAATCCCAGAGCCTGCAGGACTTTCCTTGCAGTCAGCCTGGAGAAGGTTGCCATTTTTCTGAAGTATTGAGATAGCTGCCCTTGTTTCTCTGGCGTGAGGTAGGCCATCTGGGTGTTTGTATTCAAGCTGGCGCCCAGGAAAATTATTGCTTGAGAGGGTATTAGTTTTGATTTCTTTTTGTTGACTGTGTATCCCAGAAAGTTCAACAACTTTATTACAAACGCCAGGTGTTTCAGAAGTATGTGCTTGCTGTCCTCTTGGATCAGGCAGTCGTCCAAATATGGGTATATTTGTATCCCTTGAAGTCTGCAGAAGGCAATTACTGATGCCAGGCATTTTGTGAACACTACGGGCGCAGTAGATAAGCCAAAGGGCATTGCAGAGAATTGATAATGGGTTGAACCTACAAGAAATCTGAGGTATCTTCTGCAATCTTGTCTGATAGGGACATGCAGGTATGCCTCCTTGAGGTCCAATGTTACCAGCCAAGACTCCTTGCCCAGCATGGGAAGAAGCTGCTGTAATGTGAGCATCTTGAATTTTGGTACGAGTAAATATGTGTTTAGGATGGATAGGTCCAAAATAGGTCTCCAATCTTTGTCCTTCCTTGGTACCAGGAATAGTCTGGAATAAAAACCTTGACCCTGTTGTTGTGCAGGTACCTCTTGAATAGCATTCATGTCCATGAGAGCTGAAATTTGTTTTTGTGCCTCTGCCCTTTGATTTTGTGGCAGGTTTGGCATGCCTCTCATTTTTGGAAGGGTGTGAAAGTGGAATCTGTAGCCTCTGTCTATAATGTCCAGGATCCATTTGTCTTTTGTGACAATATGCCAATTTTTCGAAAATAATGCCAGTTTTCCACCTAAAGGTGATGCCATTAAAGCTTTGCTTGGCATGCAAAGGGGAAAGTCAATGTGTCTGCTTTCTGAATGGCTGTGATCTATCCTCTCCACCTCTTGGTGTAGGTGCTTGCCATTGTCTGGCTCTAAATGATCCTTGAGATTGCCCTCTACCCCTCGGGCGCCTGTATCTACCTCTTTGAGGTCTGTCCGTGGCTGGAAAGGACCAATTTTTTGAAGGCCAGTTTCTGCTGAAACGTGGAGGTTGTACCTGTAGGAAATCTTTCACTGTTTGCATTGATCTTGCCTTTTCCTCCATTTTCTTTAATACCTCCTCAGCTTTAACACCAAACAATACATCTTTTTGAAGAGGTGCATCTAGTAATTTAGCTTTGACATGATCTGGCAAGGTTTGCTCTTTGAGCCAAGCATGTCTACGTATGACAGACCCTGTAACAGCAGCTCTACATGAGGCCTCTAAAGCATCAAAACCACATTGCAAGGTACGTTTACCCACTTGCTCTGCACTATGCAACAAATCCTGCAACTCCTTCAAGTCTGGTTGTTCAGGTTGTGACATTTTGCTTTTCAACTGAGATAACAAAAACTGTTGATACTTTAACATATGGAACTGACAGTTTAATGCCCTCATGGTTAAAGTGGCCGAGGTGTATACCTTTTTCCCCCACCTTACTAAAGCTCTGGAATCTCTCTCTGAAGGTAATGGATTTTTGGCAGTAGAGGCCTTAACTCCCATGGGACCCTGTGAAATAGTTTCTGGGTCAGCAGCATGGCTTTTGTATAGGAATTGGTATGAATCAGGAACCCGGTAATACCTGTCAGGTTTAACAGGAGCTGGTGGTAAAGAATCTTGGTTAAGGCTGGCCTCTGAATACACATCATCTAGTATGTCTAAGACAGGAGGGATAGCCAGAGGCCTGTGCTGAGGAAGCAAGAGAAAATCCCTGAGCCTTTTCTTGGAATCTGAGTAATCTTGGTCTTCCCAGTGGAAGTGTTCCCTCAAGGTATGCAAGGTTTCCCCAAAAGAATAGTCCTCAGGGGGGGAGACAGAGGGAATGGACTCCTCCGCATCAGAATCTTCAAAAGGGGAGTATGAATATTCCTGGTCCAGAATGTTCTGAGGTAATGGAGGCCTGGTCCAAGGAAGGGTAGTCTTCCTCCAATCTGGGCCTTTTGTCCGAGGGGGGTTGAGAACCCCTGATAAGAGTAATCAAATCCTCAGCCATTTTGAGCATCTGTTTTTTTAGGCATGGGCCTTGAGAGGGGCTCTGTGGAGCTTGTCTTTTAGTTTTCATGGCTGCTTTAGATTTTGTGAAAGCCTTAATGGAAAAAGAAGAATGCCTGAAGACTCCTTGAAAGGTGGCAGGCCTGTCTAAACTCTGAGTTTCCCTGCCAAGAGTTGCGTCGGTATCTGAAGTCGGGGTGGGGGCCAAGGAGCCTGCAACCTCGGGCACAGAAGACACCGCTAAAGAAGTGTCATCGGTACTCAGGGGCTGCGTAGGTGCCTCGCTGAGAACCAGAGCACCTGTAGCCGGCTTTAGCGTGGTGTCGGTAGAAGTCGTGGACCTCGTATGTCGGTTCTTATCTTTGCGTCTTTTACTCAAAACTGGAGTCGGAGTATCCGACGACATAATGTAATTACATTTTTTTACCAAAACAGTATTGGGCAAACTCCGCCCGATGCTTAATAGTGCGTTTGTTGAATCTAGCAGAAAAACGACAGAACGAGACGTCGTGGTCTGGGCCTAAGCAAGGAATGCAGAAGGAATGGAAATCCTTATGCGGTATTTGCTTCCCACATGAAATGCAATTATTAACTTTGTCTGACATCGGTCTGAGGCAAGAAAAGTTTCCCCAACAGGGTACTTAGCTTTCAAGAAGACTTCGGCTGAAAAATATTTGTAATCTCAGGAGCTGGCCGACCGGCATTTGCCAACTGCTTCTGCTTCGGGCACCGCGCGGCAAGAAAGACTGAAGAAAATGGCGTCGGCTGATTCTTTTATACCCCTGCCGCACTGACGTCAGGGAAGAAGCGACGACATCCGACGCCGGACCTAGACTTTGGAATTCGGCTGACCGAGGACCCGCCTGACGGCAGGATAACCCATCTGTTATGACTGCAGCGGTATGCACAATGAACATCACTTGTTTCTTCACAAAATCCCCCTCCTCTTGTCAGCGGCAAACACAAAGCTAATAAACTTGCCAACAGGAGGAGATTTGCTGTCAGCCGTAAAGAACACTAATGTCTCCTAAAGAGAGGGAAACGTAAGCCCTTGTCAAGAAGACCCCAGCAAACCTTGCTACAGCTTCAGATACAGGAATTAAGAAATTTGTGCACAAGGCAAAGCTTCTTGCATCTAAGAAAATACCTTATTTTTAGCGGGTGCAGAAAAATCAAGCCTGCAGTTGCTTTTGCAATTTTAAAAGAAGCTTAATAAAGAATTGAAATGGGACTGAGCAAGCTTAACGCTGGGCTTCCATAAAGAGTTTTTTGTTTTAATTAACAATTTGGTTGGGAACGGGTTTGCAGCTTAATGTCATCGGTCCGTTTCTAAACTATGACTAATTTAACTGAGGATTATTATAAGTACGACCTCTGTACTGCTTGAAGAATTTGCAAAAAGGATCTGGGGCAGCTATGTTTCCAGCTTTTACTATGGGGTTTGTCACCATTGCTGTGAACTCAGTCGCAGCATACAGGATCTCTTTTTTGGTTCTATTTGTCTAGTGCTTTGGTTGGACTTTTGCAACGGAACTGTGTTCAACCTAAGGGTTCTGTCCAACCGTTTATTTGATGGTGAGGAAATATATTCATCTTTGGTCTGTTGTTGTTACAGGACTTGGTGCAAAGATAATCTGCACTGCTTGGCGGTGAGTGCATGTTCCTATTCAGTCCATGTATGCTATAGGAGTTGGGGCTAAGGTAATCAATATATGCTAAACAGCCATTACTTTGTGAACATCCAGATGCAAAAAGTACAACTGTTCTAGTCTCGTGGTTGGAATTGGGACTGTATGCCCTACACTTGCTGATTTATACACTGTTGAAACTACATAATTATTTTTGGCTTTAGAAGGATTTCTGGATGGACTTTCTTGGTACCCTGTACTTTGTTTACACACACACATAGATATATATATATATATATATATATATATATATTAAGTAAAAAAAACTTCCTGAGCATCTAGTGAAGGACAAAGACAAGGAGCACAACTTCAGTATTTAGCAATTTCGATCTTCAGTGATGTACAGATCTTCTTCAGAATAAAATACTGTGCCAAGGCTAGTCCCTATAATAGTACATGTATTTAAATTAGGTGGAGGAATTAGCCAATCAGTAATGTGAGCTGTGCTCAGTAGCTTATTACAATGCATTTAATTAAGGCCAATGAGAAACAAATATTTAAATTAAGGTAACAACTTGTGATGTAATGCTTTAGTGCAAGTTTACAGTGGAGTGTGCTAGGAGCAGCTGTAGAGGGTTATCTACGCCACTTGAGCGCATTTTATATTCAAATTCTCATTTAGTCCTGGAGTTATTTCTGCATTCAGTCTGAGTTGTCATTTGACAAATGAGAATTTGAATGTAAAATGCGCTCTGAAGTTGCGTAGATAATCTTCAATAGCCGCTCCTGGCACACTCCGCTGTAAACCTGCACTAAAGCATTACATCACAAGTTAACAATTTAAATATTTGTTTCTCATTTGTCTTAATTAAATGCATTGTAATTAGGTACTGAGCCCAGCTCACATTACTGACTGGCTAATTACCCCACCTAATTTAAATACATGTACTATTTTAGTGACTTGCCTTGGCACAGTATTTCATTCTTTACTACTCTTGAGATTTTAAAAGGACCTCTAGCCAACCGTTTGTCAGGAATACCACCAAACCATTCTAATTCGATCGCCTTTAGAGAATATAACAAATATCAACATAAATCCAAGACGATGAAAGTCACAGAGATGGAGAGAGAAAGCTAGTCCTCGGCCCTTGGAGCAGAAGTTAGAGAGTATTTCATTCTGAAGATCTGTACATCAATAAAGATCAAAAGCACTAAATACCAAAGTTACGCTCCGTGTCTTTGTCCTTCACTAGATGCTCAGGAAGTTTTTTTTTACTTAAATGTTTTTTGAACTTCTCTCCCTCTCGTTGGTTCTTCAGTTTTTGTAAATATATTATATATATATATATATATATATATATATATATATATATATATATATATATATATATATACACATATACATATCTGTGTGTATAGATACACACATATATATATATATATACACACATTCACACAAATATATATATATATATATATATATATATATATATATATATATATACACACACACACATTCACACACAAATATATATATATATATATATATATATATATATTTATTTATACACACATATGCATGCATGTATGTATATGTGAATATTTGTGCAAGCAGCAATTCTGCTCAGCGTGCATCTTTTCAATTTGGAGCAACATTTTTGTGAATGTTTAGCTGAATCGCTGTATGCATATTGCATAATTTGGAGTAATATTTTTGTTGATTCATATAATTTATTTTTTCATTAGCTATATATAATACCCATGGTGAGCTGAATTGCTACATGGTATGGGCTTTTTTATATAGTTTTTATTCTTGATTGTTGTAAAGTAGTTCTGAAATGAAACAACACATGCTGAACAGAATTGCTGCATGGACGAATGTTGATTACTTTTGCAAGGACATACTGACATCAGATGTTCTCTCATTGCTACATATCTTTTATTTCCAAAATTTTTTATGGAAGACTTTTTTGACCAGTAACTGGTAAAGACAGTAGCTATAGTGAAGTATATTCGCTAAATAATTTTAATTGGTAAAAATACTTATTACTTCTGACCACACTATACCTATTAATTACACCCTTTTACCCACCACTACATCTCTACCACATAGCCTAGTACTGAAAACATAAATCTCAGACAGCATGCATATCACACTAACATCTCTCTCACTATTCCTCACAACACTAGCCTACATCACATCCATACATAATATATTAAACACTACATTCCACACAACACATTTCCACATCTACTAAACACACACAAACTTTTTCATCTCCTCCACAAAATGCAATACCACAATACTGTATATAAACAAGGCCTACTTAAGATGCAGTATTACAAAAACACCACCTAAATCCAGAACAGAACTAATTCACACAATCAAACACATTCTATCACAAAAAGATGACTTCTCTCAGAGGAGACATACACCCAAACCCAGATCCACTCAAAGCTATACTCAAATCTAAACAGATCTGATCTATTAATTCTTAATATCAACACAACGAGAATATCTAACAAACTACTTGACCTGCATGCATTCATAACCCACTACACTCCTGACATACCATAAAGTACAGTTATGTACACTTGCCATAAATGCAGATGTTCGAGTGTATTGGGTAATCTGCTGGCAAGTGGACCTCAGTCGGCCTGATTAACAAAGTCTTGGGTCCTGCATCGGTGACTGTCCCTTCTTCCATGATGTCAGGTAGTCAGGGGTGCAAAACATGCAGCCAACGCCATTACATTAGTTTTTCTTGCCCCAGGTGTTAGGTGCCCCCCAAATGGTTAGCAATATATATATATATATATATATATATATATATATATATATATATATATATATATATATATATATATATATATATATATATATATATAAATAAATTATTTAAAACATGAAAAATATATACCTCCAAACAAAAGCGAATACACCAAAAATGCTTTTAAGCATAGTAAAAAAAAGTAAAGGTATAGTTAGAGAAGAAACAGGGGGTTGGAGGGTGGGTAACCAGAACTGCAACAGTGAATACACTCGAACATCTACATTTAAGGTAAGTGTACACAAATGTACTATGTTCGTGTTTCACTGTTGCAGTCATTACATTTGTGTAGATTCCCAAAGCTATGGTTGGGAGGATGGATTTACACATCATTAGGACCAGCTATAAGGCCCTGTAGGACAGCAGTGGCAAAGCCAGCCCTAGATTTATAAAAGGTAAATGGTAATGTTTGGTAAACATATGAACAGAGCTCCAGGTAGCAGCTTCTAGAATGTCTCTGGTAGGAACACCTCTGAGAAAGGCTGTAGAAGTAGATGCAGCACTGGTGGAATGAGATCTGATCCCTTGGGGGATAGTTTTACCATGGTGCATATAGCAGAAACAAATACAATGGCTTATCCATTTGGAAATAAGTCTGCTTTGAAATAGCCTTTCCCTCTGCCCCTGCAGCAAATGCCACCAGCAGTTGTTTAGATTTTCTTAGAGATTTTGTCCCAAGTAAAATCTAAGTTGTCTGTGTGCATCCAATGACTGCAGAGTCAGCTCCCCCTTGTTCTGTGGATTGGGAAAGAAAGTTGGCAAATGAATGGTCTGATTAAGAGCCACACTGGATACCACCTTAGGCACGAAGGATGGATTGGTCCGGAGAGACACCCTGTCCGCATGAAAAATAATGAAAGGCGCCATTGCCATAAGAGACTAATTCAGAAATCTTCCTAGCTGAAGTGATTGCTAAAAGGAATGCTGTTTTCCAGGAGAGAAATTTTAAGTCTGCAGTAGCAGCTGGCTCTAAAGGAGGGTGAGGGAGTTTTTCCAATAAAAAACTGAGGTCCCACGCAAGGGTTGGAGCTCTCCTGGAAGGTCTTAAGTTTTTGGCCCCTCTGAGATGCAGCTTTAACAGAGGATGAGAGAAGAGGGGAGATTCTCTGTTGTAATGAGCTGAAATGGCAGAAGCATGTATTTTTATGGAAAAGGACAGGCCTTTGTGAAGCATCTCAGTTAAGTAATGTAAAATCTGAGTGATATTGGGCACTGCTGTGCTTATTCCTTGTGATTGGTTCCAGGCACAGAATCTTTTCCATTTGGCAGTATAAGATTTTCTAGTACTAGGTCTTCTCGCCTCCTAAATGACATCCATCACAGGTTTGTTGAGGGATGCTAAGGGTGAACTTGGGTGATTAGCCATGCTGCAAGATTCAAAAGTCTGGAGCCGAGTGTGCAGAATTTGGTAGTTCTGCCGAGGACAGTAAGTAAGGTGCCTGTGGCAGGTGCCACGGTTGAAGGTGTGAAACATTGCTCGGGAGTGGGCACCAGTGTTGGCAAGGTCAGTTTGGAGCAATCAAAATCATTTTTGGTTTGTCCGGACTTTTAGTAGAACTTTGGAGAGCAGAGGCAGAGGAGGAAAAGCATAGACTGAAAGGTTTTTCCAGCTGAATGATAGAGCATCCACTTTCCAAGTTTTTTTGTGATGGGTTCTTGTGTAAAACGCATCCAATTGATAGTTCTGGGGTGAGGCAAAAAGATCTATGTCTTGACTCCCCCCCCCCCATTTGTGTCAACATGTTGAAAATCCGAGGTTCCAGTTTCCATTCGTGTGGATCCATGAGATTTCTGCTTAGTTCGTCTGCCAGAGTATTCAGCTTTCCTGGCAGGAATTGAGCTTGTAGTTGTATTTGGTAGGTCAAGGCCGTGTTTCACAATGCCATGGCTAGTCTGCAAAGAGGGTAGGAATGTGTTCCCCCCTGCTTATGTACCACATATAACTGTGGTGTTGTCTGTCTATCATTAATTGTCCTGGATGAAGGTAGTCCGCGAAGGCTGAGTGCATTCTGTACAGCTAGCATCTCTTTCTGAATGATATGAAGGTGCATTTGATTTGGGCTCCATTTGCCATGTATGCACTTCCCTGCCAGATGAGCTCCCCAAGCATAGACTGATGTGTCTGTAGTCAGGGTTTGGGCGGCAGGGGGTGGACTGAATGGCAGCCCTTCTTTTGGTGGAAGGCCTCTGCCCACCATAGGAACTCTAGTTACAGGCAAGGTATGACAGGAATCATTGTTTCCAGGCTGTGACAATGTTGGCTCCATAAACTTTAAGTACCACTGAAGTTTCCTCACATACAGTCTTGCATATGGAATTAAAAGAATGCAGGAGGCCATGAACCCCAAGGCCTGCAGAATTTGCCTTGCAGATAGCAGGGTTTTTGTGGCCACCTGTTTGAAGTACGTCACCAATTGAATTTGCTTTTCTGGCATAAGGCAAGTCATCTGGGCAGTTGTATTCAAGCTTGCACCCAGGAATGTAATTTTTTGAGAGGGTACCAGTTGTGATTTCTTTTCGTTTATAGTGTAACCTAGACAAGTTAGAACCATTTTTACAAACGCCAGATGCTTTAGAAAAATGTCCTTGGCTTTCTGCCTGAATTAGACAATCATCCAGGTATGGATATATTTGAATATTTCTTTGCCAGCAAAATGCAATTACTGGAGCCAGGCACTTTGTGAAGACCCTGGGCGCAGTAGATAATCCAAACGGCAGTGTAGAGAACTGGTAATGCAAGTAGCTTGCTTTGAAGCGGAGGTATCTTCAGCAAGACTCCTTGACTGGGATATGCAGGTAAGCCTCTTGTAAGTCTAGAGTTAACAACCAGGCATCTTTGCCTAGCATAGTAAGTAACTGTTGAAGAGTCAGCATCTTGAATTCTGGAATGCCCAGAAAAGTGTTTAGAGGAGATAGATCCAGAATTACACACCATGATTTGTCTTTTCTGGGTACCAGGAAAAGTCTTGAATAAAAACCTTGTCCCTTTTCCTCTTCTGGTGCTGGTTGAATAGCCGCCCATGATCATGAGGGACAGAACTTGTTTCTGGGCCGCTGCCCACTGATTTGGGGGCAGGTCTGGCCATCCGTTTGGGATTGGTAAAGTGTGGAAATGAAACCTGTATCCATGGGATACTATATTTAAAACATTTGTCCTGGGTTATCAGTTGCCAGTTTTGTGCATGAAGTGCCAGTTTCCCCCCCAAAGGGACAGCTGAAAGGTAAGTGCTTGGTAAGTGTAGAGGGAAGTCATTCAGACTGTTTACCATAGGGAGGCGCCTTGTTTCCAGATTTGGAGGTGGAGGCACCCCATTGTTTTGTTCTAAAAGTCCCTTGTGACTGAAACCTGGAGCCTTTGGAATGTCTGGGTTTGACTTGAATGGCTCTCGAAGGTACAGGAAAGGACCAGTTCTTAGTAGGTCACAGTGCCTACTAAACCTTGGAGGTTGCAATTGTAAGAAATCTTTCACAGTTTGCATAGATTTAGCTTCATCTTCCATCTTTTTTAAAACT
The DNA here is from genome assembly GCF_019279795.1 of Protopterus annectens. Classification (NCBI taxonomy): domain Eukaryota; kingdom Metazoa; phylum Chordata; order Ceratodontiformes; family Protopteridae; genus Protopterus; species Protopterus annectens. The sequence goes on from NC_056743.1 coordinate 19,145,926, forward strand.
TCTTCATTATTTATTACCAAAGAGACGGTCCTATTGTAGAGGAGCATCCAACAATTGTGCTTTAACATAATCAGGCAGAGTTTGCTCTTTGAGCCAAACATGCCTTTTTAGCACAGACCCAGTTACAGCAGCCCTGCAAGAGGCCTCCAAAGAATCAAAACCACATTGCAAAGTATGTTTTCCAACTTGTTCAGCTGAATGCAATAAATCCTATAAATCTTTATTTTCCACACAGTCAAAAATTAAAATCATTATTTGTTTAAGCAATCCCATGATATGCTGTTGATATTTAAGCATATGAAATTGACAGTTTAAAGCCCTGATTGCCAAGGTTGCAGAAGTGTAAACCTTCTTACGCCATCTATCCAGCGCCCTGGAATCTCTATCAGAAGGGGTAGGATTTTTAGAAGTAGAGGCCTTAATGCCCTTGGGACCCTGAGATATGGTTTCAGGATCTGCAATAGGATTTTTGAAAAGGAATTTGTGGGAGTCAGGAACTCTGTAGTATCTGTCTGGCTTACAAGGAGAGGGAGGCTGAGAATCAGGAGCCATACTAGATTCTGAAAACACATCAATGTCTAGAGGTATAGCCAAAGGCATATGCTGAGGAAGAAGAAAATCCCTAAGTCTCTTTTTAGATTCAGAGAAATCCTGACTTTCCCAGTGGAAATGTTCCCCTTAAGGTATGTAAATTTTCCCCAAAAGAAAAATCCTCAGGGGTAGAAGCATAAGGAATGGAATCTTCATCAGAGTCCTCATAGGTAGGTATAGATAAAATCCTGTTCATAAGAAGAATCAGAAGAAATAGAATCCTGTTCAGAAGACCCCTAATCAAATGTCTTGCCTAGGCCTCTTAGGAGGAGGGGGTTGGCTACCCCTGATCAGAGTAATTAAATCTTCAGCCATTTTGATCATTTGTTTTCTAGGCATAGGGGCCAGCACATGTGGCCCAGGCGTCTGTTTTTTAGACATATATTTAGATTTTGGCCTTAGTTTTGAAGATGGTGTCGGTCTAATATACAAATCTGTAGGCCTGAAAACACCCTCAGAAGCTGGTGCCTGCACAGCGGCTCTCGACCCATCTAAGGTAGAGACATCCAGGGGTTCCACAATTGAAGCATCTCGCGGCATACCGGACTCAGAATGGGTCTCAGTAGAGGCCTGCGAATCAGAAGTAGCTGGTATCAGGAGCTGCAAAAGCACCTCACTGAAAATCGGCGAACCGGCGACTGGTTTAGTAGAAGCGTCGTAAGTTTTGGACCTAGATGGTCTGTATCTGTCTTTTTCTTTGCGTTTTTTAGGTATTCCGGTAGTCTGATGGCAAATCGCCGACATTTCTGGATAATTAAATCATGAACCAAAATATTTAGAAGCAAAAATATACAAATGTTTGAAAGTGCGTTGATTAAATTTAGCACAAAACCGACAGCAAGGAACATTGTGGTCAAGGCCTAGGCAAGGAATACAGTACAAATTAAAATCCTTACGAGGTATTTGCTTCTCACAAGTAATGCAGTTATTAACTTTTACTGACATCGGTATGGAGCAAGAAAAATTTCCCCAATGGGGTACTTAGCTTTTAGTTGAAGACTTCGGTTCTGAAACTCGAAAACGAAACATTCAGGAGTCTGCCGACCGGCACTTGCTAACTGCTTCTGCTTCGGGCACCGCGCAGCAAGAAAGACTGATGTAATGGCGTCGGCTGCATGTTTAATACCCCTGACGACCTGATGTCATGGAAGAAGGGACAGCAACTGAAACAGGACCCAAGACTTTGTTAATCAGGCCGACTGAGGGCAACCTGATAGCAGATTACCCAAATGTAATGACTGCAACAATGAAACACGAAGAAAGTACAGTTGTGTACACTAACCATAAATGTAGATGTTCGAGTGTATTCACAGTTGCAGTCATTACATATGGGTAATCTACTGGCAGGTTGCCCTCATTCGGCCTGAATAACAAAGTCTTGGGGGGGGTCCTGTGTCGGTCGCTGTCTCTTCTTCCATGACGTCAGGTCGTCAGGGGTATAAAACATGCAGCAGACGCCATTTTATTCAGTTTTTCTTGCCCCAGATGTCAGGTGCCTCCCAAATGGGGAGCAAAACTAATATATATATATATATATATATATATATATATATATATATATATATATATATATATATATATTAGGAACATAAACTTTACCTTCATATAAAAGCAAATACACCACAAAGGCTTTAGTGTACAGTGAAGGAAAGAAAAGATATAGAAAGGGGGATGGCGGGTGGGTAACCCAGACTGCAACAGTGAATACCCTCTAACATCTACATTTATGGTAAGTGTACACAACTGTACTATGTTCTTCATATTTCACTGTATGCAGTCATTACATTTGGGTAGAATCTCAAAGCTATGCATGGGAGAATGGAACTAAACAGCATTAGGAGTGGCTATAAGGCCCTGCAGAACTGCAGTGGCAAACTCTGCCCTGGATTTAGAGAAGAGAGGCAAATGATAATGCTTTGTGAAGGTATGAACAGAGCTCCAAGTAGCAGCTTGTAAAATGTCTTTGGTTGTAACCCCTCTGAGAAAAGCTGCTGAAGTAGAGGCAGCCCTGGTGGAATGTGATCTGATCCCCTTGGGCACAGGTTTACCATGGTGCAAGTAGCAGAAACGAATGCAGTGGCTTATCCACTTAGAAATAGTCTGCTTTGATATAGTCTTCCCCTCTGATCCTGCAGCAAATGCTAGCAGTAGCTGCTCAGACTTTGAGATTTGGTCCTTTTTAAGTAAATTCTTATTTGTCTGTGTACATCCAATGAATGCAGAATCTGCTCCCCTTTGTTCTGTGGATCTGGATAAAATGTTGGCAGGTGAATGGTCTGGTTAAGAGCCACACTGAATACCACATCTTAGGCATAAAAGAAGGATTGGTCCTGGGGGACACCCTGTCCAGGTAAAATATAATAATAGGCTCCACTGCCATGACAGCCTGTAGTTCTGAAACCTTTCTTGCTGAAGTGACTGCCGAGAGAAAAGCAGTTTTCCAAGATAGAAATTCGATATCCACAGTAGCTGCTGGTTCAAAAGGAGGCAGGGTGATTTTTTCCAGCACAAAATTGAGGTCCCATGCACGAGTTTGTGATCTCCTGGGAGGCCTTAAATTTTTGGCCCCTCTAAGACACTGTTTAAGCAGAAGATGAGAAAAGGGGGGGGGCCTCTGTGTTGTAATGAGCCGAGATGGCAGAGGCATGGATTTTTATTGACGAAAAAGATAAGCCCCTGTCAAGCATCTCAGTCAAATATTGTAAAATCTGAGGAATACTGGGCTTTGTTGCATCTGTACCTTGTGCTTGGTTCCAAGCACAGAATCTCTTCCATTTATCAGCATAAGATTTTCTAGTACTAGGCATTCTGGCTTCCAAAATGACATACATCTCAGATTTACTGAGATGTGTTGTTTGAATAATTAGTTGATCAGCCATGCTGCAATATTCAGAGTTTGGAGCTGAGTGCGCAGAATTTGACAGTTCTGCTGAGACAGTAGATGAGGTGTCTGAGGCAAGTACCATGGAGGAAGCTAAGACATATTCCTTAGATGTGGGTACCAGTGTTGGCGAGGCCAGTCCGGAGCCACTAGCATCATTTCTGTTTTTTCCTGTCCGACTTTTAGTAAGACCTTAGACAGTAGAGACAGAGGGGGAAAGGCATAAACGGATAGGTTTTTCCAGCTGAAGGATAGGGCACCCACTTTCCCTGCTTTTTTGTGATGAGTTCTTGTGCAGAATTTGTCCAACTGATAATTTTGGGGAGAGGCAAACAGATCTATGTCTGGGCTCCCCCATTTTTGGGTTAACGTGCTGAAGATTTGTGGATCCAGTTTCCATTAGTGCGGATCCATAACATTTCTGCTTAGGTCATCTGCCAGAGTATTTTGTTTTCCTGGCAGGAATTGAGCTTGAAGATGCACTTGGTAAGTCAAGGCTGTGTTCCACAAGTCCATGGCTAGTCTGTAAAGGAGGTAGGAATGTGTAGCCCCCTGCTTATTTATGCACCACACAGCTGTGGTGTTATCAGTCTTAATCAGCAGTTGTCCTGGATGAAGTAAGTCCTTGAAGGCTGTCAAAGCATTCTGAACAGCTAGCATCTCTTTCTGGTTGATATGCAGACGCATCTGGTTTGGGCTCCATTTGCCCTGAATGCATTTCCCTGCCAGGTGGGCCCCCAAGCAAAGTCTGATGCGTCTGTAGTTAGGATTTGGTTGGCAGGGGGTAGAGTGAATGACAGTCCCTTATTTTACTGACATGTCTCTGCCCACCAAAGAAACTCCTGTTGTAGGCAGGGAATGAGAGGAATCAATGTTTCCAGATTGTGATGATGTTGACTCCATAAACCCTTTGGATACCATTGAAGTTTCCTCACATACAGTCTCGCATATGGAATTAGTAGAATGCAGGATGCCATGAACCCCAAAGCCTGCAGATGTCTTGCAGATAACTGGGTTTTTGCTGCCATTTGTTTGAAGTATGTCAGTTACCTTTGTTAGTCTGGCGTGAGGTAAGCCATCTGGGCAGTTGTATTCAAGCTTGCACCCAGGAATGCAATTATTTGAGAGGGTACCAGTTTTGATTTCTTTTTGTTTATGGTGTACCCTAGGCATGCTACAAGCCTTTTTACAAATGCCAGATGTTGAATAAGAGTGTCCTTTGTCCTCTGCTTGAATGAGACAGTCGTCCAGATAAGGATACATTTGAATGCTGCTTTGTCTGCAGAATGCAATTACTGGTGCCAGGCACTTTGTAAAGACCCTGGGCGCAGTAGATAAGCCAAAGGGCAGTGCAGAGAATTGGTAATGCAAAAAACTGCTTTGAAGCGGAGGTATCTTCTGCATGATTCCCTTATTGGGATTTGCAGGTATGCCCCTTTTAAGTCTAGAGTTACTAACCAAGCATCCCTGCCTAGAATAGGCAGTAGCTGTTGTAAAGTCAGCATTTTGAATTTTGGAATGTCCAGGAACGTGTTCAAAATCATTAAGTCCAGTATTGGACGTCAAGAATAGTCTTTTCTGGGTACCAGGAAAAGTCTTGAATAAAAACCTTGTCCTTTTTCCTTTTCTGGTACAGGTTGAATAGCCTCCATATCCATGAATGATATGACTTGTTTCTGGGCATCTGCCCACTGGTTTTGTGGCAGATCCGGCCATCCCTTTGGAATTGGCAAAGTATGGAAATTAAATCTGTACCCCTGGGATACTATGTTTAATACCCACTTGTCCTGGGTAATTAACTGCCAATTTTGAGCATGAAGTGCTAGTCCCCCCCCCACCCCCCGCCAAGGGGGCTGCCAAAAGATAAGTGCTTGGTGATGGTAGAAGAAAGTCACTGAGACTGCTTACTGTAGGGTTGTGCTTTGCTTCCTCCAGACATGGAGGTGGAGGCACCCCATTGCTTTGACCTGTAAGAACCCTGTGATTGGTATCTGGAGCCTTTTGAGCGCCTGGATTTGCCCCGAGTGGCTCTGTTGGACACAGGAAAGGACCAATTTTTAGTAGGCCAGTGTCTAACTGAACCTGGGTGGCAGCATTTGCAAGAAATCTTTTACAGTTTGCATGGATTTAGCTTTGTCTTCCATTTTCTTTAAAACCTCTTCTGCCTTATTACCAAACCGAGTATCATGCTGCAAAGAGACATCCGACAATTTAGCTTTAACATGATCAGGCAGATTTTGCCTTCTAATCACAGATCCAGTAACGGCGGCCCCACAGGAGGCCTCCAAGGAATCAAAACCGCATTGCCAAGTATGCCTTCTAACTTGTGCTGCTGAATGCAATAATTCATGTAACTCTATTTTCCACACAGAGATCAACATAATTTTCTGTTTCAGTAAGCCCATAACATGCTGTTGACACTTAAGCATATTAAACTGGCAGTTTAAAGCCCTGATTGCAAAGGTTGCAGACGTATAAACCTCCTTACCCCATCTATCCAGCACCCTGGAATCTCTATCAGAAAGGGTGGGATTCTTGGATGTAGAGGCCTTTACACCCTTGGGACCCTGAGAAATAGTCTCAGGATCAGCAGCAGGATTTTTGAAAATAAATTTGTGGGAGTCAGGGACCCTGTAATATCCATCTGGCATACTAGGAGCTGGAGGAAGGGTATCAGGAGCCATGCTCGATTCCGAGAACATATCAACAATGTGTAATACAGGAGAGGTATGGCCAAAGGCCTATGCTGAGGAAGAAGGAAATCCCTAAGCCTCTTTTTTGATTCAGAGAAGTCCTGACTCTCCCAGTGAAAATGTTCCCTTAAAGTATGCAAAGTCTCTCCAAAAGAGTAATGCTCAGGATTACATGCAGATGGGATGGATTCCTCAGCATCAGAATCCTCATAGGGTGGAATAGAAAATTCCTGATCAGAAGAGGAATCAGAAGAAATGGAAACCTGTCTGAAGATTCATAATCAGACCCTTGCCTAGGCCTCTTAGCAGGAGGTGGCTGGGAACCCCTGATCAAGGTAACTAAATCCTCAGCCATTTTGATAATCTGTTTTTTTAGGAATTGAGGCCTGAGCATGTGGCTCATGCATCATTTCTTTAGACATAGAAGTTTTTGACCTTGTTTTTGTTGCTGGCGTCGGTTTAATATAAAAATGTTGAGGCCTGAAAACTCTCAGAAGCCGGTGCCTGCTCAGTGGCTCCGGACCCATCTAAGGGACAGACATCCTCGGGTTCAATACGCTGAGAATCTTGCATCATGCCGGACTCCAAATAGGTCTCGGTAGAGGCCTACGTCTCAAAAGTAGCAGGTATCAGGGGCTGCGAAAGTGCCTCACTGAGTACCGGTGAACCTCTGACTGGCTTAGGAGAAGCTTAGTCGGTTTTGGACCTAGATGGTCTGTCTCTTTCTTTGCGTTTTTTGTGAACTCCGGTAGTCGGATTGCTAACCGACGACATTTCAGGATAATTAAATCTTGAACCAAAATATTTAGAAACAAAAATATACTGACGCTTAATAGTACTTTGGTTAAATTTAGCACAAAACCGACAGCAAGGCATGTTGTGATCTGGGCCTAGGCAAGGAATACAGTACAAATTAAAATCCTTATTAGGTATTTACTTCCCACAAGTAATGCAATTATTAACGTCTACTGACATCGGTAAGGAGCAAGAAAAAGTTTCCCCAACGGACTTCTACGAAAATTTCAGGAGTCGGCCGACTGGCACTTGCGAACTGCTTCTGCTTCAGGCACCGCACGGCAAGAGACTGAATAAAATGATGTCGGCTGTATGTTTTATACCCCTGACGACCTGACGTCATGGAAGAGGAGACAGCAACCAATGCAGGACCCAAGACTTATTCAGGCCGACTGAGGACAACCTGCCAGCAGATTACACAAATGTAATGACTGCAACAGTGAAACACCAAGATCATCATCAGAAACATTGCTAACACAGCAGCCAAAATGAAGAGATCCTCCCTCCAGGTCATAATATCTTAAAACTGAATAGAGTAGGTAGAAAAGGAGGGGGAGTCGCAATTCTCTTTAAAAACACACTAAACCTTAAACTTTTTCAAATCCCTCTATCTAAATTTATTAATGCTGAAACCCTTGAGTCTGTCCTGTATATTAACAAAAAAAAAATGAACATTCTCTGCTGTTAAATCCCTCCAGGAAATAACACTCCTATAATTGAGGAAATCCTACAATGGACTAGAGATAATCTTCGATATGAAACGATCTTACTTGGCGACCTGAATAATGAGTGGTTGGGCCCATAATTCCAACAGCCTCACTAACCACATAAATCTATATGGGTTCTATCACCTTATTCAAGAACCCACTAGAGTAAGATAAAAATTCAAGGAATACACCACGGACTGGATGAAATCACCACTGTTACAGAAGTTGAAAGTTTAATGAAACAAACGGCACCAAAAACAAGACAGTAAGCGCTTTCACGTTCATCTAATGCTTCTTCAGACTTCAAACACCATCAAGCCACATCTTATTTACATATACTTAATTACTAATTTCACTAATTGATCATAAAACTTTAAAGTGCCAATGTGCCTTTTATAAAAATATAAAAACATAAAAACATGAAAAACATTCATAGCTTCATTTCTCAATCACAAATGAGAATATAAATATAAAAATATAAAATTCATGGCTAGATAAACTTGTATAGTTAGATATTTGTTGGTGTGTACTACAACTATTAGTGTTTAAATGACTTAGCTGCCAAAAAGGGCTTTAACGTTATTTTATCGTTAAGCCCATATTTATGAGCCTGTAATCTAATGATCCATTTGTTTTCTATTTCTTCTGTGTGGTTCCTCACATTCCCTAATCTACTTGTTCTCGTGACCAATTCTAATGCTCTAAACTTAAAACTATGTGTAGTGCCATACTCAATAATGTAGCGTGCTAAGGCATTGGTGGTATTTTCTCTGTTTACTGCATATATATGCTCTCTAACACGCTCACGCAATGTCCTATTTGTCTTTCCTACATAGTACTTATCGCAGAGCGAACATGTAGCTAAATATATTAAATCCTTTGTTCTACAATCTGCATAATGTGTAAAAGTATAGGTGTAACCTGTAACTGGATGTACAAAAACATTGTCATTCGCAATATATTGACATTGTTTACAGGTACGACATGGAAATGTCCCTTTCCTCTGTGACACTAGTGATCTTTCCTCAGTTTTTTCATAACATAGAAGCCTCTTGAGGGACTTCATGTTCCTATATGTTATGTTGGGTTTGTTGTCCACTATGGTTCTGATTTTCTCATCCATCACTATTAACTTCCAATTATTCTCTATTATTCGTCTAACTTGTCCATTTCTATTGGTGAAGGGAATAACCAACCTGTTCTTCATCTCCTTCATGTTATCATTTGATGGACCCTTATCATTGCTGTCTCTATAAAAGAACGGTTTACCTTTGCTAGACCTCTGTTTATCACAGGATGATCTGGTAGCCTGTACCTTTCTTCTATCATATCCTCTTGAGACAAAATTATTTACTAATTCATCTTGTCGTTCTTTTAAAATTGTATCATTTGTGGTTAGTTTAGATACTGTGAGCATCTGATTGCTCACAATGTTGGAATAAATATGTCTCGGATGCATGCTGTTACGGTGCAGGAGACCATTCCTCCAACATGGCTTTCTATAGATCTCTGTGTCTATCTTGTCAAAACCTTTAACTAATCTAACATCAAGAAATTCTATCTCTATAGATGAATATGTTTCTTCAAATATAAGAAAATCTGTGGTACTATTGAGGTATTTCACAAAATCACATAATTCTTGTTCAGAACCCCCCAGACAAAAAAGACATCTACAAATCTGGAATAACACTTAATGTGTTCAATAAACACCCTGTTGTTCAGAACATAGGCACTCTCCCAATACGCCAACACCAAGTTGGCATAAGAGTTGGCGCATGGGGTGCACATTGGCACTTTAAAGTTTTATGATCAATTAGTGAAATTAGTAATTAAGTATATGTATATAAGATGTGGCTTGATGGTGTTTGTTTGAAGTCTGAAGAAGCGTTAGATGAACGTGAAAGCGCTTACTGTCTTGTTTTTGGTGCCGTTTGTTTCATTAAACTTTCAACTTCTGTAACAGTGGTGATTTCATCCAGTCCGTGGTGTATTCCTTGAATTTTTATCTTGTTCATTGTCTGCTGCTTTTTTCAGGGATACTTTACTCGACAGGATTATTATTTTTTAACCCACTAGAGTAGACAAAAAAATCCCAAAATGAATCCATACTTGATAGGACACTGGTCAATAGCCCTAACCAAAACTACCAGACTGACAGTCTACCAGATAGTCTTAGTGACCACCTCCCTACATTCCTACTATGCAAAAAGTACAAATATACTCAAGACCATAACTTAGACAAATCTGAAATGACAGCAACCTAAACCCGCAAGATTTAAACAAGATTCTAAAATAATGTAACTGGGAGCCACTACTTTCCCTTTGTTTAGACCAGGCAGTTGACTACTTTAATAGTACCTTCACTGATGTGTTAACAGAGTCAGAAAAAATAGAGTTAAGACTAACTATGCACCATAGCTAAGTAGGGAAACAAGTCATACTGAAGTCCAAAGATAAGGCCTGGAAAACCTGCAAGAGGGATAACACCATCCAAGCCAAACTTAACTACCAACAGCTTAGGAATCGGGCCAAAATACAAACCAAACTTGATAAACAGAACTTTCGTACTGTCCAAACAAAACAAACACAAAATCCTCAAGTTTTGGCAAGCTATCAACTATCTATTTAAAGCAGGCAAAACTACAACTCAAGCTGCCAACTCCACCAACAACACTATGGACATAGCCTCGCAATTTAACCACCACTTTACAGAATCCATAATGGCACTATCCATTAAACTGTCCAAAAATTAGAAGTTATGTACTCACCATAACGTTCCATCTGAGTAGGTAAACTTCATTTGTCAGCAACCTATGGGAATCGGATCCGAGCCGGCAGTTTTCAACAGCTTTAGATCTGAGCTCCAAGCTCCTCCCCTACCCATAATCCCATGCCAACCCTGACTGACCTCAGATCAAGTTTGCCCAAACGCAGATACTGCTTGATGACTATTACTCTCAAAGATAAAGTGGGTAACACCCATGGACTTGAGTATGAAAACATTCGTAAGTGAGGGGGGCAGGAGGGAGGGACGGTTGCTGACAAATGAAGTTTACCTACTCAGATGGAATGTTATGGTGAGTACGTAACTTCTTAATCTGAAGTAGTTAACTTCATTTGTGCAGCAGCCTATGGGACAGAGTCCCCAGCTACCTGAACCTTGGGCGGCCTTCATGGAAGGATGTTTCAGAGCACTGCAGAGCCAAAGGATGCTCTCCCTCTGGAGATAATGTCCAATTTATAGTGATTGATAAAGGTATGAGATGAGGCCCAAGTGGCTGCTGAACAAATATCATCCAAAGAGACTCTAGCTCTAAAAGCCGCAGAGGTAGACATAGATAGAGTAGAGTGGGCATGGACTCCCTGAGGTGCGGGTCTGCCAGAACTTTCATATGCTAAAAGGCTACACTGCGAAATCCATCTAGACACCGTGACTTTAGACACAGATTTACCCAAGTTAAATTTGGCAAAGGAGACTAACAACTGGTCAGATTGCCTATGACCAGATATCCTGTGGATGTAGAAGCGAAGTTGTCTATGCACATCCAGCGGGTGTAATTTGTATTCTCCTTTGTTTTGGTAATTAGGAAAGAAGACTGGTAGGTTGATGGACTGGTTAATATTCGATTCAGAGGCAATCTTGGGAAGAAAAGAGGGATTGGTCCTGAGGTAAACTCTATCCTTGTGAAAAGTCAAGTATGGGGGGGTTTTTTTTACACAGAGGGCTTGTAGTTCAGAGACCCTTCGAGCCGAGGTGATAGTGACAAGAAAGGCCATTTTCCATGACAAGAATTTAAGATCTACTGAAGCTGGAGGCTCAAATGGGGGAGCTGTCAAGGCCTGAAGCACCAGCGTTAAATCCCAAGGAGGGACTACATCCTTCACTGGAGGTCTGAGCAGAAAGGTGCCCTTCAAAAAAGTTTTACACAATTTCGTGGTGATCAAAGGGTCCAGTTCATTTCCCACGTGATGAGAGATAGCTGCTAGTTGAACCTTGACTGTGGAGGAGCTAGCCCCCTGATGAAACAGCCCTGACAGGAAGTCTAATACCACGGGCAAACTAGCTGTGAAAGGATCCAAATTTCGACATTCCGCCCAAATGGAGAAACGTTTCCATTTGCTACTACAGATCTTTCTAGTAGAAGGCTTGTGCGCTGCAACTAGAATAGTTTTAACTGGGGAAGAGATACCGGGAGTCCTAGCTACAAGTGGAACTGGAGCAGCCAAGCTGTGAGCTTGAGATTGTCCAGATTCGGGACTGGGAGATCTAGGGGGTGGGATATCACATCCGGACGGGGATCCAGAATCCAAGGAGGATTCACCAGATGAGACCAAAGGTAAAGGAACCAGGTTTGACGAGGCCAGAATGGGGCAATGAGGATTATCCTGCTCCCCAACCGGCTCGCTTTCTGTAGAAACTTCAGCATCAGAGGAAGAGGAGGGTAAGCATAAAGTAGACCGGGAGGCCAAGCATGCACCAGAGCGTCTCTCGGAGGTCCCCCATAGGGGGAAATGAGAGCGTAGTAGTCATAACATTTTGTGTTCGAGGGAGAGGCAAAGAGATCGCAACAGGGTTGACCCCATTCGGCGAAAATCCGATTCGCTATCTCGGGATTCAGAGACCACTTGTGTGGTAACAAGATGGTGCGACTTAGTCTGTCCGCTAGGATGTTGGACCACCCCGGAATGTGCGTTGCTATAAGAAAGCGGTTGGTGGAGATCGCCCATTTCCACACCCTCATGGCCTCTCGACACAGTGGGTAAGACCCTGGTTCCCCCTGTTTGTTGATGTACCACACAACAGACATTGTCCATCTGAATCACAATCGTTCCTACAGGAAGAAGGTCCTGAAGTGCTTGCAACGCTAAGAGCACTGCCCTCATCTCTAGGACAGTGATATGCAGAGAGGTCTCTGTGAGGTCCACGTGCCTTGGACTGTCCTGCCCGAACAATGCCCCCCCACCCGAGGCGGGAGGCGTCCGTGGTCACCGTGGCTAGGGGAGGGGCCATAGAAAAGGGGCACCCTTCCTGGAGGTTCGGAGATGGAGCCACCATAACAGGGCCCTCTTGCAAGCCCTGCAGAGGGGAATGGGATGGCTCAGAGGATATCGAAGAAAGGACCACTGGACCTGGAGGGTCCATTGTAAGACCCTTATGTTCAAACGTGCCATTGGCAATAGGTTGATTGCCGCCGCCATTGAGCCTAGAGCCCTCAGGACAAATTCCGCCGGAGGAGCTGGAGATTGTAGAATGGCCCGCACATGTAGCCTCAGGGATCGTAGCCAGTCTGTGGTCAAGAAAGCTAGGAGCTTGTTTGTGTCTAATCTGGCCCCTATGAAGTCTACAGTGTGAGTTGGGGTAAGAGACTACTTCTCTATGTTGATAGTGATCCCCAGCCGGGGAGCTAGACGAAGAAAGTAGTTTCTGGCTGCACAGAGTAGATGCCTTGTCGGGGCGGTCAGGAGCCAGTCATCCAGGTATGGGTAGACCTAAATTCCCTGGAGCCTCAGGTGGGCCGCTAACACTTTGAACACCCTGGGGGCTGTGGCGAGACCAAAGGGAAGGACCATGAATTGGAAATGACTGGCTCCTAGCCGGAAGCGGAGGAACCTTCTGGATCGCCTGTCCATCAGAATGTGGTAGTACACATCCTTGAGGTCTATACAGCACATCCAGTCGTTCTCCCGCAAAAGGGGGAGAATGGATTGAAGGGTAACCATGCGGAACATCTCTTTGGTTACTGACAGGTTCAGGGGGGAGAGGTCGAGGATAGGTCTCAAGTCCCCCGTCTTTTTTGGCACAAAGAACAACCTGGAGTAAAACTCCGACCAGCACTGGTCTGGGGGTCGTGTTGGATGGCTCTTTTTTCCAGCAACTGTTGGATTTCTGTTGCTGCGGCCTCCCTTTGATCGGGTGGGACATCGGGGAGGTATCTGGGGCTGCGTGGGTAAAGAGAAAAGGGAATCTGATATCCTTTGGATATAATGCAAAGCACCCAGCGGTCTGTCGTGATGGACTCCCAAGTTGCTAGGAGAAACGCCCTCCCGACTGCCTCCAGAGAGCAGCAGTCGGGCAACCCCTCAGGAGTGTTGCATGGGTTGGTCAGAGAAGGGTTCTCTGGATCCAAAGTTCTGCGGGCCCCCTCTGCCTCTAGGTCGGCATCCACCCTGCCCTCCTCTGCTGTGGAAGGGCTGGGAGTCCGGAGCGGGACGGGACTGTTGCGACTTCCAGAACCACATCTTCTTCTGTCCCTTTTGGTTCTAGGAGAAGGACCTCTGGGGAGCAGAGAAGTGGACTCCGACGGCAGACGTCTTCCCATCCTTCTCGCTCTGGACCAAGGTATCGCGAACAGTTTTGCCAAAAAGGGCAGAACCATTGAAAGGGGCATTAGCAAAAGACGCCTTGAAGCGTTCCGCAAAATCACATTGTCGGAGCCAGGCCTAAAGCCTCATGACAAGGCCCACTCCACTGGCTCTAGCGGCTCCTTCCATGGCATGGGACAGTAGCCGCATAGAGGTGTTTGATATGGATTGGAGAGCGGCCATCCGGGTGGACTGCAATCGCTTGTCCTCCGCCGACATGGACTCGGGGGGGGGGGGGGGGCGACGCAGCGTACTCTTTGATAAGGTCCCGCTGCAGTCTAAGCACATGTGCCATGTAGTTCAGCGACCTCACAGAGAAGGTAGCCGAACTAAAGACCCGCTTCCCTAAACGGTCCATCGACCAAGACTCCTTGCTCGGGGAATGAACTGAGGGACTCTCCTGAGCTAGTTCCCTCTTGGTGGCCACCGCCACCAACATGGGATCTACAGGGGGACCCTTACTCCAGTGGGACTTGTCAGAGGGTGGGCTGAGAATTTTGTCCGGGTGCTTGGGGACTGGCTCCACAGGGTCCGGCTCCTTCCACACCCTGGTAGTAATCAAATCTACCAGGGGGTCGGCTGGAGGGGACACCCAAGAGGTAGACGGGCCTGCTTCAAATGCCTCCAGGAACACGGATTCGTCCGAGCTAGGCTTTGGGGCAGACCACCCCCCCCCTATCCTGAGCATCTCCATGATGTCACCAAATGAGGCATCTTCGGGGGGGTGATCATGGGGAGCCTTCCCCCTCCTCCAAATCCATGTCCTCAGTCAAGGACTCGGGGGAGTCCAGGTGCCTCCTTTTGCACCTTCGCTTGTGAGGAACCTCCTCGGGGGGGGCTGTCCGAAGAGGTCTCACCAGCCACCTCTTGTTCCAAAGGAACGACCTGGGATGTCAGAGCAGGCTGTCCCTGGGGCCGGGTGATGGAAGTCAGACACAACAGAGAAGGAGTGCAGGGTGGAGCCGTGGGCCTGGAATCTCTCGACAGGGCCCTCTCCACCACGCCGAATGCAGAGGGAGAGCTGCTCTCTCTGGGATCCAAAAGCAGACCCTCACTTGGATCCGATGGACAGATCGGGGCCGGCGCCAAAGCGATCTGATCCGACGGGCCAGTATGCTCCAACCTGGACGGAGCCGAAAGCATACCGATACCACCGGCTCAGAGAGCTCAGATCCGAAGAAAATGGACCCGACAGACTCGAGGGAACTGTCAGTGCCGAAGTACCCGAGACTATCGGCACCGACACCCCCCCGGCTCCAAGGCTGCCCGGCTCCGAAGACTCCGAGCCCGGGAAGGGGACGGAAAAGGAGCTATCGGGGCAAAAAAAGGTGTTGAGCTCCCCCCCCAGAGGGGGGGGGGGCGCAGGAGCACTCCCATCTGCAGTTGGGCCTGGAGGAATCTTCTCATCATCCGATCCAAATCTGCATCTGTGAGACTTCGGGTTGATCTCGATGAGGCCACTGAGGCAGGACGTGAGTGTCGCCTCGATGACCTCGGCGATCGGGTCTCCTCCTCTTCAGGACCCGGTGAGAAGCACGGGGACCGGATCTGAGACAGAGGAGACCCAGAAGTCCTGGAGGGAGAAGAACGCTTAGCCAGGGGGACAGAAGCGGAGGCTTCGGCCGGCCGCTTGTGGTGTTTCTCCCTCCTTTTCTCTTTCCTGGCCTCCCTGTCCTCTGGGCCTAAGGCGGGAGGTTGAGTCCCGACCAGGGGGAGGGAAGCAGGAGTGGCAGCAGCGGGAGCCACTGGAGGACCGGAGGTAGAAGCCGAATCCGGGGGCAGAAG
The DNA here is from genome assembly GCF_019279795.1 of Protopterus annectens. Lineage (NCBI taxonomy): Eukaryota > Metazoa > Chordata > Ceratodontiformes > Protopteridae > Protopterus > Protopterus annectens. Next base: position 19,161,741 of record NC_056743.1, read on the forward strand.
ACCCACCAGAATCAGCTTAGTCCTCCGGTCCTTCACTGCCCTGGGGTTGAACGCCGCACAGATGGAACTACCAGAAGACAGGTGTTCAACTCCATGGTACAACACACACCGAGTGTGGCCATCTGCCAGGGACAGCTTATGGCCACACTCGGTGCACTTAGAAAAGATTGGCTTTGGGGCCTCAGCCATATTAACTAAAAGTGAAAAACCACACACGTTAGGCCCCAAACACACACACACAACCCTAACGGAACCACGAAGGAAGGGGGAGGTAAATGACAAAAAATATAAAGTTAAACTAGAGAGGGTTTTATACAAAAAAGGACCTGGAAACGCTCACAACCAAAAACTTAAGAGAAGAAAAGGTAAATTTTTCTCTCAAAAAAGTCTCTAACGCCTGGAACTCTAGATCAAGCTGCTGTTGGTTAACAGCAGCAAACTAGATCTGAGGTCAGTCAGGGTTGGCAGGGGATTATGGGTAGGGGGAGGAGCTTGGAGCTCAGATCTAAAGCGGTTGAAAACTGCCGGCTCGGATCCGAGGTTGGATCAGATTCCCATAGGTTGCTGCACAAATGAAGTTAACTACTTCAGATCAACCCTTCACATATACCAGCTAAGTAATTTGGATAACATTCTTCCCTTACTCTCTCACCTGTTCCCACCTCCAAAATAAAAAAAAAACTACTACTAAAATTAAAATCTACCACTCTTGCAGCTGACCGTCTACCTTTCAAATTCCTAAAACAAGCTGCAGAATCCTTATCCGACCCAGTTTCTATCATCAAACCACTCCATAAAAAAATCCTACCATCCCTCAACTGTGGAAACTGTCTTACATTATTCCTCTTCATAAAGGCGGTAATTTCTACGACTTTTCTAATTACAGTCCGTTAGCTATTCTGTCTCCAAGATGCTACAGAAATGTATTCACTCTCAAGTCATGCATTTCCTGAACGCACACAGTCTTCACCACACAACACAGGTAACGGCCACAGCACAGTACACCACTTTTCACTCATTTAATAATCTAGGAAACCAACACAGAAATAACTATAAAGAAAAGTTGTGCAAAAATCTTACCATAACCAAAGACATCCTTCTCTTCCTGGTTGCAGTATTAACTAGTGGGTTTACCCTTCTTCCGATCAACTTGTCTGGCCAGGTTTCCAAAACTTTTCCAGTCCCAGGTGGTGTGGATGTCTGATGTGTTGGCAGATAAATGGACCATAAATGTGACTTCTGCACACACCGGCCCCTCAGAACCAAGGAAGCCCCAGACAGACCCAGTCCTGATGGCCTAGCCTGTACAGAAGCCAAAAAGAGCAAGTGGAAGGCTAACAGAGGAAGGGGGGAGGGAAGGAAGACTGCAACATGGAACAGGAGGACATCTATGGTTATGGTAAGATTTTACACAACTTTCCTGTGTCGTCCTATTCCAATGTTGCAGTATTCACTAGTGGGTGAGGCTCACTGGTGGCTGGGAGGTCGTCTGGATGAGGATTCCAGGACCCATGCAGGATGGCCCTGGCAAATCCTGCCCTGGAAATGTGGTCCAATTTATAGTGTCTGGTGAATGTGTGTACAGAGGACCAGGTAGCTGCTTCCAGAATGGAGTTGGTGTCTAGGCCTTTGAAAAAGGCTCCAGAGGAAGCCATGGCTTTTGTGGAATGGGCTTTGACATTGCCTGATAGTGTCTTCCCATGGAGAGTGTAACAAAAGGAAATGGCTCTAGCAATCCAAGAAGAAATGGTTTTCCCACTGCTTTGCCCAGAAAAAAAACTAGGAATTGTGGGGTAGCTATAAGGGCCTTGGAGTTCCGAGACCCTCCTGGCTGAGGTCAGAGCTACTGGTAGTACTGTCCTCCAAGTGCAAAATTTCAAGACAGCCTTGCCAGCTGGTTCGATGGGTGGAAGAGTAAGTTTTTCTAGGACAGTGTTAAGGTCCCAGGATGTTTTCTGAGGGGGGGGTCTTAAGTGTAAAACACCATTTAGGAATAGCTTGGCTGGGAGTCTAGAAGCTAGCAGATGTTCCATAGGCAAGCAGGCAGAAATGGCAGACAGGTGTGCTTTTAAAGAGGAGTAAGACAGGACTGTCTTCAAGAGTTCACAAAGGTAGGAGCAAATTAGAGGCAGGTCACGGTCTAGCGGCTCCACCTGTATTTTGTGCCACCAGGTACAATACCTTCTCCATTTTAAGAGAGAAGATTTTCTTGAATTAGGTTTCCTGGTCTCCTGCAGGACTGAGAGCACGTCCTCATTCTACAGGAGTCTGAAGGGAATTATAATCATATCAGCCACAGGGAGAAGTGCAGGAATCTCCACTGCGGGGTGAATCTGTCTCCCCTTGTGCTGTGCGAGTAGATCCACTGAGGGGGGTATTTTGTGGTGATTGCCCCTGGAGAGATGGAGGAGGGAACCAGTGCTGCCTTGGCGAGTATGGAGTCACCAACAAGATTTTTGGTGAGTCCTGATGAATTTTCAGCAGCACACTCTGGATCCGAGTGAAGGGGGGGGGTGTACAGGAATCTCCCCTTCCAAGACATTAAGACATCTGCTTTAAGGTCGTGAGCTCTGGGGCAGTAGCTGTGGAGTTGCCTGTTTGTGGAGGAGGTAAAGAGGTCTATCTGTGGAATACCCCACATGTGGATCAGATCTAGGAAAACATCCTTTGAAAGCATCCAACTCAGGACTGCGGTTCTGCCTAGGGAGTCTGCCTGACAACTGTGTTAGGATGGGATGTAGGCTGCCTGTAGGGAGATCCCCTGGGATCTAGCCAGATCCCATACCTGTAGAGCTAGCCTGCAGAGGAGGTAGGACTTCGTCCCTCCTTGCTTGTTCAAGTACCACATCACTATGGCATTTCTGTAAAGATCTTCAGGGTGCCCTGTGTGAGGAAGGGCTGTAAGGCCTGCAGGGCAAAAAGAATGGCTGACATTTCCTTGATGTTGATGTGCCAGTGTTTGTCCACAAACCTTGCACCGTTCGTGTCCAGAATTGCTCCCCAGCCCAGATCTGATGCATCTGTGAGCATGATTTGGCAAGGGAATAGCATTTGCTTAGGGAGGCCCAGGTTCTGGGCCACTTGGACAAGCCACCAGTTCATTTCTTGGTGGAGGCAGGGGAGGTGGAATCCTGAACTCGAGAGGGCATGAGTGCTGGATCTAAACCAAGCGCAGATACCACTGCATTTTCCTCATGTGAAGCCTTGCCAGGGGTAGCATGGGGATAGTGGCTGCCATGTACCCAAGGAGGCTGAGGAATTCCCTTGCAGTCAGGTTGGGTGAGAGGGCGGCAGACTGTAGATAATGGCTCAAAGAAAGTACTTCTTCCTCCGGCAGGAAGGCCATCCTGAAGTCTGCCTTGATTCTGCATCCTAGGAAGACTGTTTTCTGTAGGATTTAGTTGGGACTTGGGCAAGTTTATGAGGAACCCTAGAGATCGTAGCAGGAGCTCGTATGTGTGGACAAGGAGCGTTTGTCTGGTGCTTGAATGAGAAGGTCGTCTCAGTATGGGAAAAGTTGCATTCCCCTTGTCCTGCAGTAAGCAATGACTTGGGCTAGGCATTTTGTAAATACCCTTGGTGCAGTGGAGAGTCAAAAAGGCAAACCACAGAACTGAAAATGAGAGGAACCTGCTTTGAATGTGAGGAATTTCCTGGAGGACGGTTTTATGGGAATGTCCAAGTAGGCCTCCTTGATGTCCAGGGTCACCATGAAGGCCTGAGGGGGGGAGGAGGGGAAAGAAAATGGAAGTGTTATCCTGAAGAAAGGGACCTTCAAAAAGAGGTTCAGACAGTAATCTCCACGGCCCTTCCTTCCCAGGCACCAGAAAGACTCTGGAGTAGAAGCCTTTCCTCGAGCTATGGGGAGAACTAGAGCTAGTTCTATGGTGCCTTGGAGTAACATCTTGTTTAGGACCTCAAGTAGGAGGGACCCTTGGGAGAGGGGTGGAAAAGGGATAGGTAGGCTTGGAGGGGGAGAGATGCAAGACATGAAGCAACCCTCCTATAGGATTGTAAAAATCCATTTGTCGGATGTCACTAGGGTCCATGCAGGGAGGCAGTGACAGGCGGGAAGATAGAGGTATGGTGGGAACAGGTGGGGGAAGAAAGGGTGGCAGTCAGACACCGTCTGCCCTTTCTGGAAAGGGAGGTCTCTGAGCAATTGTCCGAGGAGTCCTAGGCTGAGTAGATTGTCTCCTGTGGGGTCTTCTACACCTGGAGGGGCTGTGGGCCTAGAAGTTTTCCTAATGAATTATGTCACAGCCGAGTAGTTTTTCCTGGAACTTTGGGATTGGAGAGACAAGATGATGCTTCAAGTCTTGGAGTTCTTTCCCATTTTGCTGGTGTGACTTGAAAAGGTCAGCCACCTTGGTGCTAAAAAGGGCAGAGTGATCCAAGGGTGCATTCAAGAGTTTGGCCTTGAAGTAATCCGGGAGGAGCTGTAGACGCAGACAGGCAAATCTTCTCAACACAGAAGCAGATAGAGCTAACCTGGCAGAGGCTTCAGCTGCATCACAGGCACATCTGAGTGAGTGCTTACTGACGTGAGAGATGAGCCCGAGCAAGGAAGACAGGGATGCCTTTGCAGGACAGTCCAGGATATCACTGATATCATTTGTCTAATAAGACCAATAGGTATTTGGCCATGTGTAACTGGTAATTCGTAGCCCTAAAAGCCAGGGTAGCAGAAGTGCAAATCTTTCCCCACCTCTCCATGGCCTTGCTGTCTTTATCTGCAGGCAGGACAGTGGTAGTAGAAAGAAATATGGCAGCCCTATCAGTAGCAATACAAATAGTAGCAGGGTCTGCTGGGGGGCAATTGAATAGGAATTTCTCTGCATCAGGAACCCTGTATCATCTGTCTGCCCTCCTAGGGGCAGGTGGCTGGGCATCTGGATTCAAGCATGCTGCAGCAAAATTATCCAAGAAAGCAAGCTGGACCGGCGGAATATGAGCCGGGTTAGGCGATTCCATCTGGATCAAGTCACAGAATCTTTTTTGGGCCTCAGACATGTCTGAGCAATCCCATTTAAAATGATCTTTTTCATAAGGTTGACTGTGTCCCCAAAGGCAAGGTCTTCCACAGGGGAATCAGGCTCTGCAGAGGCTTCTTCCAGTAATCCATACCCCTGAGGGGAAGAAATCTGTGAAGAGTAGGAAGAGGACTCCCTGAGGATTCTGACATTTCCTCCTCTGCACAGTGGCTAAGTGTTCTCTCAGGCAGGAGAGGCCTTGGGCTAAGACGAGGTGGAGTAGCTGGAGGAAAATCTGCAGTAGGCCTAAGTGCTAGAAAGGCATTGTAGAGGCTCTGGCTGAAGGGCCTGCCAATTGAGCAAGGTTTCTGGGGTCGGCAGAATATGCCTCGTCTGTTTCTTCTTGGTAGGCCTTGCTGGCATCTGGCTGGCAGTGTGACTGGAAGTCACAGAAGAAACGGTGGATGACTGTTGCAAAGTGCCCACCTCAATTGCTGGATCCCCCCTGGCATCTGAATCAGGCGCCAGGATATCCTTCCTGGATGTGTCCGCTCTGGACTGTGCAGCCTCCTGATAGGTACATGCTTTATCCAAAGTGGCGGACACCGGATCCTTGGCCAAGCTGATGACTGCTATAGGCTAAGAATCAGTGGAGGGAGGCGCAGTGGAAGTAGATGGCCGTGTGGGCTTGGCTCCCTTCCTAGACGATTCGGATGGGGTGTCGGAAGAAGATTCCATACTGGCAGAGATCTAAGAGGTTGGTTTTCAAGGTACAAGTCTAGGGCCCGTAGTCAGCAACGAAGGGTGTTGGGGACAAACAACTTACAAATGGCGCAGTTTTTATAATCGTGATCCCTACCCATGGGTGAATTTATGGGGAAATTGGCAACCACAATTGCACTTGCTCTTACCAGACATTAATAGACTATAGTACTACAAAAAAGGACTGAAAAAATCCCCAACAAGGTACTTATCTTGATGCAAAAACTGATCAGACATCTACGAGTAGCAGTAACACCTGGTGTATGGCTGGCGGCTGAAAAGTTCTAAGGGCTGGTGCATGCAGACATCACATTTATGGCTCACGTACCTGCCAACACATCAGACGTCTGACTCTCCACCTGGGACGGGAAAAGCTTTGGAAGCCTGGCCGGACAAGTTGATCAGAAAAAGGGTAAACCCATTAGAGAATACTGCAACATTGGAATAGGATATCTATACATCTGTTATATTTTTGGATCCATCCAAAGCATTTGATATGGTCTCACATTCCCTACTATTAAATTCACTAGTGTCGCTATCCTTTGCCCCTTCTACTATTGCCTGGTTCAAGAACTACCTAGCTGATAGGCAACAATCTGTCCAATGGCAAGGGGCACCATCTCCTCTATTTCCAACTTTCATGGGTGTACCGCAAGGCTCAGTACTGGGCCCACTTCTCTTTTCTATCTACACTAAATCTACATACCTCTACACTAAATCTACATACCTCTAACCAGCATCACAGACTCGTACAGTATGCAGATGATTCAACTTTAATCTGCTCAGCCCCATCACTTCCCACTCTCCAACAGAACCAGGAATCCTTTAACTCTGTGGAAAGTTGGATCACAAATATGCAACTCAACCTAAAGCCTAATAAAACTAAATTGCTTTAATTTACTCACAACAAATCAAAATCTTCTACTCTTTCCTTTCCTATTACTTCCAAAAATCATTTATCCCTCTGCCCATACCAAACTCTTCGGTGCTGAGGTTGACAAAAACCTTCTCTTTAATGTCCCCATCTCTCAAACCATCAAAAAGGTTCACAAAACATTGGTTCACTATAGACAAAAATTTCTCAGATCAAGCACAGATCACCCTCGCCCAAACTCACTTACTGTCTACACTAATACAGCAAAAAGTCTTACCCATATCAGAAAACGTGACCTTGACAAACTTGAGTTATGCTGTAATACTGCCAAATTTGCTAACGCCGCCACCTTCAGATCCCATCATTGCCTAGATCTAAGGGACTTAAAATGGTTAGAATTTCGTCAACTACTAAATTGCCACCAACTGGTTATTGCCTATAATATCCTGAAGGAGCCTGACAAAACCCTATCACTAAGTCAACTACTTACCTACTATGCAACAAATTGCTCACTCCGCTCTAGTGACAAATCACTTCTATGCATCTCTAGGGCTAACACTGATCGCAAAGCACTATTTTCCCATACAGTTGCTAAAAACTGGAACAACCTCCTCCCATCACTGACCTCCATCCCCATCATCTCACACTTCAAAAACTCTCTAAAATTGCATCTCATAAGCACCTGGCTTTGCCCATGCATAACCTAAAATTACTGCTTTAACTCTGTGGATAGTCGAAAGGGCTTATTACTTGCTTAATGTAAATGCAGCAGTTTTTTACATCCAACAATATTTATCTCTTTAATATAGCTACTTCACTTTAACATGATCTATACACACGAGTCTCAAAACTAAAATATATTTTGCCTGTTTAAATGCTGAGTTGTATCCTGTTTTACATTTCTGTCTTATTAGCTGGATTTTGCTGTTACTATGTTATCAGTTTTTACTATTTTGTATTAAATTCTAGTATTTCTGTTAAAATATGTGGAGCTTTTCTCCCCTGGCCACCGCTGTAAATAGACCCAGTCCAGTCGGACTTTCCCAGTAAACAAATGTAAAATAAATAATTCCACATCATAAACCACTTAGAGGTCATGCATGTACATGTTGTTAGGGTGCTCTGCATAATGGAAGTGCACAAATGAACACAGGTGGCATGAATTCTGCCTACCAGCTTAACAATGTAGATTGCCACAAGTAATGGCTAAATCAAATTCATCAAAACAAAACTTCAGCTTAATTTCAATAACAGTAACAGAACTATCTGCTGCCAATTTTTTTTTTACCATCAGCAACATTTTCACAAAGCACTTTCCTTGCTGCAGTTTCACCTGTGTAAAACAGCCTTAAGCTCACCTTCCTTCCAAATGCAGCTCCACTGTTTTTTCTTTTGAGAATATAACAGTATGTGTGGGGACTCCGCACTGTTCAGGCTCCACTATGCCCACCTATCCTACTCCCAATTCCCACCCAACCCACTACATTTCAACCATACTTCCTCCTCATTCAATCTGGTGCATACAACTCCTTAAAGTCCAACCACACTTTCCTCTACTTACACTCAGCCTCCATTCTTTTTACCTTCTAGATCTTTTCTACAAAAAAAAATACAGCTTCTAAGATACTTTCAGCCATCCCTCACATCTCACTATTTCAGAAAAACTTCAACTCTACACACAATACGCCACACAAAGAATGACATACGTACACCTTATCTTTATTACTCCTCAGCACACTTACACACTTAACTATCAAACTTGCATCTCTCCTAAGAGCAACTTACCCACATCATTCAACAGCATCTTCTTTTTCATTTCATCAAAAATTCAAACATCAAATCCCTCCAACATCTGGCTATAAATATGTAAAATTAACCTGAGAATACACCACATCCCTATAAACAAATCCAATGTTAAGTGGTATTTCCAGCTCTCACTCAGCCACTCATATGAAACACAATGGAGACATGCATCCTAACACTCTACTATAACACAAACTGCATCAATACCCTAACTAAGCTCAACACCTCTAGCTAACAGAAATCTGACAAATTACTACCTAATACTAACCTCAGAAGCATTTGATATACACTAACTCCAAGTATGCCTAGCATTTTATAACCATGACAGAGGTAGGCATGGGAATCTGGTTAAAATCTCAAGTAAAACACAATGAAATGCTACCTCCAAGTTGCAACATTTTCAGACTTCAGAGAACAAAAACAAGGTGAAGGTGTAGCAGTTAATATGCAAAATTTTTCTAGAACTTACCCTTCACCCACATTTGACAATGCAGAATACCTCACAGCACATATCAGACTTAACAGAAAAGCCATCCACATCACCAGGTTTTACATCCCACCAACACAAAATAGTAACAGCAGACCTTTTGCTCTGGCTATTTAACATGCCCTATGAAGCCATTATAAGGGGTGACCATATAAACTAGGACCCTAAATGCACAAACAACCCGTGAATCTTCTGTTTTTTCTTTTTTTCACAAATGAACATCCAGGATACATGCACAGTAAGTAATCACAGACTGGATTCTTAAACCAAATTCCCCGTGCCTTGCTGACAGTATCAGTGACTGTCAACTTACCCTGCCAGAAACCAGCCCAATGTAAGCTAACAGGCAGCCTGCAAACAGGTGCGCAGTATAAAAAATATAATTTGAGCTACTTCATTTACACAAACTCTACAACTGAAATATCGCAAACACAATGGCACTCAATCAGAGGTAATTGAAGTTAAGGAGGGGGATTTTGGGTACAGGTATGAGCTTGAGCTACACAGCTGAAGTCTATAGAAGCAGCCACATTCAAATCAAAGACCTCACTGGGTGAGGAATGGGCGAAAAACACATCAGCTCAAACATTAATGCCATAAAGCAAGAGAACACTACGTTCCAATAACAAATCTCTCTTACCTTTAAGTGACTCAAAACAATTCTACCAAAAACACACACTACTCTCACTACCTCAAAACCGTGGAACTCCATCACACTACAGTTAAAGCTTAAAGAAAACAAATACTTTAAAACACTGCTACAACTGCTGCAAAACACTTCAATTTAGTCTTGCTCTACATGCAGGTAAATTTCCAATCCAGAAGAAAATAAAGCTGAAAGACTTAAAATGATAGCTGCTCTGTACTAAAATTTCCATATGGCTATTACATTTTTCCCTCTTACTAAAAACATTTAACTCATTTCATAACTACCTACTTCTACTTAACCCTAGATCTCCTTTATCATACAAATTACCAACTAACCTACTCAAATGTCGAGTTCTGTATTCCCTCATTTTTAATTGCACTTCTACTACCCCACGCAAATGCACAGGTAATCTCTCTATTTTCCCTTCCTTCATAGAGTCACAAACTGTATCGTGCAAGGTTAGCATTAATCTGTTACAGCTAATTATGTATGCAAAACTATATATGTAACCAAGATGAAAATGTTGCATACAATGTGGAAAATAATATACCATAGATTGTCTATGTCTAGGAATATTGGAGCTTTTCTCCCCAGGTCTCCTCTGAAAAAGGAGCGTTATCCCAGACTTCCCTGGTCAAAGAAAATAAGATCAACGTAATATATCTTACCTGAAAGTTGGTTTCTTTCCATCCTGGCTTCTTTGTCAACATCCTTATAAGAGCCTGGCAAGGTATTTCATTTTTTTCCATTACTTCTACTGCCTAAAAAAAAAGGAAGCCAGATTAGTCAAGGCATTTTACCTCTCAATCTTAGAGAGAACTATAAAAATCTGCCCCCCCCCCCCCCCCAAAAAAAAAAAAAAACTTGAAATATTAAAAGCCTCTTTACTTCACTTTTTTGTTCACCTATTTGTTGATCAGATAAGTCCACTGGTCACTACTGTCCTTTTTATGGGGCTGCCAGGGAGCAATTTCTAGTTAAGGGACTTTTGTTGGCAAATTAAGGTGGAATGTATGCAGCTGGGTAGAGGAAGCAGCTCATTAACAATGCAGAGTTTAGTCCCCTGTGCTAACTACCAGTCTGAAATAGTGACTTCCAGCTAATAAATCAAAGACTGCTGCTCAGAAATGCACTTGGACAATCCCATTTCAGCAGTACAAAATATACTTAGAGGTTACAAAACTTGCGTGCTTATAATGTATCAGTGTTGTCTGGTTCAACCTGTGAGCTATCTGATCATACTACAGTCAAATCCTTAAGACTTCAAATCTCTGGGCTTCACCTTCCTTACCCACAAACCACATCTCCCAAACAGACCTCAGATAGAGTATGCCTCACTTAAATCTAGGTCCAAAACACATTTTATCACATACAGGAGGACAAAGGGATCCAAAAAAAAAAAAGGGGTACCCGAACTTCAACCACTCGATCTAAGACAGTGATGGGAACATTGGCGTGTCAAAAGCTCTTGGCACAATTTAATTCAGTGCACTTCACATGAGCAAGGAATGCAAAAGCATTGTCTGTAAAATCGGATGTATGTAATCACTGGCGAGTCACCCAAAATGTGGCATGTGTCACCTTTGACATGTCACAGGTTCGCCATCACTGAGCTAAGGCAATGAGACCCACCAAAAAGGCTGGGTGGAAATTAACCAAAAGACAGACAACACAGATCTACAGTTATGGTAAGTGCATAAATTTCATATCTGATGCGGTCTTCTCCATCTAAGCTTCAATTCGTGGAACAGAGTGCCTAGCCAATTAAACCTGGGAGGGGCTACGGAAGGATATTCCGTAACATGGGGGAAACAAATGGAAACCCTGGACTGAAAGTGTAGCTGTTGTACAGACCTTGAAGGAAGTTCTGGGGAAAAAAGTGGGAAAAAAGCTGTAGAAGTAGCCACAGCTCTAATACATTAATTCTTAGAGTTTAACACTCAGTTTTATTCTCAAGGTATAAGCAAAGGAAATAGTTTGACAGACAATTGGATATCACTTGACACAAGTTTGTCCAATCTGGATTCTGTAAAGCAAAACAGCTGGCTGGGTTTCAAAGAGTGTTTGTCACTCAGGTAAAATCTCATTTGCTATGCACATCCAAGCAAAGTACCAAGCATTCACCCTTGAGAAATTAGGAGGAAAAACACAGGAAGCTGAATAGATCCCTCCTTGCTTGTGTACACAGTAAGAGTTTCTTTAACTGTAGGTTCAAACAAGGAAAAGCAATCAGAAGACATAATAAAGGACACCATTAAGCAGCCCACAGAGCTGCACACCTGCATCCAAAAGTCTTTTCACAAGGCAAAGCCAGTGCCAGCTGCTCAGTTAGTTTTCTGAAATGTCAGAGACTACTGCATCTTAACATTACTCGACACTTCAGCTACAAGATCGCTCTGAATTCTTGTCAAGTGGGATAAGCAGTTGAGTGCCATAGCAGTGAAAATTGCTGAGACACAGAATCAATTCCTCAGGCAGTCCAAAGCCACACATTTTCTGTTTGGAGGATGAATAGAGAACTCTCTTCAGATACTTCATGGTGGCAACTGCCACCACAGCAAGGTCTTTACTCCAATTTGGCTGATCCTTGAGAAAAGCAAGAATTTTGTAAAGCTTCTTAGGAATAAGCTCCACACTACTCTTTCTGAGACACTAGGTCTATAAGCACATACAGAGGGTGAACCACCCATGACAAGCAATGGTATCCAAAAAATACTGCCTACAGAGGAGGGGGCTTTGGGGTCCACCCTCTGCGCTGACAAGCTGGAAAACATCTCCAAAACAGGTGCAACGTTGTGAAGTACTCCTACCAATGACAGGAGAAACTGGGCAGTGGATGTGTAACGTATGCCAACATAGGTCGCTGGAGTTTTGTAATGAACTATGTCACTTGTATATCAAAGTGATACGGGACACCACCCCACACTGCCTCCAGAGCAGGACGGTCTCCACAAAAGCCGTTTTTTTGTGGACTGCTCTTGTCATACAGATGGTGCCAAATATGGTTCCCCATTAAGCCATGGGCAGAACTCTCAAACAGCACCCTGGAAAGGCTGCTGCAATTATCTAAGAGATGTTTGCAAGTGCAACCCACTGCCACATTCCACAAAAAGGTTCGTTGTATATCAAAGTGATTTGTACATATACTGATGTTGAAAAAAAGTATTTGTAAAGCTGCTTATGTTAACAATGTACCAATAGTGTGTCCTGCTAGACAGAAAAGAAATATGCATGTACATCAGATTGCAGTACTGTAACAGAGGATACTGAAAGAGAAAAGGTTAACTCAGCACCAGCTAACTTTTAGAAAAATATCCTGAAATTAAATTACCTGCTAGGCCATAAAGATTCCATCTTACAGTTCTGAAGGCAGCCAGAGACGGTCTGTAAAAACAAGCACTAGGAATCAGTCTGCATCACACATAGCAATGAACTAACTTCTACCCTGGAAGAGTGGAAGTGTTGAAATGGTTTTATGGCTTCCAGATTCTATGACACATCTTAGCGAAACTGTGTGTATGGCAACTTGTATGTGGAAGATTTTGGTTCAGTTTCTAGTAAAGCAGGGTAGTATGGGAAGCAGAAGTCAGATGACCAGATGTATGCAATGTCATTCTGTAATCCAGCACGGAAATAATGATTTAATACTAGATGACAATGAAGTCTGTTTTTATTTTTTTGGAATCTGAAATAGGACCGTTCACCTACTTCATCTCGCCTTGCATTGGTAAGTAACCAGGAAATAGTAATTTTTTTGTGTAGGTCAGGAAAATATAGCGAGATCAAAGTACTTTTTTTCTTCCATCTGTGTGAATCTACTCATCTCAATATTTATTGGGATTGAAACTCTGGTGTCAACTGCAACTAGATATTTAGTGTTTTCATGTTCTTTTATTTATTAAATATATTTAAACATTTTGTTCTGGCTGGTCTTTTAAAGAATGTTTTAACATTTGAAAGTAGTTATCTATTTGGTGACACTGAGGTTGCTCCTGGAAGCCTTACTGCACTGGTCAAACTCACCATTTATACTAGTATTAATTTCACTTAGTATAATTTGGTACCCTTGTAAATGCCTTAGCTGGTTTTGGAGTGTTCTGGTGGCAGTATCTACCTCACAGCCTGGGCAGTGGGGCATAGCTAGTAAATCTGTGCCAGCCTTTCAAAGGTGTGTGTCTGTATGGGAAAATCAAATCTCAAAGTGTGTCAGCTAATTGGAGCAGGGCAGAGAGCACTAGTTTCAAAGACAGGGCCGTGGAGGACTTGGCCGAGGACACATGGCTGGAGACTCAACTCTACAGCTGTGCCACTAGGGAGTCTTATTGGGGGCCTACAAAGAGACAGGAAACCTAGACCCTGGATTGAATGCGCTGTGTGTGCTCTTAAGGGAAATTGTGCTTGATGCAGAGAGATGCATCTAGAAATACCGTGTGTACCTATCTTTTTTTCGAAGTGTATGTTACTCACTCGCGTTAGTGGTGAGGATTCAGGCTCTTGGTTTACTGGCCAAGATGAGGGGCATCACAGGAGGTATAATGCACCACTAAACAAAAACATCAATGAAAACAATTCTACACTTAAACATAGCAAATCTACCTAATCTAACCTATGCCTAACTGACAAAATAATCTAGCAAAAGGGTAAGGGGAAAAACAGAGAAATCTAAACAAAGCACCAGAAAGGATATGATTTGCAGAGCCAGGACTGAGATGCTGACAGGAATAGTGTCAAATGGCAAAACGATCTGGGGAGTCTGTTGGGGAGCACGAGATTGTGAGTAGAGGAAAGTACAGTTTTGTACCTACCATAAATGTAGATGTTCAAGTGGTAATACTGCTGCAGTCATCACACTTGGGTTATCCTGTCGTCAGGTGGTCCCGCATTCGGCTGAATCCCAAAGTCTTGGTCCGGCGTCGGATGTCGTCGCCTCTTCCCGGACGTCAGTGCGACAGGGATATAAAAGAGACAGCCGACGCCATTCTTTTCAGTTTTTCTTGCCCCAGATGTCAGGTGCCCCTAAGTAGGAAGGCAAAACAATAACTATGCAACAATACCTTAGTAGATGAGCAATAGAACTAGCTGTTAGCAAATACACCATATAGACCTGCATCCAATAGACTGAGGTACATGGAGTTGTAACAAACACCCTGGTAGGTAGAGGGGATGGAGGGAGAGTAACCTGGACTGCAGCAGTATAACCACTCGAACATCTACATTTATGGTAAGTACAAAACTGTACTATGTTCATCGTGCTATACTGCTGCAATCATCACACTTGGGTAGAATCCCAAAGCTATGGAAGGGTGGCTGGTACTAAACTGGGTTAGGTGATGCTAGGATGCCCTGCAGAACTGCAGTGGCAAAACCACCCTGGTTTATGAGTATAATGGAAGGTTGTAGTGCTTAGTAAAGGTGTGCACTGAACTCCAAGTAGCTGCCTCCAGAATGTCTTTGGTTGGAACCCCTCTGAGAAAGGCTGCTGAGGTTGCAGTAGCCCTGGTAGAATGGGATCTAATATTGACAGGCACTGCCTTCCATTGGTGCGAGTAGCAAAAGCGGATACAATGTGCTATCCATTTGGAGATGGTCTGTTTTGAAATAGCCTTTCCTTGTGAACCTGCAGCATATGATACAAAGAGAGTTGGTCAGTTTTTCTGAAGATCTTTGTCTTATCTAAGTAGTAACGTAGCTGTCTGTGAATGTCCAAAGAGTGAAGGAGCCTTTCTCCTTTATTCTGTGGGTTAGGATAAAAGGTGGGTAAATGAATGGTCTGATTCAAAGCCACACTGGATACTACCTTGGGCATGAAGGTAAGGTTAGTTCGTAAAGAGACTCTGTCCTGATGGAAAATAATGAAAGGTTCCACTGCCATAAGTGCTTGTAGTTCTTGAGACCCTGCGTGCTGAGGTAATAGCCAGTAAACAAGGCTGTTTTCCAAGACAAGTATTGTAGTTCTGCTGAGAATGCTGGTTCGAAAGGAGGTAGTGTTAACTTTTCTAAAACGAAGTTCATGTCCCAAGTTGGTGTTGGTGGTTTTCTGGGGGTCTTATATTCTTAGCCCCTCTGAGAAACTGTCTAAGTAAAGGGTGTGAGAAAATTGGGGGATCCGTATTATACTGAGCTGAAATGGCTGAAGCATGGATCTTAATGGAGGAGAAGGAAAGGCTTTTGTGTAGCATCTCAGTTAGGTATTGCAGTATGTGAGGAATGTTTGGAATCCAAGGATTTTGACCTTTAGCCTAGTGACATGCACAAAATCTTTTCCATTTGAGTAAGTTTTCCTGGTGCTGGGCCTCCTGGCCTCCATAATCACATTCAGGACTTCCTTTGAGGGAAGTGTTGATTGATAATTTAAGGAATTCTCCATGCAGCTAAATTTAAAGTTCTGAGCTGGCTGTGACGGATTTGATAGTTTTTCTGAGTCAACAGTAGTGGGAATTGAGGCAAGATCCATGGAGGACTGAGTCAAGTTCCTTAGTAATGGGTACCAGTGCTGGCGTGGCCAGTCTGGAGCAATGAGGATCATTTGTGGTCTCTATCTGACCTTCAGTAATACCTTGGTCAATAGAGGTAGTGGAGGGAAGGCATAGACTATCAGTGTTGTCTAACTGAATGATAGAGCGTCCACTTTCCAGGCTAGGGAGTGATAAGTCCTTGTGCAGAATTTTTGTAATTGGCAATTGTTGGGGGATGCAAATAGATCTATGTCTGGACATCCCCAGCTTTGGGTTATCATTGAAAATACTTGTGGGTGTAGTCTCCACTCGTGGGGGTCTGCCATGTTTCTGCTTAATTCGTCTGCCAATATGTTTTCCTTTCCTGGCAGGAATTGTGCTTGTAGTTGTACTTGGTAGGTCAAAGCTGTGTTCCATAAGGTCATAGCCTGTCTGCATAAAGGGTAGGAGTGTATTCCTCCCTGTTTATGTAGAACATAACTGTGGTGTTGTCTGCCTTATTAGAAGCTGTCCTGGATGCAAGAGGTCCTTGAAGGCTGTCAGGGCATTCTGCACAGCTAGCATCTCCTTTTGGTTGATGTGAAGGTGCATTTGTTTTGCAGACCATTTGCCCTGTATGCACTGTCCTGTCATGTGTGCTCCCCAGGCGTAGTCTGAAGAATCTGTTGTCATGGTTTGGATTGCTGGAGGTAAGACGAAAGGAAGACCCTTGTTTGTTTGACATGCTTGAGCCCACCATACGAACTCTTTTTGAAGGCAGGGAATGATAGGTATATTTGTTTCGAGGCTGTGCCTGTGTTGAGACCATACACTTTTCAGGTACCATTGTAATTTTCTCATATGCAGCTTTGCATATGGGATTAGTTGAATGCATGATGCCATGAACCACAATGCCTGCAGGATTTTCCTTGCAGTGAGCTGGGTAAAAGTTGCTATCTTTTTGAAGTATTGAGTCAATTGTTTTTGTCTGGTGTGAGGTAAGCCATCTGGGCCGTTGTATTTAAGCTGGCACCCAGGAATATTATTTGTTGCGAGGGTATTAGTTTTGACTTCTTTTTGTTTACTGTGTACCCTAGGCAACTAAGCAGCTGTGTTACAAAAGCCAGATGCTGTAATAGAATGTCCTTGCTGTCCCCTTGGATCAGGCAGTCGTCCAGATATGGGTAAATTTGTATTCCTCATCTGCAATATGCAATTACTGATGCCAGGCATTTCGTAAATACTCTGGGTGCAGTAGATAAGCCAAAGGGCAGTGCAGAGAATTGATAATGCGTTGTACCTGCCAAAAATCTGAGGTATCTTCTGCAATCTTGTCTGATAGGGACGTGCAGGTATGCCTCTGAGGTCCAACGTTACCAGCCAAGACTCCTTGCCCAACATGGGAAGGAGCTGCTGTAGAGTGAGCATTTTAAATTTGGGTACCTCCAGGTATGTGTTCAGAATTGAGAGGTCTAAGATGGGCCTCCAGGCTTTGACCTTTCTTGGGACTAGAAACAGTCTTGAGTAAAAACCTTAACCTTGCTCTTTTGTAGGTACCTTTTGAATTGCTTTCATATCCATGGGAGCTGAAATTTGTTTGAGTCTCTACCCATTGGTTTGGAGGCAGATTTGTCATGCCTCTCATCAGAGGTAAATGTGTGGAAATGAAATCTGTAGCCTCGGGTAATAATGTGCAGAATCCATTTGTTCTTTCTTATTATGCGCCAATTTTGTGGAAATAGAGCCAGTTTTCCTCCCAAAGGTGCTGCCAGGGCAATTTTGCTTGGCAGGTGAAGAGGGAAGTCATTGTGTTCGTTTCCTGAAAGGTTGAGATCTTTCGTCTCCACCTCTGAGTTGCTGTATGCCATTGTCTACGCCTGAAAGAACCTTGTGGCTGGCCTCTGCCCCTTGGGCGCCTGTACCTACCTCTCTGGGGTCTGTCTGATGCAGGAAAGGACCAGTTTTTTGATGGCCAGTTTCTACTGAAACGAGGAGGGTGAACCTGTAAAAAATCTTTAACTGTTTGCATAGATTTTGCCTTTTCTTCCATTTTCTTCAAAACTTCCTCTGCTTTGACACCAAACAACACATCTTTCTGCAAGGGGGCATCCAATAACTTTGCTTTGACATGTTCTGGTAAGGCTTGTTCTTTAAGCCAAGCATGCCTACGTATGACAGACCCTGTGACAGCTGCTCTACATGAGGCTTCCAATGAATCAAAACCACACTGTAAGGTATGTTTTCCCACTTGTTCTGCTGCATGCAGCAAATCCTGCATCTCTTTCAAATCTAGTTGATCTGTCTGAGGGATCAGCTTCTGCTTTAACTGTGTAATCAAATACTGTTGGTATTTTAGCATGTGGAATTGGCAGTTTAATGCCCTCATGGCCAAAGTGGCAGAAGTATACACTTTCTTTCCCCATCTTTCTAATGCTCTGGAATCTCTTTCAGAAGGGAGTGGATTCTTAGCAGTAGAAGCCTTAACTCCTTTGGGACCCTGGAAAATGGTCTTGGGGTCTGCATTAGGGCTTTTGCATAGAAACTTATGAGTATCAGGAACTCGGTAGTATCTGTCTGGTTTAGCTGGAGGTAAGGAATCTGGGTTTAAACTGGATTCAGAGAAAACATCATCCAAAATGTCTAAAACTGGAGGAATTGCCAGGGGTCTAAAGCTGTGGAAGAAGAAGAAACTCACGGAGTCTTTTCTTGGAGTCAGAGTAATCTTGGCCTTCCCAGTGGAAGTGTTCCCTCATGGTGTGTAAAGTTTCCCCAAAAGAGTAGTCTTCAGGGGGGGGGACGGGGACGGAGGGAATGGACTCTTCAGCATCTGAGTCTTCATAAGGACGGAAGGAATAATCCTGGTCGTCAGAGTTGCCTGAGGAAATGGATGCTTGGTCAGAGGAAGGATAATCTTTCTCCAGTCTAGGCCTTTTTTCATGAAGGGGATGGGATCCCCTGATAAGGGTAATTAAATCCTCGGCCATCATAAGCATGTGCTTTTTAGGCATAGGGGCCTGTGGGGGGGGGGGGGGGGAGTGTGGCCCCGGTTTTCTAACTTTCAAGGGGGCTTTGAGCTTAGCATAAGGCTTGGCAGGGGCAGTTGTCGGTTTGAAAACGCTCTTTGAGACCGAAAGTCTATTCAAAGTTTCCGGATCCCCGTCGGGGCTGACGTCCGAGGAGTGAGGTGGAATCGGATCCTGAGGCCCAACGGTTTCGGTTTGGGATGCGGTCAGAAATTCTGAATCAGCAGTAGTCAGGGGCTGCGAAGGCACCTCGCTGAAAACCGGAGAACCGGCGTCAGGCCTTGCTGAGGCCTCAGTATCTGGTCTTGGCTGCCAGTCCTTATCTTTGCGTTTTTTAATCATTGCTGATGTCGGTTGCTCCGACTGCATGCAGACATCGTGGTCTGGGCCTAGGCAAGGAATACAATAAGAATGAAAATCCTTATGAGGTATTTGCTTCCCACAAGAAATACAATTATTAACTTTGCCTGACATCGGTCTGAGGCAAGAAAAGTTTACCCAACGGGATACTTAGCTTTAGAGAAGACTTCAGACTGAAACTCTATTCGAAAATTTCAGGAGCTGGCCGACCGTCACTTGAACGGCTTGTGCTTCGGGCACTGCGCGGCAAGAAAGACTGAAGAAAATGACGTCGGCTGTCTCTTTTATACCCGTTGCACTGACGTCAGGGAAGAGGCGACGGACAACCGACGCCGGACCAAGACTTTGGGATTCGGCCGACTGTGGGACCGCCTGACGACAGGATAACCCAAGTGTGATGACAGCAGCAGTATAGCACGATGAACATCTGGAGTCCAGCTAGGAAACGACTGGCAAATGATCAGATAACACCACACACGTTGAAGGAAGACTGAGAAAACATCAAATGGACATTAAACAAACTTAATTTTTTTTCTCATATCATGCAAACACACCAGACAAATCTACTCCAAAAAACGCTAGCGACAAGAAAAAAATGAGGAGGATCACCTTGGGATTTTCAAAAGATTCCAGTCATCATTCTAGAGGAATCTATATCCTCTATACAACTTCAAGCCTCTCTGGCCAATTGGTCCTGCTTGAATTTTCAGGTACTTAAGAGTAGAGAAGGCATGCAGAGTTCATAGATGTGTACTAGGCTAATGGCCCTGGGGCCTTTACAAGCCTAGCCATCAGATTATACAGGCATCAAGCCACCCAAATTTAGTTCCCAGTCAATCTATTGATAGAACCACTGGAGTCATCCCTGGGGTGAACTTTCCATTCCCCATCAACTCAAGATTCCACTTGAACATGGTCAG
Source organism: Protopterus annectens (assembly GCF_019279795.1). Taxonomy (NCBI): domain Eukaryota; kingdom Metazoa; phylum Chordata; order Ceratodontiformes; family Protopteridae; genus Protopterus; species Protopterus annectens. The sequence goes on from NC_056743.1 coordinate 19,182,026, forward strand.
CGAGGTGCTCTGCTTGACATGCATGGGAAGTCTATTCAACAGCATGGGCAGTCCCTGGGTTATGAACCAGTCCCTCCAGTACGTTCTGTTGATAGTGGTAATAAGGTTGAGATCTCTGGAGTGTATGGTACAAAAGGATTGGGATTTCTTTAATGTAGTATTTCTAACAGAGCTGGGTCAGACATGGCTTTGTAAGTCAAGCAGAGATCGCCTCTAAGTATGCGATATGAGACCGAGAATAGTTGGAGATTCTTGAGTCTATCCATATAAGAAAAGCATTTAAGGCCTAAGATCCTCTTTGTGAGGTACTTTTGCAGCCTCTCCAATTGTTGCAGGTGTCCAGTGAGGTACATGCCAAATGGGGCACTGTACATGATGACTGGCCTAATAGTCATGAGTAGAGGGAGAAAATTACCCGTTTCTTTCTGGATGCAAAACCCTTAATAATGTGATCTGTAACATAGGACTTTCTGACTACAGTGGCTATGTGGTGATCAATAGAGGGGTTACTGTCAACTTGTGTTCCCAGATCTCTTAACACCTTCTGTGTTCACTGGACTTCCATCAATGGGGTAATTCATGGGAACCGGGTTTTTACCAAAGGGAATGACATTTTTTGGCACTGAGCTTAAGCCCATGTTTCTGATACCAGTCGTCAGTCTCCGTGAGGGCATTCTGTAGGATGTCAAAATCACTTGGGGAATTAACAATAGTTCCCAACTTGCAATAGTCTGCAAACTGTCAGCCAGAGTCCCTTTGTGTTGGCCTGGATTTTAGAGAAGAATATACCAAATAGTAGAGGACCGAACCTTGTACGTCTCCACTTGTGACTAGTTGGCAGAGTGACTTAGAGATAGCTACTTTTAACACGGTGGGTTCTGTGAGTCAGTTTGCAACCAACCTAGTGATATAGGGGTTGCCTAGCTTAGTGAGATTTTCTATGATTCCCAAGTGAAGAATGGTATCAAAGGCCTTGGACAGATCAAGGTAGGCTGTATGAACCACATTTCCCTAATCCACAGCTCTACTGACAGACTCAAAAAAGTCGACTAAGTAGAGCAGGCATGATCTACCCTTCACAAAACCAAACTGTGTGGGATCCAAAGTATGGAGATTCCCTATATCCTTGTTTATTAGGTCAGTGATGTGTTCCACAGTTTTGTATGTCAGACTCATCACACTAATGGGACAACAGTTCCCAGAGTCTTTAGTCACTCCTCCATTGTGGAGAGGGATGAGTGTAGCAATGCACCATTCGGTAGGGACAAAGCATGACGTGAGGCTATGACTGAACAAGGGACATAGATGCGGTGCCAGTTTACCCTGTAGTTCATGAAGAAAACAGCTAGGGATATTCTCAAGGTCCCACAGAAGCTGTATTCCTGGCCTTGGACAGTGCTGTTTTCACCTGTGCAGCAGTAATACTGGATGCCTGGGAATCTACTGGTATTGCGATTGGTCCTTTGGGGATGGGGTGGGGTGGCAGAGGGGTAAAGTTGGCACTGAAACTATTGGCCAGTACATTGGCAATATCTGTTGACTCAGTATTCAAGGTATCATTGTGCATTAGCTCAGAGCAACTCTGGGTGTTGCCGTGGAGATTCTTTACATAACTACAGAAGGTCTTGTGGCTGTCTTAACTATCTGCTGCAATTCTGTTTTCATAGCTAGCTTTAGAGGATCTGATGAGGGATCTCGACTTTTTGTTAAGGCTGATAAGGAAGTTGTTCCAGTCTTAGAACTTCACCTTATTCCTCATCAGTTTCCTCCTTCTGCTGTAGTTTGTTTATGCCAAGGGACCACCAAATTGGCTTCCTTTTTATGGAACAGACAGTCTTGGTTCTATTGGGTTTGGCGAGATCCATGCATTTGCGTACGTGTTCGTACAGTGGATTGGTGTATGATTAGGCGGTCATGCAACTATTCTCCATTTTCGTGTGTGTTGTGAAGTTAGCAACCTCTGTTCTTAGGAGCCCAAAGTTAGCTTTGGAGAAGTTTTTCATGACGGTTACCTTTGCGGGGGGGGGGGGGGGACTTTAAGATGATTAGTTTGGGTCGGATCTAACCAGGGAGGAGTTGATAACTGGTGTAGAGCAACGATTGTCCACGTTAGTAACGACCAGGTCAAGGATGTTGCTCTCTCTAGTGTGGTAAGAACTAATTGGTCCAGGACACGGGAATAAATGAACTTCTGGAAACGTTGGGCAAGTCTATTGGTACAGGAGTAGTTTTCCCAGTTAATGGAATAGTTGAAGTCGCCTAGTGTGAGTGTGTTAGGTTGGACACCAATATTCTCAATGGTGCTTAGGAAAATACAGTTGTGTACACTTACAACAAATGTAGATGTTAGAGTGTATTCACTGTTGCAGTCATCACATATGGGTATATTCCCAAAGCTGAGGAAATGGGTGGTGACAGTCAAGTAAGCTAGGGGCTGGCTAGGATGCCCTGCAAGACTGCAGAGGCAAATCCTGCCCTGGATTTGGAGAAGAGGGGCAGGTGGTAATGCTTGGCAAAAGTGTGAATAGATGTCAAGGTGGCAATCTCCAGGATGTCCCTGGTGGGGACTGCTCTGAGGAAAGTTTTGGAGGTGGTGGCTGCTCTGCTGGACTGTGCCCTACCCCCTTGGGGGGGGGGGGGGCTTACCATGCTGTATGTAGCAGAAATGGATGTAGTGTGTTATCCATATGGAAATGGTTTGCTTGGAGATAACTTTGTCTTCTGCCCCTTTAGCAAAGCTAATCAGCAATTGATCAGACTTTCTGAAGGATTTAGTCCTGTCCAGACAGTATCTGAGCTGCGCACATCTAGAGTGAAGAATCCTTTCCCCCTTGTTCTGGGGATTAGGAAAGAAGGTGGGCAAATTAATGGATTGGTTGACAGCCAAACTGGACACCACCTTGGGCAAGAAGGATGCGTTAGCTCTGAGGGATACCCAATCTGCATGGAAGATGATGAAGGGTTCCACAACCATGAGTGCTTGAAGCTCAGACTCTTCTGGTTGAAGTGATGGCCAGAAGGAAGGCGGTCTTCCAACAGAGAAATGTTAACTCTACAGAAGAAGCTGGTTCAAAAAGAGGCAGCGGGAGCTTTTCCAAGATGAAGTTAAGGTCCCAAGCTGTTGTTGGTGCCCTTCTGTAGGGCCTCCAGTTGCTGCCCCTCTGAGGAACTGTGATCAAAGCATGTGAGAAATGGGGTGGGAAAATGGGCAGAAATAGCAGAGGCATGAATTTTTATATAATAGAAAGAGACCACTGTGTAGGTGGTCAGCTAAATAAATCCAGGATGAGAGGGATGGAGGGCTGTGTCATATTGGCCCCCTTAGCCTGGATCCAGGTACAAAACCTTTTCAGTTTATCTGCATAAGACTTTCTGGTGCTAGGATGTCTGACCTCACGGAAAAAATCCAGAACCTGTCTACTGAAAATGTCAGATTGGTTTGGGATCAGGGAATACACCAAGCTGCCAAATTGAGTGTCTCCGATTGGGGATGCATGAATTCCCCTTCCTTTTGGGATAAGAGTTTGGAATCTGAGGAAGATGCCATGGAGGCAGCAGGGACAGGCCGTGCAGCAAGGTGTACAAGTGCTGTTGGGGCCAGTCTAGAGCTCTAAGAATGGTCCTTGGTTTTTCCTCCTTTATTTTGAGCAGAACCAAGGGGATGAGAGGTAGGGGAGGAAACAGACAAAGAGGTTGACCCAGGGGAAGGACAGGGCATCCAATTTCGAAGCCATGCAGTGATGCTTCCTGGAGCAGAATTTGCTGCGCTGATGGTTGGTGTGGGAAGCTGTCGGCCTTCAGGGCTCCACATTTCTAAGTTTTTAGAGTGAAGGTACTTTTGCTGAGCTAACACATGTGTGGGTAAAGAAGGTTTCTGCTTAATTGTTCTGCCCGGGGAGTTGAGACAGCCTGACATGTTTTGTGTCAACAGGTTAAGTTGCATGGAAGAAGCTGTGAGCCAGAGGGTCATGGCCAGCCTACATAGAAGGCAGGAGAGAGTCCCTCCATGCTTGTTGATGTACCACATAACAGTAGTGTCTGCTTTGATCTGGAGAACCCTGGAGAGGGAAAAGGTTTGAAAGCCATCAAGGCATGCTGCACAGCCATCATTTCTTTTTGACTGATGGGCAAGGGGATTTGCTGTGGGCTCCATTGGCCCTGTATGCACCTGCCTTCCAAGTGCGCACCCCAAGCAGAGTCTGATGTGTCAGTGGTGAGGGTCTGGGCGGTGCAGTGTGGGGAGAAGGGCAGTCCCCTTGTGGGAGCATGCTGTTGCCCACCAAAGAAATTCCATTCTTTGGCAAGAAATTATAGGTACAAGAGTTCCAGGTTTTGAGTGTGTTGACACGAAAGGCTCTTTAGGTACCACTGAAGTTTCCTCATATGCAGTCTGGCATACGGAATAAGGAATATGCAAGATGCCATGAAACCCAGACTTTGCAGAATTTTCCTTGCAGAAAGCTGTGGCCTGGTGGCCAGTTGAGAGAAGTAGGCCGACAAGAAAATGGGTTAGTCTGGTGTAAGCTATGAAATCTGGGATGCTGTGTCGTGACGTGCTCCAAGGAAGATTATCGTTTGGGTGGGCACCTGTTTGGATTTCTTTTCGGTGATTGTGTGCCCTAGGGTAGTTAGTAGGCACATTACAAAGGCCAGGTTTTGAGCAGCTTTTCCTGGCTGTCTGCCTGAAAAAGGAAGTCGGCTAAGTAGGGGTAAATCTGAATATTTCTTTGTCTGCAAAAGGAAATGCCTGAACCAGGCATTTTATGAAAACTCCGGGAACAGTAAATAAACCAAAGGGAAGTGTAGAAAACTGAAAGTGTTATGATCCTGCCTTAAAGTGGAGATATTTTCTGCACGATTCCTTGATAGGAATGTGAAGGTAGGTATCTTAGATCCAGGGTGGCAAGCCAAGCGCCCTTGGAGATGATGGGCAGCAGCTGCTGGAGGGTGAGCATTTTCAATTTTGGGATCACCAGGAAGGTATTTAGAATGGAAAGATAGAGGATGGGGCATCGGAAAAAAGTCTCGATTAGAAGCCTTGATCTAGCTTTTCTGCAGGAACTGGCTCCACTGCCCTCAGAGAGAGCAGGGAATGGATATGTTTTTGAGCCTCTGCCCACTGATTTGGTGGAAGACCTGGGAACCCTTTTGGGATGGAAGGGTGTGGAAGGAGAACTTGCATCCCTGAGACACAATGTTCAGAACCCATTGGTCCTTGGTAATGGTTGCCCAGGTGATTGAGTGAAAGAAGAGTTTTCCTCCTAGGGGAAGTGAATGTGGGGTGAGTCATTGTGAGTTCTTACCAAAAGGGGATGGCTTAAAACTCCCCGGTTTTGAAGTGGAGGTAGTCCACTGCTTAGATTTGTGCATTCCCTGGGACTGCTGTCTGGTGGGCTGTTTATTCCGAGCAGGAAAGGACCAGTGCTTTGAGGGAAAATGCCTGCTGAACCTAGGGCACTGAACCGGTAAAAAATCTTTAACTGTTTGAATAAATTTTACTTTTTCTTCCATCTTTTTTAAGACCTGTTCTGTCTAGTGCCAAATAAGTTATCTTTGCGCAAGGGAGCATCCACAATTTAGATTTAAAATGGTCTGGCAGGGGAAGTTCCTTAAGCCATGCACGTCTTCTAATGACATATCCAGTGACTGTTGCCCTGCAAGAAGGTTCAAAGGTGTCAAAACCACAGTGCAAAGCATGTGTAGTTGACTTGCAGAACGCATTAAATATTGTAAATCTTTAGATTCTGCCCAAGAAGGAAAAGAAGACACTTTTTGTTTAAGCAGTTCCAAGGTATGTTTCTGATATTTAAGCATATGGAACTGACAATTTAGTGCTCTGTCAGCAAGAGTAGCTGAGGTGACTACTTTTTTTACCCCATCTGTCCAATGCACGGGAATCCTTGTTTGAGGGGGTGGGATTCTTAGCAGAGGTTGCCTTAATCCCTTTTGGTCCTTGAAATTGACCTCAGGGTCAGCTGTTGGATTTTTAAAAAAGATATTTGTGCGAGTCAGGGATTCTTGTACTACTTGTCTGTTTTCTGGGAGCAAGAGGTAGGGCATCAGGAGTCAAGCTGGATTCAAAGAAATCATCATCCACCACATGCAGGATTGTGTTGCGGAAGAACTAAATTCCCAGTCTCTCTTTTTAGACTGAGGATAGTCCTAACACTCCCACTGGAAATGCTCCCTTACAGTATGCAGGGCTTCCCCAAAGGAAAAATCCTCTGGGGGAAGAGTCTGAAGGAATGGATTCCTCTGCATCAGAATCCTCATAAGTGGAAAGAGGTTGCATGTCTTCATAGTCAAATGCATCAGATTCATCTGACTCTTGTTCAGACAAAACTACTGGGGACAGATCTCCCTTCTTTTTGAGGGTACAGCTTGGCTTCCCCTGATCAGCATAATGTCTTCCCATTCTAAGGATCTGAGAATGAGGCAAAGCAGCAGGCGCCTGACAGTGAGTACTCGGTTTCTTGGGTGTGGTTGGAACCCTGAGCCTAAGGAAATCTGTTTTTGAAAGAACGGTAGTCGTGAAAGAAGATGTTGGTTTGTATCGAGATTCGGTGGTGCGAAGGACTTTCTCACAAGCCGTTGCCTGCCCAGTGGCTCCGGACCCATCCAATGTAGAGACGACCACAGGATCCTTAGATGAAGAGTTTTGCAGCATACCGGACACCGAATGGGTCTCTGTAGCAGCCTACAAATCAAATGAAGCGGGCATCAGGGGCTGCAGAAACGTCTCACTGAGTACACGAGGACTGACAACTAAATTAACGGACACATCGACAATGAGTTTGGACCTGTGCAATCTGTCTTTATCTTTAAGTTTTTCATATCATCTGCTGTCGAATGGCTTACCGAAGCCATATCAGAATCGGAAGACTGAAAACGAAAATATCTGGCTACACAAAGGGCCAGACGGACAGTTCTGAAGTTAAAACACAGCACATAAGCAACAGGGGATGTCGTGGTCTGGGCATAGACAAGTGAAGCAGTAAGAGTGGAAGTCTCGGTGTGGTATTTGCTTTCCAAAGGCAAGACAAACTTTTTCTGACATTGGTTAGTGCAAGAAAAAAAGGATCACCAATGGGGTACTTTCTTTAGAAGACTTCAACTTCCATTTGGAAACAAAAACGCAGGCAGCGGCCGTCCAGAACTCGTGTGAACTGCTTCTGCGTCGGGATTCACGGAAGAAAGACTGATGTAATGGCATTGGATGCCTTATCACTGACTACCTGACATCAGTACTCAAGCGACAGCAACTGACGCAGAAATATTAAGTTGCTGGTATTCATGCCGGCCAAGGTGAAACCTTGGCAGGGATAACCCCAAATGTGATGACTGCAACAGTGAATCACGAAGAACACTGTGGAGTGCGAGTCTTGGGAGTGAAGATGGGGGTGAAAGATGCAGGCTATATCTGGCAAAGCATCGAGGTCCGTTAATCATGTCATCCCAGCCAGACAGGTACTGGATCTCCTTAGAATGACACCAGAAACTTAGCCAATTGTTGAAATAACTCATTTTAAGCTTGTACTGTGGTATCATTCAGGGTGATGGTAGGATGCTGCTCAGGGCTAGGAACATAACGGCTTGGGTAGATAATCCGAGAGCTCCTCCATGTATTCCAGGGAGGTACGTCTCAGGTCACTCATACCCACATGTACATTCACCGAGTCATATTTGTACTATTGTTGAGGGACCTGAGGGCATGTGTTATGTGGCGGATCCTGGCACCTGACAGCCAGCTGTTACTTTCACCTTAATCAACCAAGTGACTAGGAAATGAGTGTTGAGACATTTACATATTGCCCCTATTCATGAGACAAATATACTAAACTCTGGATGACTTGGCAAGTTCTCCATATATTCATCCAAACATTTGAAGTGTGTAAGATAT